>NC_090447.1:290666718-290996718 GCF_031143425.1 Pleurodeles waltl
TCACGTTCCCCTGGAAAAGACATCATCCCCCATACCTGAGCAAAGCCCTGAAGTATGCATAAGCAGCTGTAGCGAAGCGTTCAGCAAACAGCAGACAGTTGTGGTCATCTGGCTGGAATCTCCCTCTAGGTTTATGGGACAGGGAAGTGTTTTTATAATAAAAAAGCTGATGTTCTGAGAAAATGTCCCTACGTAAGGATGTGTGAGTTTCTATGACTACCAGAGACAAAACGTTTACCACGTTTACCGGCAACCTATCTTACTGTAGCCTTGAGAGAAGCACAAAGTGCTTGCTTAAGAACACGGTGCTGGCCTAAGCAGAGAACAGCAAGGTAGAGAGAAATAAAACAAGACCGCAAATGTGGCCATTGTTAAAATAATAAACAAAGCTGAATAAAATATATCTAGGTTAAAGTGCACAGCGCAGGCCTAGTGTGCTAAAATAACGTGCATGGAGCTATAACTAAAATGGCTACACAACAATACCACATATACAATATTGTAGAACAGCCCAGGTGACATGTTAAGGGAATCAGGGTGCACTCAAGGCCTACAATGCAAAACTCCACGAAATTCCATCAAAAAAATTAAATGACCCAAATGCATCAACTCCACACTGCAAAGTAAGTAAAATGATGCCTGGGCCCTGAGCGACAATTACACGTTCATATGTCTTTTAATGCACCATGGTGAAAAATCTACGCATGGCCACCATGCATCAAAAAAATTCATGCATATACCATACAATTCCCCTAAGCTAAAAGACGCCTAGCCCCTGAATGTTTATCACATTTCCACAGGCAAATTCCTGCAAAAGGTGAGAAAAACAATGCATGGACATCATGTGTCAAACAAATTACGCATGACTGGAAACGTGATGCACATGCCCAGGAAGTGATGAAACAGGACATCATGCCTGCAAACACTGTAAAGTGAGCTCACTTTCACTTTCACTTAACAGTCTTATTGTCTGTGACTGTTTGAGGATGTGTAGAGCTGGTGATGTAGGAGTTTTGGACTTTTTGGAGTGTTTATAATGCTGTGTCCTGTAGGGGTTGTGATTTAGTTGTCTTTAAACGTGTCTTCTGTATTGTAAGTGTACTGTTTTTGTCTGTGTATTGTGGAATGTTTGTGTGGGGTAGTGTAGTGCTTGGGGTAGTTGGGGTAGTTGGGTTAGGTGTTAGGTATATTTATTTTTTGTTTTGGATGAACTGCATTTGCAGTCCAGTATTTCTGGGAAAGGGAGGATGGAGCGAATGTCGGTTGATGAGTTGGAGGGTTTTATATGGCTGGTTCAGCACTATCTCCCCATGATGCTGCAACTGGGTGGATGTGTCATTTTTGGCTACCCCACAGAGGAAAGGATGCTCTGTTGGGACAAGGTGCTCCACCACCTAACACTGATCTTCGGGACAGGAAGGAAAGACCATCAATTCAAGCATCACTATGTAGACCTTTTTACAAGTGAACAGGGTCTGCTGGATTATCTGGGCATAGAGATTGGTGGAGCAGTTGGTAAGTCTCCCAATTTCATACAAAGTCATTTGTTTTGCACAGTAATGACAGGTGCAGATACTGTTGAGTGGCGCATGTATTAGTTGTGGATCTGCACCACCTTAGGCCTGCAATTCAAATATACAGTAATGAAGCCAATGCAGGTCAGATGTGCCATTTTCCCTGCGCAACCATTACAAAGTGTTGTGATGCATGCATAGGGCAACTTGTTAATGAGCAGCACCAAATGATGCCTGTGCAATGCAACATGTATGGAAGGGTATCCCAAACCCTGTTTGGGAGGCAAATGTATAAGCCACTGAGAAAAATGAGAAATCTCTTATTTCAATTTTTCATGCACTTTGAACGGCTGCTGAGAGCAGGTGTGATATAGGGACATATAAACGTATGAGATGGACCCTCATGTACTCAGCAGAAGTTGTGATGATCTGTTGCAACTACTGCTGAGTTCATCATTTATCTACACATAAATAGAAGCAGTTGGACCCTAGCTGCATCAAGCTGTGCCATATTTCTCATTAGGTGCACACATGGTGGGGATAAGGGGTGCACTGAGGGCCACAAGGACTGTTTAGATGCAATTGGTGCAGCACCATTGTTGTTTTATCAGTCCCTTTGTGTCGTTGGTCAAGGCAAAGGAAGGGAGCTTGACCATGCACTGGGTCTAGACTACCAGCACTTCCCTGTTCCAGTTCATTGTGCATCACATACACCCTATATATATTACCACACACATGTACAGAGTCAGGTCCACAGGCCTGCTACTTTTCCCTGAGAATATGGGCTGCCCTGCATTTGCTCCATCGCCGGCACATCACTCAGTAACCTGCACCAACAAATGCATCCTTGGACAACAGTGCAAGTGTGTCTGTGTTGAGACATATTTCTATGCCCATGTTCTTATCCCTCCAAGGACAAATAATGGTATACCATGCCAACAATGGCTGGCCACTCACTATTGGCAATACACCAGGATTTCAATCAGTCAATGTGCAGGTAGGTACAACTATCTTCACATTAGTGAACTCCCATAGCATTATTGACCGTGTGTGTGCCTTGCGGTGGCACAAACATATTGCTTACTTCACTGAAGGATGTATCGTGGCATTCTTCAACACCTTGGAATACCCACACAACCCCGGGCCAGTAGTTTGTCAGTTTGCTGTGATGATGAGGTAGATGTCTACACATCTGAGGCAGGCTCAAATGTTGTGGATGTCACAATGGGAAAGCCACTGCAACAACCACTGCATGCCCCTCAGATACAATATGCAGTGCCAAGCAGTCCCATATGGTCATAGAGGTGTAGAGCTAACAAACACCTGCATGACAATGCCATGTATAAATGGTGCAGTGAGAAGCACCACAGGAGTGTCAGGTACAGTGATGTTTTGTAGGTGCGTGGGTCTACGTTATCTGAGACTGTCTGATTGACTGATCATAGATGTTTGTCAGTTGCTCTGATCTACCACTAGGATGACTTGCTCGTTCAGCTTAATAAGTTGACAGTGAACAATGTCGTCCATTATCTGATATGCACAAATTACACTGAGCAATGTTTTCCATTCCTGTTTTGCAGGTGGACCTGCACCCTACACCGTAGGAGAGGTGCCCCGATTTGAAGACCCGATTCATCCAGTAAGTGTCATCTTGCGCATCATGTGTGCTAATCCAGGGTTTAGTGTGAGTCAGTCTGAAGTGTGGAATGCTATGAAAGATGGCTTTGCTTGACCAATAATATGATATTATTGGAGAATGGATAATGACATCATGTACGTTGGAATGCTGTGCAATGAGAATGGCTTGATTGTAGTTCAAGGGGCAACTTCTGCTGGCATGGAATTGTGTGAAATAGGAATTGAAATGGCTGGCCACTTATTCATTGATGTCTACCATGTTAGGTCTCAGGGCAGCTGTTTATGTACATAGCATGCCTATTGACAACTACTTTGTCACAGCACCTTTGTCAGCGCTGTGTGCCACACATAGCTTACACTTACTGACAAGACTGTACAGATGTGGTTTATAGCTGCAGAGGTCTCTAGGAGGCTTATATAGGAGGCACACACACCACATGTGCCTCAGTACCCTTCAGATATAATGAGTCTTTAGTACTGCAAGGAACCATATTGTGCTGCTCAACAGACAGTAGTGTACACAATTGGTAGACAACTCAGCTTCAGCTGGTTGTGGGAAAGGTCTATGATTCTTCCCACTCCATATCACAGCAATGTTCATAACATGCAGCAGTTTTCCTAACATGTTCCTCCCACCATAATATTTGTGAGTGATGTAGGGCACATCACATATGCATTTGATGTGAAGGCTGTGTGCATACCTGGTACTTTGATGATGTCTGACATGCATGTACAAATGTTGTACAATGTATCAAGATACTGTTGTAGCAGCCAGTGCAATGCCAAACTCACTGTGGGCCTAAGGACACCCATACAGCCACCATGGGTGTGCCGTTTCACATATTTAGCACAACATAGCACAGAGTAGGGGGCTTCAGTTCTGTAATGTGTTGACAACTTTGATGTGCAGCTCAGGCTTTCACTAAACTTTCTGGGAACATTGAATCACTTGTGCCTGAGGGCACATGATTGCAATCGCATGCCCCCTTGTAATGTATGCTCAGGCCAGGTCTTACACCACGACACATGAATGTCGATTTACCAAACCATAGAATAGCAGGTGGAAAGTTACCTGACCCCCTGTATCATATGGTCCCCACCTTGCCTCCATGATGATTGGGCAAGCCTTGGTGTTTCACTGGGGGTATTGAGGTGATGGACTGCATGCACATCCCCCCTTATGCACAGGGACACAGAAAATCTAGACTTGTTGGGGCACGTGATCCTCACAAGTTAGATGACACAAATGTTGACCATGGACAATTTTTTCCAATCAGCTCTGGGCCCTCTCAGACCTCCACTGCAGCCACACAAGGACACTGGAGCAAAGTCATCAGGGGTTCAGGGGACCACAGCCGGACCAACGCCCTGCATGTCAGCTGCACCAATCATAACCCAGCCACCTGTTCAGCTACCTGCTGCAGTTGTCCCGAGCCAGTTTGAACACGACATGAGAAGGGACACGGGCAAGATCATATCCAGTCTTAAAAAATTGGAGGGCGAATCAGCAGAGAACAGGAGGATGTTGAGATACATCAAGAAGAAGATGAAGAAAAGCAGGAAATTAACATTTTGTGTTGTACAACCTCCCATTTCCTCCCCCTCTTTCCTTTTTTACATAGTTTTAGATTGGGTTTTAAATGGGTAGTTTTAGATTAGTGTAGGGTAGGCTAGGTTAGGGTCAGTGTAGTGGGGGTGGCTTTTTCTACTTTTTTAATTGCTGGGGTGTCGGGTGGGGGTCTTGTTGGGGTATTTGTGTATAAAAAATATAAAAATAAAATCAAAAGGCCAAAAAAGATATATTTTTTAAGGCCATTGGTTAGGTTAGAACATGTGTAGTCATAGTTTATTTTGTCCTCCTTGTATCTTGTCTCTTAAGCGAGGCCGAGTGTGGTGTTACATGTGTAAGATACATTTAGAATAGGTTAGATAGGTGTAGTTATTATTATGTAGTTATTAATTAAAATATAGTTAGTTTAGATTAGTTTTGTATAGTGTAGGCTTTAGGTATTAAGTTGGTATATGGTTTTAGAAAAATCCTGTTCACCTTAGCCTAATAATTTTATAATTTGATTGAGTGGGGGTTCTCATGAGTGTGCTGGCCAAGACGGGGGAATGGGCTAGTGTATGCTTACTGTTTTGAATCCCGGGTGTCCCATGTGCATCCCCTATCACCAAGGAGCTTTCAGGATGGTTGATACTTACTGTCTACTAGTGCATACATTTGCCATCCAATGTTCCAGCCATTCACAATCTGAATGTATACTTTATCTTGGACAGATAAATATGGTACTTCACCTGTCATTGGTGGGGTCCTGAAATTGCATTGTTGGCAAATGTGGTACTTCTGACAACAGGAAAATTTGGAACTGTATCCTGCAACACTGACAGGTGTCCATCACTGATAAGGGTAGCTTTTCCTGTTCCACACAAATAAGTTGTACGGGTACTCCCATCTGAGTAAGTTATCATTGATTTGGTTCCGAGCCATACATGTCTACTTCAAAGGATATTGGTTCAAAATCATATAGTATGCACAGTAAGTTGGTTGTAGCCGACAACATCATTCAGAGTTCTCATGCTAGGATCCTAGGGCCAGTTGTAGCAAAAAATAAATTTGCGACTTGCAAATTGTATGCAGAAAGGTGTCTCAGACACCTTCTGCGACTCGCTATAGGGTCGCAAAGACCCACCTCATGAATATTAATGAGGTGGGTCGCAAATTGCGACCCCATAGCGAGTCCCTGCACTGACAGGGATGGTGGCCTGCTGGAGACAGCAGACCTCCATGTCTGTGACTGCTTTTTTTAATAAAGCAGCTTTTTTTTTTTTTTAATTGCAGCCCGTTTTTCTTAAAGGAAAACGAGTTGCAATTCAAAACAATAATGAAACCATTTGGTTTCATTTTTTCAGAGTAGGCAGTGGACCACTGCCTGCTCTGAAAAATTATTTTCAGCGACATTCACAAAGGGGAAGGGGTCCTATGGGGAACCCTGCCCGTTTGCGAATGCGTTACCACCCACTTCAAGTGGGTGGTAACTGCAAGTTGGTTTGGGACCGCATTCGCGGTCACGAAGCAACTCAGCATGGCGATGCGGTCGCAAATAGGAAGGGAACACCCCTTCCTATTTGCGAGTCGCATCCTCAAATTGCGAGTCGGTACCGACTCGCAATTTGAGGATGTGCATCGCGTTCGGCCTTTTGCATTCCGCAAACTGCGTTTTTCGCAGTTTGCAACATGCAAAAGGCTTCCTACATCTGGCCCCTAGTGTGTAGCTTAGTGTCTGACATTCCTGCACTCATGTACTAATATTCTGTACACATTGACATGGATTGACACAATGCCATCTTTTAGCTGAGATGGATCACAGTAAACTTAGAAATGCTACATGTGTACAAGGTGCTTTATTTACAGGTGTAATAGTAATTGTGGTTTCTATACAATATCCATTTCACAGACCCATGAGTGAATGTTAGCCATATATGGCACAAGGTTGAGGGACATGCCATGAGACATGGTTAGGAGTAGTGTGCATTAGTGGGGAGTTTAAACAATTGCCAGTTAGTATAGAAGAGACAATGAAAGCACATAGCAGACAATTCAACAGTGGTTAGGTGAACAGGACACATTTCCTACTGTTACAACACTGGCATGGTCTTAATCCGAGAACTAAGGAAAAACTGTCCAGGTGGCACAGGCTGGTGCTACTGGGTGCTTTTCCTTGTGAATGATATTCATTCCACATCTTCATCCTCTGATGTGTGTGGTACCTCCTGTGCCATGGATGATGCTGTTGTAGAAGGAGAGGGACACACACACACTTCAGTGGATAGAAATGTAGAGGTAAAGGTCAGGGCAGCAGCCATTTGTGGCAACACATAAGGCATCACTGCTGCAAGGAGGAACTGCTAATTTTTCAACACTGCAGCAACATCACGGTGGTAGGCAGCCATATTTTCCCTGAGGACTCCATGGTTTACTGCATGACACCAGCTTTGCCCACCAGAGACTGTTGGAGCCTATGTAGCAGGGAGTGGGTGCCTCTGATGGCAGCTGAGTTCTCCTTATTTTGATTGAGGCACATCCCCACTCCCTCTAGGCTGCCTGCCATGGTCTCCATCCCTACCCGCACTTGCTTGGCCAGCTCCCACTGGACTCCTACCACTGTCCTCTGAAAGCTGGTCTCTGGGTCCTTGGAGTCCAGGGCTGTGTGAGTACTGGATGGTGGCATGTGTTCATGTGAAGACCCTGCAGCATTATGTGTCCTCCCTGCGACTGGAGATGGTGTATGAAGTGATCCTAGGACATCCTGGAGAGTCTGTTAATTGAAGGTTGGCAGCTGGTCATCCATGTCATCTGCAAAATCCAGTTTCCAGAAAGTGTGGGGTATTGGTGGTTGAACGGGGTGCACTTCCCACACATTGAGCAAGTATAATTAATAGTAGTTCATGTTGACAATCATGCAGAAATGGGGTGGACTATGGTGCTATGCAGTACATATTCTGCACTACCCAAGAGCATGATGTGCTTCAAAGAAACACCATACATGAAATTTAACTTAGAAGCAATAGCACTCAAAACAATGTTCGTAATAAACACGTCCTCCAGTTACATTGGTTGTAATGGATTCCTTTAAATCGCACACATGGGCATCAAAGTAATTGGTTGAGTATTGTTCCATAAAAACAGCCTGAGCATTATTCCATAAACACAGCCAACACGTGTTTCATCACAGCAGGTGACCTTTTCAAGGCTACAAAGTATACAAAGAGATGTAGTTGCCAAGTCTAATAAGTCAGGGTAGAGGATGACACCATAGGGGTTGCACGTGTATGTACTCTTAATAAGACATGCGTCCATTCTTAGTAAAGGACGGGTGTTAACGTGTCCATACAAATCTGTGCAGGGTGACTACGAGACAAAGCAATCTGCAATGCTCAACCGATTACTTTGATGCTCATGGAAAATGACGGAATGCAACGCTGTACCAAAAGTGGCAGCGCTCCGCTGCATCATTTTCACAGTGCAGGGATGCTGCATATATAATTCTAAACGGTACACCCCTGTGTTGTCCCATGTGCTGGTGCTAAATTGAGATGCCTAGCGCCAACACCTTCAGGCACATTGACAATCATGTCTGGCATTTTGCTCTTTCTATGCATGCTGCAAGATGTTGTGTATATGTTGGAGTGCATAGCGCAACCAAAGCACCTGTACATGTGTGCTCGGGTGGGGATGATGCGTCTTGATTCAGGACCTATGTGTCCCGATGTAACCCTTTAACATGCATTGAGTGTGTCCTATGTGCGTCCTCCTTCTGCCATTAGTGGAGTTCCAGATATCCCTCCCTGCAACTTAACCTGCATTTGTGGTGGTTCCTGGTACTCTGCACTGTCCTGCGATTCGAGTGAACAGCTCCTCTGGGATGACCGCTGCAACTATCTCATCTAGCTCATCCAAATCCTCCTGTGGTGCAGGACTTCCACCTCCAGTCTGCAGTGCTGCCTTACGGTTCCTGACAAGTTTCTCCTTAGTCCTGCACTTGCAATTGTGCCAGCGCTTCTTGATGTCAGTGACAGTCCTCTTGACCTCTGTGACACTGTTGATTTTGTCTACTACTTGCTGCCATATTGTGTCTCTCCTACCAACTGACAATTTGGAGGTGACGAAAAACTGATGTTGGTGCTCCGTCACCTCTCCGACCAGGATGTCCTGCTCTTCCTCGCTGAAGCAACACTTGTTCTTTCTCTTCTCCTTCTGCTGTGACTTTCCTGGACCCTCCTGGATGGTACTAAGGAGTTTGGGGTCTCCTTGGGGTCTCTCCTGCCTGATGATTCCATCTTCTCTTGCACTTTCAATTTTTTCTGCTTTTGTGTTTTGTTTTGACGCTAATGCTGTGTAAAAATGGCGCTAACCCTTTTATGACATGTTTAAGTGTCGCAAAACAGCGTAGCAGCACTTGTGCTGCATTAGCGTCATTTTTCCATATGGCAAGTTGCAAATATTAGCATCTTTTTTTCCATGCTAACATTTCCTTAGCGGCATCCTATGTCATTTCATAAATATGGCCCTAAGGTGGTGCTAAGGAATGCCGCTAGCTTGCGTTAAGAAAAATTACGCACAACTACGCTGGCGCAGTTGTGCGTCGTTTTTTCATAAATATAATTAAATGCTGCTGTTTGGGCTTTTATGTGGTAGGGAGCATGGGTCTGTAACCACACACACTGTCACTGGATTTGCAGTGCTGGGGTCAATCTTGTAGAAAAAGTGCTGTATCCAAAAATGACAATAGAACTGAATCACACATAAGGAAGTCAGTAGCATCAGGTTTCTCATGTTCTGATTTCTAGTGCAGGAGATAATCCAGTTCAGAGGGCCCCAGGAAAAAAAATTAGGCCCTAATTGGAACAACTGGTCTTGTTGATTTCTGGTGACCTGGGCCTCCGTACTGCAGACCATCAAACTAGGGGGCTAAATACACAAGGAGGAGAGGTTTTCCAAAAACTCAATACGCAACAACAAAACAAATACCACTAAATATATCAATCCCAGTGTTTTTTCTTTTCAAATGAAAAGTACTTTAATGTGTTGAAAGAAAAATTCTATGCATTACGAATATCTACAAAACGGAAGATGGTAAACCAATGGGAACACTATCAAAAGGGCAAAAAATGCAGAATAGAAAATATTTGCGCACCAACAGAACTTAATCCCTGAAACCCCAATTACCCAATGTATACCTAAAGCAAATGATGTGGTATGCAATTATATTATTCAAATACTTTATTGGGTTTTAACAACCATAAAAGCATAAAAACGAAAGAAAACTGCACAGGTAAATTCACATAGTAATCAGTCAATGGTTAAAATAAGTATGTAAAAGACCATAAGGCGGTTACTAAATCACACTTATAACACAATATGTTAGAATTAAAAAATGAGTGCCATAGTATGGTTCAGAAGTGCACTGAGCACACACTTTAAAAGTAGGACAAAGCCATACCCATAATTTCCTGTAATGGGATGGCATGTATAGCAGCAATGAAAAAGGATACTTCAAAGAAATATCTAGATATTACCAGATCACACTGGAAACTATCCCGGTGCTTTTGCTCTGATAGACCAGCTCCAAAGGTGATATTTACCAACAGCACCGACGATTGATGCCCTAGTTTCTGTGCATAGGAGTCCAAGCATAGGAGGGTGCTGTCTGCACCCAAGTTGCATGCAGATTGGGACAATCCAGCTTTTTCTTGGTCGGGCATAGTGAGGGTAAAAGAGAATGTGACAAGGATTCTTCCACCTGCAGGCATGTTGGGCACACATCATCACTTTTATTGGAATTAGATTTCCATTTAGAACAAAAAGATAAAAGATGTAATATACCCCATTGGAACTTAAGGTACAAGGGAATTCCCCTTGGTTAAAATCTCATGTTTAAGAAACAACCACTCACCTGTCTGACAACAGAATTAACACCTTCTTTAGGTCAAGGGCAAACACAATTCGATACCTCAAAAATGTCTAGGCGCGAAGGGCTTTTAATCTCACAAGAATATATATCTATACAATACATCTATTTCGTATTAAGACCCTGTATAGCATATTTTTTCACTCATTATAATACATTTGAAAATGCGACGCACATTAAAAAACACAGTTAAAATGAGTTACACAAAAATATAAATCACAAAGAAATATAAATCATTTAAAGGGGAGCAATGTACACAACCACATATTTTTTTCCACTAATCTATTTAGATTATTTAGGATACACAACATATAAATCCTATGGTCTCAATTGTCCACTGTCCATCAGATTTAGTCAGAATAATTTGCTGTCAATACGTTTAAGTAAAAACATAAAACCTGTATACAATTACAATTACTACTCGCCTGTAACATCCGGAAACAATTATTATGCAGATAATAAACTGATTAAAAATCCACACAGCCCAACACAAAAGTAGTACCGCACCCAAACTTTGATCATGTTATAATGTTTAGGCCTTCAAATGCTTCACATTTAATCATACAATTCTCAATTCTGCACATCCACGAATATTCACTCCCACTACCATACCCTGTAACATTTATTCCTTGGGCATCATCAGTTGCAGTATTAAATACGCGTAATTTGGCTTTTAAGGAGGTTTGCATTCAAATTAAGAGAGCACCCGATGGTTGTCCTTTCCCAGTGTGATGTGCGTGAATAAAAAAGTTGATGTATCCTGACCTAAAAGCAGGGTTGATACTCCTGGTTTCCTGGAAGAGGCATTTGTCAAAGTCATCTACAAAGGTACCCAATGCAGGGTCATTAAGCTTTGATCTGATGCCTAACACATTCCAGGACAGCAAGTTAGTTACAATATGGCTCATAGAATGTTTGTCCAATTGAAGGGTCGAAGGACCAACAACATTATCTTGGGGAGACATCCTTAAACCCACCAACGAATTGTGGCACCTCATTGGAGTCTGGGTGCTCAGCTTCCCCGATAATACCCAAGTAGAGCGCTGTTTCCAGGCAATCTACCATAGAGGTGCTGAGGTCATTTAATGGGACAGAGTTTACAAAGTAGGGGCAAATTTGTGGAGTAGAAGCAAGAAGTGGATTTAATTTGAACCAAATGGTAGTGCTGAGGGGGGCCTATTTGTGAAATTCCAAGCCCACTATCCCATCAGCGAGGGTGTTAAATAGCAAAATTAGTTTAATGGAATCAAATGACCCTGGTTGAGCTGTACAATTTTGAAACCGTCTAGCATGCATGATGTGTGATCGTATGACAGAGTAGCAGTTACATACAGTTACTATGTGATTTTTAAACTTGTTTATTAAGGAATCTTCATCTTCGTACACACCCGGGGTCAACTTGGGTACCCTTGTCACGTAGACAGTCCCTGGATTTCCTTTCTGTGGCATGCCCACCCTTCCTGGAAAGTGGCCTTTAGTTGGGACCTGGCAGAGAAGGCTTTGGTTCTCCTATAGTTTTAACAGGGTGCCTGGAATCAAAGATGGGTTTCAGATGGCTAAAAGTAATTAAAAATACTTGGATACAACCTTTAGCTAAAAATAGTATCGAACAAAACAAGGTCACAATGTTAAGCAAGAGAGATAAAAGAGATTACACACATTCAATTTACTGCTCTCAGTGGTCGTAAACAAGTGAGCAGTCCAGCTGTACAGTGGGCCCAGTTTACATCTGACTTACCTGGTCAGCATATAGTTCAGAATCAAGGGGCCCTCCCAGGCCCACCGTGACTCATGGCAATCACATTTAAACAGACAGAAGAGAAGGGGGGAAAAGAGGCTGCTGAAGTTGGGGAAAGAGGAATGCAACGAGGATCCAAGGGGCCCAGAAGGCCGGGTTCCAAATTCACCTCTAAGAAAAGCCTCTGAGCAGCACTAGTTAACTCAGTTGTGTGCTACTTTGGCTTTATCTAGTCATACCTCTGGCTCCTAGAAAGAGGATCCCAACGTGTACTTTCATGCAAAGGGCACCAAGTTGTAAGGCCGAGGGGAGTGACCCTGCCATGCCTCTTCCTGTTGCTGAAAGGTGCAGGATGGGCATTCCCTTGGTCCGAGATTTGCCCTTGCATGGCCCGTGCAGCATGCATTTTACACACGCTATGTAGCACTTGACACAGCTGCAGGGAAGTCTAAGGGCTGCCTCCTGGGGCCTTAGCACGCTGGGACTTGTAGTCCCCTGCACACAATAATACCAATGATCCCACACAGCGGATTTTGGAGACAAGCTGTTGGAAAATGGGTTATTGATAGGGCAGGTAGGTACCTACACCTAGCAACAAGCCACAAACCTCCACAAAAGTACAGTTAGGTCTCAGTAAATTAATCCCAGCTCTACCCTTGGTAGCTTGGCATCGAGCGTCAAGGCTTAACTTAGGAGACAAAGTGTAAAGCATTCAAATATCACAAAACAGTAATTAAATAAAACACAGGAAACAGTTTAAAAATCCAAAACCAATTTATAAAAATAGCTTATATTTTTATCTTTAAAATGACACAAAAACGATTAAAATCGGTTCAGGGGAACCGGAGATATGAATTTTTAAAGTATTATTATTTTCTAGCGCATAGAAACAAAAAGCGCCAATCGGGTCATCTGGTTGCACCAGGACCGGGACAAAGTCAAACTTTCAGGCCGACCGCGATGGAGCCCTGCTCGGCTACAGGTCGCGGGAGGCCTCGGTTAAAAAGTTACCTTCTGACTTAGTCTTTATTTTGAAGTTTTTCTTCACCGGGACGAACCTGCCAGTTGGATCCGACCTCCTGGAGCCCTTGTCCGGATACGCGAAGTCGGTTTCCTCGGTGGTGATTTCTACCTTCGGACTTAGTCGTTTTTTCGAGATGAAAATCCTTCGACCGGGGTAAACCTGGATCTTGATCCGACGTCCGTGGAGCCCTTCTCGGATACGATGGCTGGAAGGTCCCGGTCAACTTTTTACGTTCGGACTTAGTCTTTTTTTCGGATGTTTTTCTTGACCGGGACGAACCACGAAGTCAGGCCGGGTCGCGGTTGAGGCAAGCCGGCTAGAATTTCCGCATCGAGTCGGTCACTTTATGGAGCTTTTTTCTAAAATTTCTCCAATCTTTTCCAAACTTCTGGGGCTTCACCCAGATGTTCTTTTAAGGTTCTTTTGGGGTCCACAGCTCACCCCAAGGGTCCAGAAGTTCTGTGATGGTCCTTGGGAAGTGCGGACTTCAACTCCCAGAATGCACCTGGCGCAAACTCCTTTTTGGCCACTGGACAGTGGTCAGCTGGTCACTTTTTCAGGAGTTGGTGCAGGGGACTCTGGTTAGCAATTTTTCACCTGTAGTCCCTCCTTGAACCAGTGGAAGCCAGGCAAAGTCCTTCTTGTGGTGAAGCCCAAGTGTGCAGCTGGTGCAGTCTTTCTGAGTGCAGGGTCCAGGTGCAGGCCAGGGGTCCAGCAGGGCAGTCCTTCTTCTCCTTGTAGTTCTTTCTTCTTGAAATTTGGTGGGGATCTGAGGCGTGGGTGCAGGTCTGCCAGTTTTATCCTTGCTCCTGGGTGAAAAGCAGGGGGGCCCTGGTCCTCCAATCAGGGACAGGGTCGTCCCCCTGTGATGACCACTTCCTGGGAAGTGTGGCAAAAATCCATCCCAGAAGGCAATAGTCTCTAAAAATCCAAAATGGATGAATCTGATTTTTGGAGGAGAGATCTGGCTGAGCCCACCCACTGGTGTGGCTAAAAATCATAAACACACCCCTCTCCTGCCCTCTCCTAATCTAATCAAGGGGGCACCTAGCTGTCTGGGGTTGCAGGATGTGGGGGTGTTGCTGGGTGCTCCAGATGTCCTTCTCTGCCTTTGAAGACCAGTTTGGCAGCCCTCCCCCTTCCTGCTTCCCCATCTGCTGAGGGGAGATTCTCTCCCCCAAGCACATTCCTTTGTGTGAAGTCAGGCCACTTCACACCTCATTAAAGTAGCCTGGCAGAAGCTGCTGCAGGCTGGCCAATCAGAGCACAGCAGCAAAAACAATGCAGAGCTGAAATTGGCAACTTTTTAGGTAAAGTCTAAACTTTTTACCTGCACTAGTTATATTAAATCCAACAACTGGAAGTTGTGGGATTTATTATAACAATCAATTTGATACCAAATTCTTGGTATGTAACATTTAAGGAGACTTTAAAATTTTAAATAAAGTCTGCCCATTCTAGCCTATGAAGGCCATTTACTTCAATGAGGGAAAAACGAATTTGGCTGTTTTTACCTCACCAGGGCTTATAAATCTATTTTTATAAAGTCCCTGCTTATAGTTACATGGCACCCAGCCCTAGGGGCACATAGGGCACACCTTAGGGGTGACTTATATGTAAAAATAAGGTAGTTTAAGACTTTGGAAGTACCTTTAATTCCAAAGTCGAATTTGCATATAACTTTAATTTAAAAGCAGCCAGCAAGGCAGGCTTGCTTTTAAAATGACACTGGGCACCTCAGCAATGCACCTAGGTGTGCACCACCTATGCTGTGGTCCCTAAACCTACATGCCCTACCATATACTAGGGACTTATAGGTAGGTTAACTTAGCCAATTATAATTAGCCTAATTTGCATATCCATTTTACACAGAGCACAGGCCCTGGGACTGGTTAGCAGTACCCAGGGCACCATCAGAGTCAGGAAAACACCAGCATAAAGTGGAAAATGGGGGCAAAAAGTTAGGGGGCCTCTGCAATCAGCCCCAGTTTCTCACACAACCCCCCCCCAGCCCACACGCCCAGGAGACTCAGCCCAACCCTGGGAGAGTCTTCCTGGCTTGTTAGGCGAGGAAGACAGTGAAGAAAACTGGCTGTCCCTTTGCAGGGCCTACTCTGCCTTATATCCTCCTGTCAGGGTCACTCCCTCTGGGTAGTGAAGCCATCCCAACAGTAAAAGGACCCAACCCAAACTGAAACTTCCCTCTAGGGGGGTCTTCCTCCTCTCTCTCTGCCAACTTGGGTAGTGAGGTGCCCACCTCCCCTACTCCTAACTTTGCTAGGGCAAGACCTAGCTTACCCAAAGAGGTCACCCAACACTTGAGCAACCCCACCATGACCAACAGGGTCAGGGGGCCTACTTTGCTATTGGCCTTGGGGTCTGCCTCCCAGGCCAAGTACAGTGCTGCCAGGAAGGCTAGCACCCAGCAGAGGCTACTGACAGCTGTCAGTACCCAGAACCACACCCTAAGCTCTCCACTGACAGGTGGCTGAGCTGCTTTAGGGGCATCTTTGGGGTCCTGGCACCCCTCTTGCTGTCTAGAGTGGGGGGCTACCACCTCCTGTGGCAGACACCCTCCTTCCACTCTCCCTTCTGTCAGTGCAGGGGCAACACCTTGCATCTGGACAGCTGCCTGACTACTCAGGACTTCCTTGGGGTCAGGTGAGGCCTCACCAGTGCCAACTCTGGGCTCCCCCCCTACTGGGGCAGAAGGCCTTTGGCTCCTTGGAACTCTCTTTAAGAGTGGCCTACCCTTCCTTTTCTTCTTTCCTTTTCTTGGGGACCCCTGTCTCCTAACTGTAGGGACTGACTCCCCAGGACTTTGGGTTGGGGGGGCGTCCTGGCGACCACCCCCTCTGTGACCAGACTCACCTCTGGGAGGTCATTGCCCAGGATACAATCTAGGGGAAGGTCAGCACTGACTACGACCCTAATCCAGTCAAGGATACCCTCCCTCTCTAGGGGCACTATGGCTACAGGTTTGGAGGTGACCTCCCCTGTGGCTATCCTGACTTTCTTTGTCTTTCCTGGGACATACATGTCTGGGGTCACTAACCGGTCACTCACTACAGTGTGACTGGCACAGGTGTCTCTCAGGCCAGTGGTAGGGATCCCATTCACTTGAATGTGGTGGAAGTGCCTACTCCCACCCTCAGGGATCACCAGCTTACCATCTGGTCCTGTCTCCCAGCACAATGCTAGGAGGACTTCATCATCTGAGGAATCCTCCTCTATGGCTACACTGGACAGCCCAGTGCTAACCACCTTCTTTGGACAGGCTGCATCTCCTCTGAAGTGACCTGTCTGCTGACAGTCAAAGCAAGCCCTACTGTCCAAGAGCTTTTTTAACCCTGGGTCTCCCTGTCTCTGCATGTCAGAGTGGGAGTGGGATTTACTCTCCTCCTTCTTAGGGTTCTGGGGTACAGAGGGAGTCTCTGTGGTGGGCTTACCACCTCCCTCCTTAGGTTTTTGGGGACCTGTCCCCCCCTTCTTGGAGTCTCCCCCCTGGGACTTGACAACCACCCTGGTTCTCAACCACTCATCAGCTGCCTCCCCTAGCTCTCTAGGGTTGGTCAGCTTAGAGTCCACTAGATGCTGGCGTAACCTTTCTTGGATACAATTGGTCAAGATGTGCTCTCTCATGATCAGATTGTATAACCCCTCATAAGTATTTACTTTGTTGCCCTGTATCCAGCCCTCCAGTGCTTTTACTGAAATGTCCACAAAGTCCACCCAGGACTGGGTGCTTGTCTTTTGGGTGTCCCTAAACTTAAGCCTATACTGCTCTGGGGTTAGACCAAACTTTTTAGTCAAGCAACTCTTCATACTGGGGTATGAGTCTGCATCCTCCCCACTCATGGTTAGGAGCCTATCCCTCCCAGAGTTGGGAACTAACTCCCAAAGGAGTGAACCCCAGTACTGAGGCTTGACTTTCCTCATCTGGAGGGCCCTCTCAAAGGCCCCCAGCCACTTATCTATGTCATCCCCCTCCATATAGGCAGGAACCACCCCTTTGGGTAATCTGGGGGCAAAACCCCCACCCAGGGACACCTCAGTTTCTTTCTCGCTGCTTCCATCTTTTTTTTCTTTGCTTGCCCACTTCTTTTTTTCTAGGGCAAGCTTATCTGCCTCCAAAGCTATGTAGGCTAGCTGGGCTTCCAGCTCTCTCTCCCTGATGGATGGGTTCTCTCCTCCTGAAAGGACCCTCTTCCTACCACTAGCTTTGGGTCTGCCCCTAGTGACTGTGTCCAGTGAGGACCGTTCCTCCTCTTCCTCACTTGGGGTCTGATGCCTTTCCTCCCCTGAGTGGTTAGAGTTAGCATCATTCTCTTTTGGTTCCTCCTCTGGAGCTTCCTCTGTCTCTACCTCTTGGGCCTCAGCCCATGCTGTCAGGGATTTAATCAGGATTTCCTTCCTGAGATTAGTGGTTGCAGGCAACCCCCTCTCAATACACAACCCCCTAAGCTGGACTACTGTCAGTGTGGGTAGGCTAGCCAGATCAAGCTCCATGGTTCCCTAGTTTTGTGTCAACAAAAACTTTTTGCAAAAATTGGAAACAAGAATTTAGAAAAATTACAAAAATTCAATAATTGAAATTAATCCAAATTAATTTAAAAAAAAAAATTAAAATTAAAAATTAAAAACAATTTTTGCACTAGGACAATTTAAAGGATTTTTAATTTGTTTTATCTAAAACTGTAACGTGATATTGAACACAAGTACAGGATCCCGTCGCTGCTTCCAATTATGTTGGAAAATGGGTTATTGATAGGGCAGGTAGGTACCTACACCTAGCAACAAGCCACAAACCTCCACAAAAGTACAGTTAGGTCTCAGTAAATTAATCCCAGCTCTACCCTTGGTAGCTTGGCATCGAGCGTCAAGGCTTAACTTAGGAGACAAAGTGTAAAGCATTCAAATATCACAAAACAGTAATTAAATAAAACACAGGAAACAGTTTAAAAATCCAAAACCAATTTATAAAAATAGCTTATATTTTTATCTTTAAAATGACACAAAAACGATTAAAATCGGTTCAGGGGAACCGGAGATATGAATTTTTAAAGTATTATTATTTTCTAGCGCATAGAAACAAAAAGCGCCAATCGGGTCATCTGGTTGCACCAGGACCGGGACAAAGTCAAACTTTCAGGCCGACCGCGATGGAGCCCTGCTCGGCTACAGGTCGCGGGAGGCCTCGGTTAAAAAGTTACCTTCTGACTTAGTCTTTATTTTGAAGTTTTTCTTCACCGGGACGAACCTGCCAGTTGGATCCGACCTCCTGGAGCCCTTGTCCGGATACGCGAAGTCGGTTTCCTCGGTGGTGATTTCTACCTTCGGACTTAGTCGTTTTTTCGAGATGAAAATCCTTCGACCGGGGTAAACCTGGATCTTGATCCGACGTCCGTGGAGCCCTTCTCGGATACGATGGCTGGAAGGTCCCGGTCAACTTTTTACGTTCGGACTTAGTCTTTTTTTCGGATGTTTTTCTTGACCGGGACGAACCACGAAGTCAGGCCGGGTCGCGGTTGAGGCAAGCCGGCTAGAATTTCCGCGTTGAGTCGGTCACTTTATGGAGCTTTTTTCTAAAATTTCTCCAATCTTTTCCAAACTTCTGGGGCTTCACCCAGATGTTCTTTTAAGGTTCTTTTGGGGTCCACAGCTCACCCCAAGGGTCCAGAAGTTCTGTGATGGTCCTTGGGAAGTGCGGACTTCAACTCCCAGAATGCACCTGGCGCAAACTCCTTTTTGGCCACTGGACAGTGGTCAGCTGGTCACTTTTTCAGGAGTTGGTGCAGGGGACTCTGGTTAGCAATTTTTCACCTGTAGCAAACAGGGAGTCCCTCCTTGAACCAGTGGAAGCCAGGCAAAGTCCTTCTTGTGGTGAAGCCCAAGTGTGCAGCTGGTGCAGTCTTTCTGAGTGCAGGGTCCAGGTGCAGGCCAGGGGTCCAGCAGGGCAGTCCTTCTTCTCCTTGTAGTTCTTTCTTCTTGAAATTTGGTGGGGATCTGAGGCGTGGGTGCAGGTCTGCCAGTTTTATCCTTGCTCCTGGGTGAAAAGCAGGGGGGCCCTGGTCCTCCAATCAGGGACAGGGTCGTCCCCCTGTGATGACCACTTCCTGGGAAGTGTGGCAAAAATCCATCCCAGAAGGCAATAGTCTCTAAAAATCCAAAATGGATGAATCTGATTTTTGGAGGAGAGATCTGGCTGAGCCCACCCACTGGTGTGGCTAAAAATCATAAACACACCCCTCTCCTGCCCTCTCCTAATCTAATCAAGGGGGCACCTAGCTGTCTGGGGTTGCAGGATGTGGGGGTGTTGCTGGGTGCTCCAGATGTCCTTCTCTGCCTTTGAAGACCAGTTTGGCAGCCCTCCCCCTTCCTGCTTCCCCATCTGCTGAGGGGAGATTCTCTCCCCCAAGCACATTCCTTTGTGTGAAGTCAGGCCACTTCACACCTCATTAAAGTAGCCTGGCAGAAGCTGCTGCAGGCTGGCCAATCAGAGCACAGCAGCAAAAACAATGCAGAGCTGAAATTGGCAACTTTTTAGGTAAAGTCTAAACTTTTTACCTGCACTAGTTATATTAAATCCAACAACTGGAAGTTGTGGGATTTATTATAACAATCAATTTGATACCAAATTCTTGGTATGTAACATTTAAGGAGACTTTAAAATTTTAAATAAAGTCTGCCCATTCTAGCCTATGAAGGCCATTTACTTCAATGAGGGAAAAACGAATTTGGCTGTTTTTACCTCACCAGGGCTTATAAATCTATTTTTATAAAGTCCCTGCTTATAGTTACATGGCACCCAGCCCTAGGGGCACATAGGGCACACCTTAGGGGTGACTTATATGTAAAAATAAGGTAGTTTAAGACTTTGGAAGTACCTTTAATTCCAAAGTCGAATTTGCATATAACTTTAATTTAAAAGCAGCCAGCAAGGCAGGCTTGCTTTTAAAATGACACTGGGCACCTCAGCAATGCACCTAGGTGTGCACCACCTATGCTGTGGTCCCTAAACCTACATGCCCTACCATATACTAGGGACTTATAGGTAGGTTAACTTAGCCAATAATAATTAGCCTAATTTGCATATCCATTTTACACAGAGCACAGGCCCTGGGACTGGTTAGCAGTACCCAGGGCACCATCAGAGTCAGGAAAACACCAGCATAAAGTGGAAAATGGGGGCAAAAAGTTAGGGGGCCTCTGCAATCAGCCCCAGTTTCTCACACAAGCTATGTAGAACTTGACACAGCTGCGGGGAACTCCAAGGGCTGCATCTCAAGGGCATTAGCACGCTGGAACTCGTGGTCACCACCACACATTAATGCCAATATAATTATGAAAATCCATGCCTATTGGTTTTGGCATAAAGTGTTTTCAAATGTGAGCACTTTCACAATATTAGATAAATATGAAAATATTTTGCTTTTCACCATTGAACAACCACACATATTGGGTTTGACACACTCTCAACACCAAACAGTATGAAACAATAATGCTATATTTGCACTATTAAACTAAGTTGCATAGCAGCCTCACAGAACTCAGTGGATTTCATATACTCCTATAGCACGCCTGAAACTGCCTCGGAAGCACAATAAAAGAAGACTAACTCTCCTGATGTCACTAAATCTCCATCCTGGAAGACATAGGATGCCATGTGTTTAAAAGTAGGTGGGGGGAGTGATTGTGTGGGGTATGTCCTGCTCCCGGTAGCCCCAAGACCATTAACACAGTGTTGATGGTACCCCTTCTTCTACTAGGGGCACCAAAACAATATGGATATTATTTATATTAAACATCTTTTGGGACTTAAGGGAACTCATTTGTTTGTGGGCTGTGCTATTGATGGAGGTGTAAAGCAGTTACCTTTTTCCATTTTCACAGTTTGTTGTGCCTGCAAGCAATTGTTCCTTTGAAAGAGTGTCCTCCTGGCCTAATAGCTACCCATAAAAAATTGAGTTTCAAGATTTGCAGGATGTGAGTCCTATGATAGGTCCACAATTGTCTCTTTACTGGGGACCAAGTACCCCACTGTAGCCTTTGACTCTCTCAGAGTAGGGAAGCAGAGAAGATAAAGGCCTGCTCTGGGGAGGTGGCAAATGCCAGTAATCCATTTGCTGGCCCGCATAACAACACTCAGTAAAGTATTGTCCAGTCGGAGCTTTTTCTTTGAAAAATGAATAGTAGATGTATTACACACACCCTACAAAATACAGTGAATCAATTTCATAATATACTGTATACATCAGGCAGATGGAAACACCTTTGGTGATATTCTGAAATCACAATTTACCCAGAGTGGGTCATGGCTCCCAAAATCACATTACCTTCCCCACCTCTTCCCGATAGAGCTTCACAATGCAGTGGGGAATCAGATTAAATAAAACAAGCCTATTGGCTTTGTCAAGCAGTAACCACATATATAAAGTGCATCTATTAGCTCTGACAAGTAGTAACCATACATATAAGGCAAGGCTATTGGCTTTGTCATGGAATAACCACACAATATCGTTCAAGATTAAGGCTCTCATTACGAGTTTGGGGGTAAACCGCAGTGCAGTCTGTCTTTAAAAGACTGGCGTGGATGCGGGAAACTTATCGCCGTAATATGACCCCAAAGGCAAAATCCTCTAGAAAAGAGCAAGGTATCCGAACCTGCCAGGCCGAATGACGGCGGGAAACATGCTGCTCAGAATCCACCACCGCCATGGCAAAAAGAAACTGCCCACCCAATTATGAATCAAAAATCAGCACAGTGGTAGTGCACGAGTGGTACGCCATTGGCGTTACTGACAGCCGTGGCTAAACAATGTACTCACCAACAACAACATCCACCATTAGTCATTTTGAAAATCCCACACCTGAGATACATACATATACTTCACACACCCACACACACCACTATAAAACACCCACCCACAACACACACAATCCCTAGCTATGCCTACCTGCTGCCACACAACTCCCGGCCAGCTGGAAATGGACACCCCAAACTCAAGGCATGTTTTTGCACACGCCACATTTAACTCACAAGCACACAAGCACACAACCCACAACTGCACCTTCAAATATCACCACACCTGTCACCAACTCACTCACACACTCGACTACTCCAAACAACACCACCAAATCACAGCACACATCTCTTCACACAACCCACTATAGCACCCCCTAAGGACCACTATTTCACTGACAGGGAGTTGCAGACCATGGTGGACGATTAATCAGGGTGGAGCCACAGCTGTTCGGTGCACATGTCCATCAGACATCCATTGCCAGGAAGATGGAGCTATAGCAGAGGATTGTCAACAGGGTGAATGCAGTGGGAAGCCATCCATGCACAAAGAACACCATCAGGAAGAGGTGGAACGACCTGCAGGGAAGATCCGGTCCATGGCATCACAACACCTGATTGCCATCCAGAGGAGTGGTGGTGGTCCCCCACTACTCCCCCAGAGTGGGAAGAGAAGGTCATGGCTATCCTCCAACCAGAGGGTCTCACTGGACTCACTGGAGAACCGGACTCTGGTAAGTCATTGACACACCCCTCCCACCACTTGCAAGGCATGTTACCCTCTCCCCCTGTATCGAACCCAAGACACCCTATCCATATCCATCCCATCCCATCAACCACCGACACCCATCCCCTGCATGCCCACTCACCCCACTAACACCTACCCAACCAATGTGCACACAACCACCAGTCCCTGCATGTAATGCTTGAAACACAACAAGTCGCACAATGCATCACCCACTAATTCTACGCACTGCACCCATTCCAATGGGACTCCTGCATGTAGATGCATGGGGATGTAAGCACAAGAAAGTGGTGGCAGATGCTGACAGGGATATGGCAATGATAGGACAGAGGACAGAAACAGAAGGAAACACATGCCACTTCTAATGTGTGCAAGCAAAGCACATGTGCAATGTCCATTATTGACAACTAACTGGCTGTCAATGCCATATCCCCTGAAGCTGTTGAAAACTACTGCCACCCAGCTAACGCACAGTCTAACACTCTGCAGGACACACAATCAATTTGTTTGTATTGCTCTACATGTACTACTGCTCATGGCAGCCACCAGGAGGTGCCAGGAAGTGCCAGTCCCATAGCAGAAGAAGGCCCCAGTGATGACAGTACAGCGGGATGTCTGGATCTGGACGACCACCCTGACCCATCAGGAACCTCTGGTCAGTCACCCTCCAGAAGCCCCATCCGGCAAACCAGACAGGCCCACACTACTCAGGCACCACCTTCAGTTGTGGCCCAATGCCCCCAAACCAGTGTCCCTGGGTCAGCCACTGTGTGCCCACCTGTACAGGGACCGGAGTCACCACCCATCACAAGGCAAGATGACGAAGGTCCTGGTGCAAGTGGGAGTGGGCACACTGGGCGGGGTCACAAGAACAGGGGTCCTATGCCAATGGGAGGGCAGCCACACCAGGGTAGCAACTGGCCAGGACTCCATTTCCCAAATCCTGGCAGCATACCACCACTCCCAGGACAGAATGGGCCAGATCCTGCCCACTTTGAAGGAGATTCAGAGGCTGCAGAGTGAACACCATCAGGAGGCCATGGAGCAATGGGCAGGCCCACAATGCCACCATGGCCTTCATCAAAGGGGTGCTGCAGGACATGACTGGAGTCCTGCTTGAGATCTCCACCCGCAAGCAGGCCCTGTCCACAAGACACCAGAAACCCCAGCCCTCCACATCTGCTGCTGGTAGTGCACTGCTGGCCCTGCCAGGTGACTCGCAGGACACCAGCACCCCTTCCTCTGCTGCACAAGAAACCCCTCACAAATGTTGCCGGCCAACCAGACATTCCTCAGACACTGTAGCCATGACCAAACTCACTGCTAGGAAGTGATCCTTTCTTGAACTGTCTCCCTTGTGTGTCCTACATGCTGAGGACAGATGGAAGTGGCATGACTCCGCTGGCGTAAGTCGTCATGCCGTTAGGCGGTCTATACCGCCGTGCAATTCCTCATTGGTTAACATTGGTGTCTAAAGGGAACAGGGGCTAATCATGATCGCCGCCGGAAGTGACGGTGCATACCGTCATGTTTGTCACCGCATTTTTGATTTCCCTTTGCCACTTGACTCCTGCACTCACCACTGCTTGTGCTGCTGTGTCCTGCATCTGGTCATGACGATGGCACATGCTGCTGAGGGCCCCAGCCTTGACACAGGAGGAGGAGCTGACCAGGCTTGTGGACAGAGTCCTACCTCCGTATGCCAAGTTGTAAATTTGTATGGGCGACCAGAGGAGCAGGTGAGTGGATTAACAGTGTCCTAGCAGTGAGTGTGATTGTTTGGGTGCATGTGTGTGTGAATGTAGGATTAACAAGCACATAGGAGTAGTGGAGTAGGCCATCAAGGTGTACCTGTAGGAAGATGATGGAATATATGGTGGCCTACTGTCAGGACGATTGTACCCTATGTCATCATGCGTGTGGTAATTCTATATTAATGTGTATTCCTATGTGTCTCCAATGCAGGTCAGTGCCCATCAGAAGAAGGGGTTGTGGAAAGCCATCGCCAAGGATGTGCAGACCCTGGGGGTCTATAGCCGATGGAGAACCCACTGCAGGAAATGGTGGAAAGCCCTGAGACTCTGGGCCCGGAAGATCACAGAGGCCCAGGTGGCGACGGCCTCCCATTGAGGGAGGGGTGCACATTGGACCCTGACCCCCCTAATGGCTAGCATAGTGGTGGTGCCTACCCAGTCTTGGATGGGACCTTGAAGGCATCACAGCAGCCACAAGGGAGTGAGTTCTCACACTGTCCTGCATGCCAACTGTATTGCGAGGGATGGTACGCAATGTGGGGAAAGGGTGCATTTACAGTGACTCAGGTGTCAGGGTATGGAGGTGTTCAGCTTCTTGACCGGGTTACGTTACCTTGTTGTGTAGGGGGCATGTGTACCCAGGTAAGGTGGAAATTGGGTAGTACAGTCAGTCAGGTAGTGTTCCTGTTGTATTGCTGTCTTGCTAAGTGACGCAGTGGTACTCAAAACATCTGAGGATTAAATGCATACCTCAGTTGGAGTTGCAGGACATATACAATGAATACATAGGGCACCACTGTCAGTGTAGTCTACTCCAAAGTGACAAGTGTAATCTCTATCAGTGGTACATACCTGTTGTGCAAAGGTTATGGTAAGATGAGGTTTGAGATTGAAGTGTACTTCATGTGTGCCTACCTACATCATAGTTTAGTTGCCCACAGCCTGCATCCCTTTCTTTGTCTCCGCCCTCCCTCTCTGTTTTCTTGTGTCCTTGTGTGCAACAGCATCCTCATGCGAAGGAGCAGAGGCACCAGCAAGTGGGGATGCCGCAGCCAATGGGACCCAGTAGGCACAGTCCACTGATGCTGAGGAAACCAGTCTGTTGGAGGGTGAGGGTAGCACCACAGGGGAGCCTACTACCACTGTAACATCAGACTCTGATTCCTCCTCTGATCGCATGTCCCTGTTGGTGGTGGACCTGTTAGGGTTTGTACACAGCAAAGAGCATGTCCCCTCTCACTGCACTAGTGGGTTCTGTAATAGCTCCCTTTTAAACTTACTATTGAAAGCCTTTCTTGTTATCTCACCTTCCCCCCCCCCCTAGGCTTCTGTGTTTTTTGTTTAATGTGCTGTTTTGTTTACACATTGGGCCTTGCTTTTACCAAGGCTTCTTTAAAACACTCCTCCCTAGGCCATGTGTTAATCCAACTCATTTGCATAATAACTGAAACTCTGCACACCTTTCAAGAACATGTGCAGCATGTGAGGACCACACCCAGCTCTTCAAACCACACCCAGCTCTGCACACCTTCCAAGAACATGTGCAGCATGTGAGGACCACACCCAGCCCTTCAAACCACACCCAGCCCTGTCTATAAAAGGCATCCCCGAGCCTCACCCAGTGCTTGTGCACGTCTACCTCCTGCTTACCTGAGAGCAGATCCCTCGGCGCTGGCACTCCTGCTCTTTACAGACTTTCATTGACTTCAATGGGCGCAGCTTATGGCTCTTCCTTCTTCCAGTTTCCGGTTCCTCCTTGCTTCAGCCTCTCTCCTATGAGTAACCTGCAAAAGAGAAAGAAGACAAGGTTAGACTGATCAGTATCTCTTGCCAGCAACAAGTAAGTGCAAAACTTTTTGTTACCTGAGGGAACTTTGACAACGGTTTCTGGATTCGTGTATAGACAATTTGAGGCGAAGTGCCTTCCACGAACATTGTGATTCGGGCTCTTTGTTGCAGGAATATTTTGCGGAACTTTGTGAAGCAGACATTGTTTTTTCTCATGGAACTTTTAAGAATCGAACAGTGGAAACCATTAACAGCAAGGCAAACAGTAAATCAAGGACTTGCACAAATTACATGCTGTATTTTGATGTAAAAGTACAGTATTTGTTTTATAAAAAGATTCTGGAAATATGGGAAAAGTGAGTCTGCTATTGGGAATTTAGGCTTTAGTTATATTATGATGAATGTTTGATATTGGTAATTCTGATAACGGTATTTGTTTAATGTTTTAGAAACTTTACAGTAATAGAAAACACATCCCAGAGCAGTAACACATTCCAAAAACCTGGAAACTAGAGACCAGGATCCAAGAGGTACTTTTAGAAGAGAATTTCTAATAAATAAAGGGATAGTCAGGAACCCATTTAGGAATAGGTTGCACTTATCTGTTCTTTGTTTATGTTTCATTAGGCACCAGTTTCTACAGAAGTCAGAAAGGGTCGCAGATTTGTGTAGCACTTCAACAGTGGAAACGCAAGAACGGTGTTGTCTCTCTTTTTTATTTTATCCACTTCCCCCCTTCCCTTGAGCTTCTGTTCTTAGTGCACTGTTTTAAAAACTAGTGTGCTGGAACAAGCAGTTTCAGGGTGGGGTCGGATTGTCTTCAACCTCCATCAGAACTGAACAAGAACTCAGGTGAGCTGGGCTTTGACAGGACCCCTGTATGACCACTGCAACAACATCTCCATCTGCCACCTCCCCTACTAGCAACGCCCTACCAGTAGCTCCCCACCTAGTTACCTGTGCCCATTCTCCCAGGAGCGTGGGCGTCTCCTTTGCTGCAGGCACCTCATCCCCTGTTCTAGTCAGCCCTGCTGCCCTCAATGAGGAGGCAATTGACCTCCTGAGAACCATTGGAGTGGGACAGACAACTATTGTGAATGCCATCCAGGGGCTGGCATCCCAGATGCAGCAAACCAATACCTACCTGGAAGTCATTCACGGTGCCCTAGCTGACCTCCAGAGATCGTTTTAGGCTCTGGCCTCCTCTTTGATGGCAGCCAGTGTCCCTGGTACCTCTGTCCCCCCCTCCAACTACCTGTGTCCCATCCAGCACCCCACACCCATTTCAAGCACACAAGCCGAAGAGCATGCACACAGAACAACACACACACCACACAAGGACACACACAGGCACCACAAGTCATACCGCAGCCATGCATTCACTCAACATACAGATGTGAACACAACAACAGCCACGTCTTCCACTGTCTCCCCCACCCCATCCTTACTTACAGTGACTTCAACACACACATCCGCAAGCACTGCATCCTCACTCCCATATCCTGCTACCATTGACACAGCCACCACAACAGCAGTCACCCAGACATGCATCCCAGACACAACACTCGCACTCAACACAACAACCATAACAGACACCTGCAGCACACACACCAGACATGCAGACACCACCACAACTTACATTTCACACGACCTGTTTGTCCTCTCCCACCCTTTTTTACCCACCTCCCCACAAAACACGTAAACGCACCCACTCAGGCACCCCATATTCATCCACCACACACAAGCAGACTGAGCACCCACCTGCATCTATGTTCAGCACACCTACAAGTCCTACAACCACTTCCTCTACCTCAACTCCCATGCCTGTTACCTCATCCCCTCTCCATCCTCCTAAAAAACATTTCCTTTCCCGCGTTGACCTATTTGAACCTCCTGACCCACCCCGTCTTGTCCCTGTGTGTTCCTGTGGCCTCCCCAAACCCAGTACCTCTGCTTCAGAATCCTCCCTAGACCTTACTTCCAGTTCCCATGTCCCTTCCCCTTCCAAGAAAACCCCTGTCAAGAGACCTGATCCCGCTCCCACCCACCGATCTAACCCCACACCTCATCCATCAAAAGCTAAGGCCAAGCCCCCCTCCCAAACCCAAGTCCCCCCTCCCAAGCTGAAGCCCAATCCCCCTCCTAACCTGATCCCCACCACCAACCCCTCCCCCTGCACCCTATGGTGCTTGCCCCATTGATACCACTGCCCTGGGGAGACCATGGTCATGTCAGGAGTCAAGTTGGAGCCTTGTTGGGACTGTTTGGACACATGGTCATGGACCTCAGAACTGCCCAATGTGCCTATTTGTAAATAGTTGTCGTTTCCCTTTTTGTTTTGCACAGTAATATATCTGGTCAACCTGTACAGTTGTCGCACTTTGAACAAGTTGTCCTGCGTTTGACTATGACAGCCTCATATGCACAGGTATGTGCATCATTGTCCCCATCTATGCATGTGTAGTGTGCTTGTGTGGTAACAGCACTTCTATTTTTCACTTTTGCCCCTGTCTGTATTTGTGTGTGCAATGGTGTTTGTGTGGTGATGGCATCATGGCATGGTACCTGTGTATGTGTGGATGGCACTTGTGGTTGTGTGCCGTATGTGTGTATGGCATGCCGTCTTCTGCCTGGCATCTGTGTCAGATGTGGTTTTGTGATCAGTTTGTGTGTGGCTGGGTATGAGTGTTGTGACATGTTTACGGTTGGTGTTGTTTGGTGTGCGAGTGTCATGTGTGTAGGGTGTGGTGTGTGTTCTGTTTGTGCGTGAGTGTATTGTGAGTTCACGTGTGTGTATGTGTGTGTGGGTATGGTTAGGGGTGTTGCTGTGGGTGTGTTTGTGTGTGGGCATGGCAGTCGGGTGTGTGCATGTGGCGTGTGGGTGTGTAATTGTCCTCTTCCCTTCCTTGCGTGGTAAGAGGGGTACTCACCGTTGTCATCGTCATCGGTGCTGTATGTCCTGGGGGTGGATTGCAAGTACCGGAATTGGGAAGATGTCCAGTTCATGCTCCATGTTGTTGGTGGCCTACTCTGTGTCCCTATGGTGAGTGTTTCCTTCTATACTGTTCCTTTCTGCCAGGCTTTGAGCGGAGGTTGGCCCGCCCAGGAAATCGTGGCATTGTGCTGATCCCTAATACAGTGGGCGGTAAGGTCCTTTCTGCCACCCTGTAGATGGCATACGCCATATGCGGCGTTCGGCCCTCACTGGCGGTACAGCCGGTGTACTGGGTGTGTACGGGCCTGCTCACCGCCACAGTCGTAATGTCCGCCAGCCTGTTGGCACTCAGATCATCACTAGCGGTGTAGTGGGCCTGTTTCCACCAGACTCTTAATAAAGGCCTAAGACGAGTGGCATTTAAAGGCATTCATTATTAATAGCATTGCAATGTTACTACCAGTGTTAATGAAGAACGTTTGAAGAAAGTATTGCAAATCAAAACAATATGTGTCAGAGTCTTTCATATACTACAGAAAGCCATATAAATTGCAGCCATTGGACATATCTCTTGGAGTTCCTGCACTCTTGAGCTGCAGATCAAAAACTGCAGCTCAGGAAGTGCTTTGAACATGTGCAAACATTCACCCAGGTCATGTTTTCTATGATCTGAGAGACATAGGGTGAATTTACAAAAGTTAACCACGTGGGGCTGTGTCGCACCTGCAGCCCCAAAAACTTGTTTACAAGTGTTGGTGGCGCCCCTGCTCCTTTTTCTGCGCATGTCCTAGCTGGTGGCTTCCACTAATGCTGGCCTCCCCCCAGTCATGGGTACAAGGAGTGGGAGGCAGCACCTACTCATCTTACTGTTAGTCCCTGGGAAAGATGGCACGCAAAACAATATTGATTGCACTGGGTTATCTGTATGGGGCCGCTGGGCTGAGAAAGAGTCTGGTAGGGGGACCAGCACATGCCCCTTGACAGGAATATAAAATTTTAAATCTGCAACAACCCCAAGCACTGGCCAGCCCTTGTGGTATTTTTACGAACTGTGGCGGAGCTCTAGGTGCTCTGTTTATTGAGCAGGGTTGAAAGGGCAGATTATTTACCAGTGAATATCTCGAAACCTGTTGGGCCAATTGTCTTGGTTTTGGGCTCAGTTTACTCCTGGTGGTGAGCTATAGCATTTTCAGTGGGGCCTGTGGCCTCAACAATGGTGTACCATGTGGGAAGCTGGTTTCAGTGGCTCCCCGAGTCAGCCTTTTCCTGTGCTTTGCCCTCCACAGAACCCAAGTCCTCCTGGCCATCTTGCAAAGCATCTGGGGGTAGAGGAATCCAGGTCTTCTCATAACTTATCCATAGGTGCCTAAATGGGTCTCCCCAGAGGCCCTGGAGAGACCCATCTAATCTAGGAGTTCAGCGGCAGGCCTTAATTCAACATGGGCATCAGCTGGCTAAACCTTCCAGCTGTCCTTGACTCTAGTGTTGTCACCGTCCAAGTCTAAACCTCCTGCGTGGCATTCTGGAACAACCCAATATTGAAGAACTTTTCATCCCCAGTGCAGAGCTCCTGTGCCCACTCAAAGTGGGATGATAGAAGTAGGCCACCCCTCCTTTGTGATCACTCTACACCAGATCTGGGACTGCACCCCACAGACTGGGTTGGTGGTGAATTGACTAGTGGCTGATCTTTTCCCGAAGGATGACACATTGCCAGGTACGAACCATAGAATGTAACACCAACATGCGTGCTGTGGGGGTATTTCAATTCACTACAAGGACATGTATTTTGAGTCTCCCATCAAATACTTGTACCCGATCTGTACAACGAGAGAAAGACACATTTGGGACCACTTCATTTCTAGCTTTATAGGGCACAGAACAGCATGAATGACTAATCAAACAATGCTCCTGCCAGTGGTGGTGAATATATAACACAGTGCTGCACTATGCTCTGTGATAGTCACAAAGTCCATCTCTCCTCACCCATAACAGTATCACTGTTAAGTAGTAATGATCATGTAGTTTGGTACTTGGTCGATGAACGAATGCAATGATCTATATATTGATAGCTCATAAAATGTATTTAAAGCTAAACAGATTTGAAAAATATGGCTGGTGATTAGTTGAATGACATGACAATTATGTTTTATAATTTATCATGTGTTTGATTTGTAATAATGTTTTTGAATACTTCAACCTCAGTATTGATCTCATTGACAGGTTTTTTGTCATCAGTTTTACACCATTTTTAAGCTCATGGATTTGCATGATCACCACATAATACAGTGATCAATGATCAGGATAAACTAAACTTGGGAGCACTTATTTGAATGAAATTCCAATTCCTTTTAAGCATTTTTTCTATCAACAAAAATATTTGTTTCATGTTTCCCTTGGTGCCCTGCATGAATGTTTTACACTAGTGTAGATTTTCCATGGAATCAGCTCAGGGGGCTTAAGTAGGTGTCTAATTTGCAAATATGTAGTAGGCTTCATTTTTAATTTTGTTTCAATGTATGCCATCATTATCATAGGGTGGATAAACCCCTTTGATACATTTGGGCCTGACTTGTTGAAATGTTTTTGTTTTCCACTGTTTCAAAATGTGAATCATCAGTGGCATCATTTGTTTAACACAATCTATTGAGTTCACTTCTTTTGTACCAATGCATTAGATTTGGAGCACTTACTTGTATATTTTATGTACCTTATTCTTATGCTGTTATGGAAAAGAAGTTCATATTTTAATTCTGCTAGACCATGGGCCTGATTTTGATTTTGGCGGCGGTGTACAACTTTTCAAAAAACATCTACCTGTCCACTTCCATTAAGGTCTATCAGACAAATTTAAATTATGGAGAGTTGACAGACCAACCAACCACAACATATTTTATCTCCTTAGTTGAGAGAGTTGAGCTCCAGCAAAAAAAGCTTACACTTCATCTGCCATATTTATAGTGTACTCTCCATGAACAGGAACATAGCAGTTCATTCTACTCAACTGCATTGGTGGAAAAAGAGCATCATTAGCCAAAACCATTCCCACAATAACTAAAGACCTATTCAAACAATACATCACTCGAGCTACAAATCCTGGGCCTCTATTGGGCAGTGCTGCTTGAACACCAGTCCAATGTCCCACAAAATAGCATGCCATGTCAGAAAAACTATGTCACTCAACATTCACAGTAAAACCTGAAATGCTTAGCAACACTATTGATGTTAGCATTGGTATATAGCTATAACTGTTGTCCAGGTTGTCCAGGTAGATCACACAGCATCTCCATTACGAAAGCTGGGCCTGAATGTCCTCAACAATATTATACTTTTGCTGTTACTATTACAACATATAATGCTAGCTAAACGATTTTTTTCAAAAATGTTCTATTCAAAATGTCAAAGCAATTCTTAAAGGAACAGGAGTATTTCAAGTACAACTTATTGAGGTAAAAAATCCATCTTTTTTAAACCATTACCTCACACACACACCACACCCACACACACCCCTGCACAATGCAGCTCAAAATCAAGTGTGGCTTAACATTATCTTGCTTTTTAAGCTCAATTTAAAAACAAGTGTAATTGCATTTATAATAAAATATGTCTGATATGAATATCAAAACATGACTTAGAGAAAGTGAAGCACTCACAATAATTTTTTTATATCAGACATTTTAATGTAGGATAATTTCATGTCTAAACCTTAGCTGACTCTCTGCTGGACCATTCACCTGACTGTAGTCAGTCAGGGCCCCATCTGCAAGGATGTCCATTTACTGTTGAGTGAAATTGGGGTCCCAATCACCTTCGCCTCCAGCCATAGTTGGTCCCAGCATCGGATAAGAAGTTGCAGCAGCTGAGGTCTCCTACACTTGAAGTGACAAAAAGGCCCTTAAAACATGCAACCCAATGCAATGGAAATTACGTAAATGGATTCTTACATGATGTATGACAAATTCAGTCAGCCATGGACCATTTGAACCAATGCAGTATGGGTGACACTGGAAAAAATATACAGAGATACACCATCTGTGATGTTATGTATGGTAACCTTGATGGCTGTTACATCAATTATTATTTATTTTTTTTAATTACAAAAAGACAGCATACCTAGTAAATTAATACACCTGTCCAGATTTTTTTTTGAAATAATAATGTAAAGCATTTTGGAGCTAGAAATTTGTATTTAAAAGTAAAAATTCGTTTTGACTAAAGAACATATTAACACTGGAAATTATGCTCTTTTATATGATAATTGACAAATAAAAAATAACTCCTAAAAAAATTATTAGAAAAATGTTTGACTTTATGTGTTTATGTATGCATGGAATAAAATATGAAAATATTTGAAATATGTGTAAACCCTGTTTGTAAACACACAATATTAATACATTGCACCCATAAGTTGCAAATATGTACATCCACCGTCCTAGGTAAGAAAAATAAATTGTCGTCAATGCAGCAAAAAAGTCTACAAACCTTGTTCTGATCTGGAAACCATGCAGGAAAGGCACATCATAAGTACCACTTGAAAGGTAACACCATTCAAGACTCTGCAGAACAACTTCAGAACTGTTGCCAGACAAAAGAATTCAGACAGCTGTAGTGTCTTACAACTGTATATGTTAGGACCCCATAGTTAGGGTCAGACTTATGAAGGAAAGTATGTAATCATATGGGAGGTGTTGGGGTGTAGGTGGGATGAGTAGGGGATACGTGCCCTGAAGAAAAGGGAGTGCTCTCCCTAAGGGGATTGCAAGAAATAGCGTACTGCATGTGCATGTTATGTGCACCCAAGCCAAAATGAAGAAACCTGAAGTTGTCATATATGGAGTGGAAGTGCCACTCTAGCCCATACATGGCCTTGTGGAGAAGTTGAAGGCCTGTCAAGGAAACACCTTTAGAAAAGCTGACCCAGGCTTGCTGGCCAGGATGAATAAACAAGAAGGTGCTGTACCATAACACTGAGCTATCAGTCAGACAAAGAAATCAGGTATGAGAAATACATATACACTGACCAGTAAGATAATGGTCACAACTGAAGCATCAGACACTGTGTGAGACTAACTGGAGAGGCTGATACCTGCAAAGTAACAAGTTGCATCCACTATGTTCTGAATCTTGCCTCGAGTGAGATGACTCAAGCATTTGGACCATCAATATCAAAGCCACAACATGGGCCCAAAAGAGAAAGCTGGTGAAATAGTATGAAGAAATTTCTCAAATGAAACAAAAATACAAAAGCAAAGACCGGAGCCACCGGAATGGTCTGGCACACTAACCGTAAATATGGAGCCAGTACTTCCAGAAGATGCCGATTCAGGTGCCCACCAAATGCTGTCTGAACAACACGTACTCACAACACTAGAAGAGAGAAAGGTGAAGTGCATGGTAACTGCTTTCCTGAAACCTCTGCCGCTATTTGATACCACCAAAAAACAGACTATTTGTGCCAGATGGACAATGTGGATCAAGACCTTTGATGATTTTGTACATGCTCTGAAAGAAAGAAATGATGAAAAAATCATTCAATACTTGACAAGTTGCTGGTGAAGGAGTGAAAGAAGTGATAAACTCACAGACTAAGTCAATATCTTACCGTCAAATCAAAGAAGTGTAGGAGCCAAATTATACTAATGGCAAACATTGGTGAAACATTGGATGAGTTTGCTGAAAGACTTATTGTGTTGATAAAACATTGCAAATTCAGTGAATTTAATGATGAGGAAGTCATGCGCCTCAGAGTCATTGATGGCTGTTTGTTGGACTCATTCAGCAGACGTATGTTGTGAGAAGCCCTCAGTTTAAAAAAGGTATTGATGGCTGCTAGAGCAGAGGAATGAGCCGAAAACTGCCAACATGGAAGTGGGAGCATCAAAAGGTGAATCAGCACTGGTGATGAAGAGTAGACACCAGCTCCAAGCAGTTGCCTGAAAGTCGACATCCTGAAATAAAGAAAGACTGTGTTTCTGATGCTGGTTTTAGTTTCCCAACAAGAATTAATGTTCAGCCATCAGACAAACATGCAAAGGGTGCAGACAGGAGAACAACTTTGTAACCATTTGCCAGGCGAAGAAAAACCCATGTGTGTCACGGCAGGAGGAGAGAATGGACACCAGAATGTTCCGGAATCAGTCTTGCTACACCCACAAAAACAAAAAACGACCTCAACTACAACAGGTGGAAATGAAAAGAAGTTGATCACCATCAAGTTCATCTTGCAAGAGTTTCTCGACATAATCATCAAGTGACAATGAGGAGGGTGAATGTTCGATGGTCATAAATAAAGGAGAACTACATGCACAAATGGGTCTTGCTGCTTGTAATGAAGATGGGAAAAGGCCAGAAATAAATGAGAAGAGAAAGAAAAAGAACTTGTATGAACATTCCCTCAAAATCAAACTGAAAGTCAACCACTGCATTGTAATCGACAGTGGTGCATCGATCAACATCATTCCAGTTGAACAATTTCAGTCTGTTGCCTGTACCGTGACTCAAAGCATCAAGTATAAAGATGTACACATGGGATGCTTCCAAACTGTTGCAGAGTCAAGGATCATTCATAGTGACCTTGTGACACATGAATACATCCGTGCAGGCCCTGATTCACAGTCTTCTAGGTACTCCATCTAGTGCATGCCTACTTAGCTTTACAACTGCTGTTGGCATAGTGCTGATATTCATTAATTATAACCTAATTACAAAACTTTAAATTGTGAGTCAGCTTCTGTCACTGTTTCATGGTCTAGGAAGACTTAAAATGATGAATGTGCAACTTCACATCAAGGAAGGCATTATGCCTGCTGCACAGTGACACCGCAGGGTAGCCTTTCACCTACGAGAAGCAGTAGAGTAGGAGCTAAAAGCTTTGTTTAAAAAAAATGACATTATTGATAAGGGTGGGTGGTAAACTCTGCTCTGCCAACAGAGTATGTGGGGATTTGACACTCTGTGCTCCGCTTGAAGTACGGAGTTCATCAAAAACTGCACCAATCGGGGCATGACTGAATTTACTGGCGCCCAAATGATCAAGTATTCACTTTTCTGTTTACTTGTTTTATTTGCTGCCGTCTAATGGCTGGAGTCTATAATTGCTCACATTTAGGGGCATATTTATACTCCGTTTGCGCCGGAATTGCGTAGTTTTTTTTGACGCAATTTCGACGCAGAACTAACTCCATATTTATACTTTGGCGTTAGACGCGTCTAGCGCCAAAGTCCATGGAGTTAGCGTCATTTTTTAGCATGGACACCTACTTTGCGTTAATGAGATGCAAGGTAGGCGTTCACGTCTAAAAAATCGACTCCGAGGCATGTGCGTCGGATTTATACTCCCGGGCAAAAATCACGCCCGGGAGTGGGCAGGTCAAAAAAAATTACGTACGGCCGATTTTGCGCCGTTTTTTAGCGCCTGCAAAAGGCAGGCGTTAAGGGACCTGTGGGCTCTGAAGGAGCCCAGAGGTGCCCTCCCATGCCCCCAGGGACCCCCCCTGTCACCCTTGCCCACCCCAGGAGGACACCCAAGGCTGGAGGGACCCATCCCAGGGACATTAAGGTAAGTTCAGGTAAGTATTTTTTTTATTTTTTTTTGTGGCATAGGGGGGCCTGATTTGTGCCCCCCTACATGCCACTATGCCCAATGACCATGCCCAGGGGACAGAATTCCCCTGTGCATGGCCATTGGGCAAGGGGGAATGACTCCTGTCTTTGCTAAGACAGGAGTCATTTCTATGGGGGTTGGGAGTGAAAAAAAAATGGCGCAAATCGGGTTGAGGCGCAAAAATTGCCTCAACCTGACTTGCCCCATTTCTTGACGCCCAAGTTCCATTTTCCCCTACGCCGGCGCTGCCTGGTGTACGTCGTTTTTTTTAACGCACACCAGACTGCGCCGGCGGCTAACGCTGGCTAACGTCATTCAATAAATACGGCGCCCACATGGCGCTTCAGAATGGCGTTAGCCGGCACTAATTTTTTTTACGCAAAACTGCGTTAGCGCAGTTTTGCGTCAAAAAGTATAAATATGGGCCTTAGTTTTTAAGCATTTCCTGCCAATGTGCAATTCGTTCGGACCACAAAATAAAATCACAGTGCATGAATTGCTGTGAGCTCATTCTCTGTTACCTTATAAAATCCGTGTTTCACTCCAGTAACCCTGCAAAGCGTTTTGTGGGAAGCTCAGAGAATGCCTTTTTATTCTGTCAAGACTCGGCAAAGAGCCAAAAGCATCCCAGGAATGGAAGCAGGGGAAGCGTAGGCTACAAGTCACATCATTGTTAAAAAAACAAAAGCGATCTATGATTTCCTCTATTGCTTTCCACCTCCAGAGTTCTCTGACCACCAACCTTTGAGCAGAGCAAGGGTCAATGCTTCAACCATCATTTCTCATTATTGACGTTCACTGGCTCCGGAAGACATGCCAATTACATAAACCGATTAGACAAACCCTACGAGCTGTTTGCTTTCCCTACAGTATGCATGTCACCTAGCAGGTCGAGATAGATAATGATTGTGCTTTTGAGTAAGGGCCAATATTGATTTGTATGGCCAGCAGTGAATTAGAAATCATTTACTTTTTTTAAAAAAAGTTTGGAAATTAAAACTTTTACCATTAGCGGAACACAGCCTTGCTTAATGTACGAATGCTGGTTACAGTCGTTTTCTGGCACCGTGTGACCCGCTGTCCCTCTTTTTATTGTGTATCTCGAGAAAGTATCGCTCCGAATTACACACACAGACACTTTTAAATAGCACCCTTACTCAACACAGAGATGGGTGCTCATGTGTGCCTTCTCTGCCAGTGATCACAGAGAGGTGTCATCTCACAGAAGGATGCACTAATACACACATTCACTAGACATAGCACCATCAATAAGGCATCCACATAGCATCACACCTGCTTACACTGTGGCCAATAGGCACAGAAGTATGTAGGCTCCACAGTGACAGGTACTAGCCGTGGAAAGCAACCTGATGGAAGGCACACAGAAGGCTGTTGTTATACTTGATACAAACAGATGGAAGACATTAACCAATGACCACAGCATTTGCTCTGTCCGTCCAAGCAGCTCAACTTTTACGAAATCCCAGCAGCCCCTCAGGCACTATTACAGGCCCTAGCTGCACATGAAGCACATTCATCCTGTCAGCAACGGCATCATTGCTAGCCTGGCAAATCACTGGTTTCAGTTAGCTCTATATAGTGTGTCCTGTGCAATTAAGATTGCACGTAGCAGGATGTACGGTTCTATTAAAGTGGAAAGCACTGATCTCTTCTCGTCCGCTTTTTTTCACTGCCAGTCAAGAATGAAGGAAATATTTTTTGCATTAAAAATAACATAAAGCACTTCCAGTGAGATAACCTTGTGGTGTATTACTTCTGGTCCTCAGTCGTTGCCTGGACCTTAACATGGGAAGTCACGCATTACCCGTCTGCATGTTGTAACAAGAGTGAAAACACAAGCACCTCTTGCTAGATCTCTGATGTAGTGGTACTCAGCTGTATCAGAGCTTGAGCAGACTCTAGCCATATAGGGCTCATTACAACCCTGGCGGTCAAAGACCGCCAGGGTTGTTTTGGTGATTGTACCGCCAACAGGCTGGTGGTACAATCTGCCGTACTATGACTGCGGCGGTTTTAATCTGCCAGGGCAGTGCTGCTTGCAGCGCTGCCCAGGGGACTATGACTCCCTTCCCGCCAGCCTGTCAATGGCGGTAGAGACCACTTTGCATAATTATACAAATCGAAATTACTAATATTTTAAACAGCCCTAGAATACATTCAATTTGGAAAAGATAATGCTACATTCAACAGTATCAAGGGCAAGTTCCATGTTTTAGGAGGCATACCACCTGTTGTTGTTGCCACAGATGAAACTCTCCATTGGTGCCTCCACATGACTGGGAGTAAGAGTATCATAAATGGAAACATTTCCACTCCATTAATGTGCAAGTAGTTTGCATACCAGGGGACATATTAATAAGAGGCTTTCTGCGAAATTTCACACAACAGCAGAGCAAACAGTATTCCAGATCTATAAGAAGACACATTTGCCATAATGCTTGTTTTTGAAGACTTGTGTTGGGCAAAAGCTGTGCCTAAATCAGCTGCGCCACACACAAATTAAAATTTGCTAAGTCTGTGTTCCCCGCAAAATTTAACACAAATCTAATGCAGTGATATATATTTATTTGCCAATGTGTGAAGCAGCTTTGTGAAGCTGAGCACAAAGCCTAAAATGCACCAAAAATCCTGCACATCGGCAACCTAGTTGTGGGAAATATTGCAGTGGCTGTGGTAACAGAGCAACCACACAAAACAATTTTGCAAGCTCAACTATGCTGTGGACATCATCATTCTGCAGCTAGGAGTCGTGTGGAGACCACCACGTAGACAGTGAAGGAGGAGCGTGTGTTTCAGCAGCACATATCCCTCTTGATCTCAGGGAGGATGAGGACATCAAATTCTACAGACTCAGGATGTAGTCTATCATTGAGTTGCTCCATAAGACTGGGCCAAGTCTCCAGCCACCAACTGCCAGGCCCAATAACATTCCTCCACAAGTCAAACTGATGGTTGTGCTCCACATGCTAGCAGCTAGTTCCTTACAGATCACAACAGCCACAGTGGCAGGAATCCCACACTCATAATTTTCTATCTTCTTACACTCTGTCCTGGGTGACATAATTAGGCTCACACCCCAGTAACTCCTCATACCCAAGGCCCAACAACAACAACTGGACCACAAGCAAGGATTCTATTCCATTGCAGGACTTTCATGTCTTAGGTGCCACTGATTGCACACATGTGCAATTGGTTTCCCCTGCTGAAACATCCCATCTGTACAGAAATCAGAATCACATGTATGCCAACAATGTCCAGGCCATATTGGACAATCTGGGGATGTTCCTTAATGGGCTGGCCAAACATCCAGGAAGTACATATCATGCCTAAATCTTCCAGTACATTATCATGAATGGGCACTTCCGGAATTGTGATATGGGAATGGCCTACTTGTTGGTGAGGAAATCTGAAGTGTAAAACATGCCTACTAAAATTTAGAAATGCATGACATAATATGCATTTCTATGTTTGTCTATGGAGCTAGGGGCATATGTATGAGAGTTGTGCATCACACTTGCTCCATGCATCGTGATACATGTTGATGCACACATCTAGGTCAGATTTTTTAAGTCAAGCAAAGCCACTTTGCGTGGCTTTGAATGGCGTGAAAAATATAGAGTAATGCAACACTAGGCAGAATGCTGTGTTGCATTACTATGTGCAAGGGAGGTGTCCATCAGCGTCATATGGGTGCAACTCCCAAAGTTTATAATGCATGTCATTTATAGTAAACCAGGTAAACTTGGGAATGCATCAAATAAACATGCCGCCCCAGGTGAGGCATGATGAGGCTAAATTACTTAATTCATCCATGTTAGTTACTCTTACAATGTGTGCTTCATTCTGTGACACATATAGAAAGAGGAATATGCATCTAAGGATTGTTTTTGTCAGGAAGGTGCTCCTTCCTGCACAAAAAACAATCCTGCACTCCTGCAATCCAGGCACTCTTTCACCATGGTGCATGGGTGCCTGTGTTTGTGCTAGGCAGCACATTGTGTGCCAGCACAGAGTGAAAATACAGGAAAGTGCCATATGGCTGAAATGCTGTATATTCCTGCCCTTTCGCAGTGTTGCAGTGCAGAAAGGTGACATGACGTTCTGTGCTGTGCCACTTTGCCAAATTTTTGGCCTTGAGTGTCATGAGCACATAGTGGAAACAACTTACTGTAACATGTAGACAATGCTTTTACATTGCGCCATTACCTCACTAATCCTGCAATGGCAGTAGCAACATAACATATGTGCGTAGTATTGTGTCATCTCACACTGCGTGAATGGACTGAACCACATCATCTGCACTAGTTTATGGATAATGTGGTACACAAGACAAGTCAATATGATTACAAAGAGCACATGATGGCTAAGTGTGAGATGAGTGTTACTTCAATGGCATGCCTAGTCTCGGTATCAGTTAAAGTTCCACTAAATTAATGGTGTGTGAACAAATTCTGTGTTCATAAGTAAGTATATCACACATGCCTGTATACTTCTATGATGACCAAAGTTTCTGAAGCAACACTGGAAGAAGTAGTTGTAAATTCCATTTGTGTCACGTAATATACGTGTAGGCTCCATTCATGTGTAAATGTCAATTTTGTGTGCCAATGTGATACCAACAGTTTAAAACACACATATGACCCGGGCATACTGATAGTCTAGGTTCACACATACACATAGGTATCACATATAGGTTGACATATGTAACCGATGTGATAGATTACCAGTATTGTGTTGTAAGTTGGCCAAATATCCCTCATATGATTCCATCAATGTTAAACTCACAAATTCAAACACAATGCTGTCAAACATGTCATACACCAGAAACTAACATAGAATAAAATGTAACCAGAGCAAGGTATCACAGTGTCCTCAGTATTTCAAACCTAACATTCTCCTGCCACATCAATGATGGCAGATTAAAGACACAGAAGTACAAAATCCCCTACACTTAGAGTAATGTACATACTTGTTAAAACTTAAAGTATTGAGTCCAGGGTTGTAGTAGAAAGGAACGTGTATCTACATAAGTGTCTCCTACATACAAAATAGCCCACATTGCCGTACCTATTTGTCAATCTATGTCCAGCATGAAAACTTGTCCCGCAAAAAAGCATTAAATGAAGGCTCACAACAAAATGTATAATTGGCCATGTCACATGTTGGAAATGCACTACATGTACGCAGCAAATTCCCATGCTAATGCATGTGAACAAATCAAAGGCTGTGCCAAAGTCATGTAGGCAAGCAAAAACATCAGATGTTACAAAAGGACATATATTTGTGCGAGTGTCAAACAGATTGGTACTGTCTGAACATACCTAAGGCAGAATATATGCCCAGAAGATCAGAATACTACTTTGTCACTTTGCACATGTAACGTGTCCCAATAACATAGAGAGATCAAGAACATTTCAAAATACCTATCTCAGTAATATACTGAATGAACATTTTTAATGACACAGAGAACTGGAAGAGACATATGTAAACCCATGGTCAGCTGTATATATAACACATATTATTCAATACTGTAAAAAATATGTATGAGTACGTCAGTATACATAACACACATGGACAGGGATGGCTCTGTAACAATGTGCATAACCAGTAACAGTTGTATTGTTGTAGAGCCATTTTAGTGATGTCTCTGGGCACATTTTAGCAACTAGGCCTGCTGAATGTGCTCGTTAGCCTATTAACAATTTATGTTACTTAATTTTATTATTTTAGAATAGGTCACATTCATGGTGGTGTTTTAGTTTCTTTATCTAGTTGTCCTTCCACCTAGGAAATCATTAAATTTCTTAGCATGACATTCTTCCACTCCTTGCTTTTCTCAAGGCTCTAGCGAGCTAGGCTTGTTGACACAAGTGATACATTACGTCTCTAACATTCAGAGAAACACACATATTTTTAAGTTGGGACATTTTCTCAGAACATCAGTTGTTTTATTACAAAAACATTTCCCTGTCTCATGGACATTAGACATTAGAGGGAAGTGCAAGCCAGATGACCACCACCGCATGCTGTACAGCTGCTTGCCAAGACCACCGTTTCCCTGACTCATATGGGGATGGTGTTCTGTAGATAGCAGGCTTCTTCAATACTGTCATCAGGTATGGGGGAAGGTGTCTTTCCAGGGAGGAATCCTGAAGGACAGATTAGGGCTTATTCTGCTGTGCTCTAACATAGCTGAGGTAGGAATTGCATATTATGTTGTGCATAGTGACAGTATAGTGTGACTTTTCCTGTGTTTCATTTTTCTTGTCACCATTCTGCTTTTAGTATGTTTCATCATTATAATTATTGCATTTAATGCCATTTTATCTAACACGCAGTTGATTCAATAAATCCGATTGAACCACTTTCTGCCTCTGTTTGTCTTTGCATTTGTGAGACTAAAGAGAAAAGGATAAAATCTGATCCACCACGTTTTCCCTGAGAAGTCATAATGTCATGTGTACTATTGCCACAAATAATCCCTGCTCTTGGGCAGAGATGAGGCGCTGCTAGCTGGCCCAAAATGGATTAGGCCATCAGTTGTCACATTGTGTGGAATTGGACTCAGTTCCCTACAATTCAGGTGATACTGCCAACCAAATCCAACAGCCTCATTATTATAATGAGAGACAACGCGACATGGCACCACCATTGTTTGTTCAGGAACTCATTTCGGATCCTCCTGAGTGTCTCTGTCTCATTAAGTGCTAAAGCCACCTCCATACTATATACAGAGATGTCCACAGTGTTGAGGACCTCCTCCTCACCTAGGTAGGTAGTACCTATCCAATGCTGTAGGAAGTTCAAGCTTGACCCTTAAAAGGATCGATCCCCATTTGGTGCCCTTATCTCTGAACAATTATATATTTACTATTGTGAACCTGCAACGGGTAGTTTAGTACTTTCAGTAAACATGTAACCTCTCCTCACTGCTCATTTGTTAGCTAATGGCCTTACAGCCCAGGGGGGTCCTGTAGCATTTGTAGTTGAGGCTCATCCAGCGTATGGATTAGAAACATTCTGTTCTTAGGTCAACTTTCTAGCAGTCGATGGGAACACTAATACATTTCATCATTACACACCTGCTAACATACCTGCACAATACGGAGCATATGCATACTTAGAGATACCTCTATCTTTTCAAGACCATAATAACTGGCTTGATGGCACCCTACCCCACACAATACTACACATTATGTTAGGTCCTCTGAGCAATGATGGTCCTATTTGGCCTTTATTTGCCACATATACATCACATCCTGATGCATGCACCTTGGCGGTAGCTGGGATTCGCTACTTATTTGTTGAACTTACAGCAATATATAGACTGTTAGTACAGTTTGTCATGCAAACATTAAAACCTAACCGAGTACGTGATGCCCCAGCACTACCACATGCAGTCACAACGGGCATCAAACCTGCGACTGTACATCGATCATGGGGAAGGTACCCACCAAAAAGGAAGAAATTCCAATTTGGTTAATGCAAAAAAGAAACACACTGGAAGCATTTATTTCCCATACGGGACCTCAAAATAAACATAGAATTCTCACTATGTGCTTGAGTGTGCTTCACATGTGGGATGGTTCCCACAGCAGATAACTGCAATACTTGAAGCATGGCGTTTGCCATGCTCTGCACTAGTGCACCAACCAACCCTTTTCAATCTTCCAGCAGTTTTAAAGCAAATTCAAGGTGAATATGGGGCTGAGATTTGGGGATGCAGTCTATAGGTTTTGAGCAGCAACGCAGACACCTCTCCAAGCTTTGGGACGGTGGAAAATGATCTTTCATTAGTCCCATTAACTTCTTCTGCAACAAGCGATGTCAACAGTATTGAGCGATTTTATTTAAATTCCATTCAGACAGATGGAATTCCCTACTATGAACCACCAAGGGAGACTTCTGCCAGCTCTCCTCTTACAAACACAGCTCCAGTTTGTTCACAAACTGCTTCTGTATATTTTTTCGACTCATCTGCCCCTTCTACAACTAAACTGTCAAGAGCACATAAGCAGATAATTTGGCTCAAAGTTAACTATTTCATTCTCCCATGAAATGATCTGTGGCTCCTATTAAGTGTACTTGCCTTCCTCCTTTGGATTGGGTTTGTCATTGTCTTTTTATTACTAATACATGGTCATTACCTTCGTGAACAATCTACAGTTGAGCTGGTTGATGAGGTCCTAAAACCACATTTTGCCTCCCATAAGGTCCACAGAGATTAGTCCCTGGTGGACTTTTCAGCTATATCAATTCCTGATGGGATTGTTTGGGATAAAATATATTTTGATATATTTGGCCTGACTAAGGTTATTCGAATTCCTTTTACATTGAAACTTTCAATGAATGATTTAATCACACCTGGAGTTGTTTCTGATGATTGGGATGTAAAACAGTTGATTCTATGATACCTGAATTAGAATATTTTATTGTGTTTGAAAGTGAAGATGTTTATCAACTGGAAGAAAATACAATGGGAACATTGCCCAACTCCGCCAAAGGGGAGTTTGAAAACATAGTCTGAAAAGTTTGCATATTTTTCCGGGCACAATGTTAAAAATGCTGAGTCGTATTATTTTAAATTGCCAGTAATGGACTTGCACCATATTTAATTAACTGATACAAATTGATTTATTCTGATTCATTTGTTTCCTGGTTGGCTATAGAAGGCTATGAATATTGACTGAACTTGATTGATTTAAAAAGTATATGGGAAACTAAAATTGACAAATAAGAGGAAAGGAAGCTTTATTTAGAGCATACCTGATACCTGTACAAATGATATTTTTAAATGAAACTGTACAACAGGCAAGTTGTTTAGTGTTAGAAATGGGGTTTCTTGTTGGTTAGGGTATGCACCTAAGACAGGCAGAACCCCACCCCCTCTAGTCAGGGCAAAGGGGTTATACACCCAGAATAATCCCTGTTCACCCCTTGGTAGGTTGGCACGAGCATTCAGGGCCTAAACCGGAGGCAATGTGTAAAGCAATTGCACAACACACACAGCACATGTGACGCAATATGTACACCACAAAGGGAATACAACATCAAGTTATATAAAAATAAACTGTATTGCACAAAACATCATTAGACACACACAACGTGCATCAGTAATACCCTGCTACATAAGCAATTGTCAGAACATTACTCAGTTAATAGTACTCTGGGAACACAATCAGTCATCATGTTGTCATTACCACCAAAAGGCACATGTCAGGGTTTACACATCATCATGAATGCTTAGACTTCATCACAGGAGTACATAAAATGAAACATGATCATAGGGTATGTGTCCTAGAACATTAGTTTCCCCAACATAGGTCAACATTGTTACCACCAAGACACATGGTGTAATAAACACATTAGCAGAGATGCCAAGACACTCCCATCCTTATCACTAATAGTGTAAATAAAAGTTGTTGTAACCACGTCCTGAACAGTACATTAGATCTGCAAACTGTAGTCACTCTGAGAACAAAGGAAACAATGGTGAACCAGGGATCCTGAGACTGTTGCAACATTCCCCGCTAAATGAAGGGCATAGTGTGCCTATGCTTCCAGTACAGAGTATACAGTGGGAGCAAGACCCACCACACCAATTATAGGAGCTTTTGTGCTCCTGCAATCCTAGTTACAGGAATGCTATGAAGGGGGAAGCAGTACCGCTCCTCTCACAGGGACTGTAACCACCCGGAATGCCCCTCCCGATTGTTGTAGTTTAGCAGCAATTAGATTAAGCATTAGCAGAAGACATCTTGTATTTGTAACTATTGTGAACATTTCGCCGAATCCATTTTGTATTCATGGCAGCCATTTTCTCTGCCACATGCTGCCATGTGCTCACCATGTGCTCTATCCTACCTTTCTGTCAACTACTCTTGAAATCTGCCTAGTGACAAGTTATATTTAGCATCTCCCACTTTCGCACATGCTCAGTAAGGTCTGCAGCTGTTAGTCCTTGAAAACTGTTAGCTCCTCCTACCTGTCGACTGTGCATTTTCCACATGACCTTACATGTATACAAGTCTTGCTTCTATAATTGTACCACCTCCTTTTAGCACCTGCGTGGGTATAAAAGGACCATGCTCTCTCAGTTCAGTGTGCTACTTCAGACATTACCTAAGGGTGCTGTTTGAACTGTAGTACCACCTCATGAGGTTAATAAACTTTGTCTTTTATTTCAGTTCCTGTGCCAACTTCTTCCTACATGGTCTGAGGACGTTGTGCAGAGAAAGGTGAATCCCTTGCACTAGTAGGCCTTGCTGAGGCTTACTTCAACACCGACTGCGTGTCCTAGGTAAAGAAATGACGGGGGCACCCTCATTGGGTGTCCCCTGATCGTGAAAGAGAAAAAGGGGGGATACAAGTTGCAGCCGCCCGTTTCCGCATGGTACAGCTGCTATCACTCGCACCAAGCGCCTTTTGCACTTGGGTGGCTGGGACCCAAGCACCTCCAAGACCGTTACATCTCTTCCGGGGAAGCAGCCCAGTCCATGGGGGCATCCCATCTGCAAACCGGTTTCCTTGGTCTCCGCTCGGGCTGCAACAGTAAACCCTCTACTATAGAGGCCTGCCAGTGCCCCAGGGGAACTAGATGGAACACACTTTGTGCTCAACGGAACCTCTGAGCAGTGGTCACCATGGGTTCCCTTCCATCAAGGATTCTCTCTTCACCAGCGGAGGGGAAGGGGGTCGCAGACACGCCACAACACAGGTGCCTTCCTCGCGCTGAAATTTGAGAAACTACAACGTGATCTCTCCACGCTCAGGGTAACCAGCCAAACACAGCTCTCTCGAGGCCTCCAATTCTTCTCTCACAGTTAGGTAAACAATTGACAGGTGCCTTGAAGAATGGTAACTGCAGGGGACCATGGGGGGCAGAAAGGACCAGACAGGCCACAGACAGCAGAGGCCAGCACCCTAAAGGCCGGGAGGGGTTGTTCCTCCTGGCAGTCCAGCAGTGCCCAGGGGAACCCAAGCACAGGAGTGACTCGCAGGCAGAGCAACAAGCAGAAAGCAATCCAGCTGCATCCTTTGTGCCAAGCTGCAGACTCCAGGAAGCAGGGGAACAAACAGAAGAGCAGTACACATGAGTCCTTTGGTGCCGTCCAGCAGTCCTTCTGAAAGTGGTCCAGTCCCAGTCCCAAACGTGCTCTAAAACGTTTGGGGAATGACCCTGTAGAAAGGGCCATGTCCAACATTTAGGCTTGGCAAAAATTAAGTATTTGAATGCACCAAGAATATCTGCTTAATTTTAAAAATGGCAAAAATACATTAATGCAACTGAAGATCAGCTCGATGGATGGGGCCACAATGGATCATTTAACACATCACTTTCAAGTCCTGGCTGGTGCTTAATGAGGCCAGTGGACACAAATGGTTGTCATGCGTATTTTGTAAACTCCACAGGGGGTTTTAGAACGAATAGACCAGACCCCCGCAATGTGTTATCAGAACATTCAGGTATAGTAACAACATACAGTGTAGCGAAATTATGCCAGTAATGGTTAAAACGTTCCTAACAAGATGATGTTAAAGAACACCTCAGTCTCCTGTCTAATAATACAGACTTGCAGGATTTCCTGTTAGGCCCCAGAAGACAACGTAAAAAGTGTTTCTTATGTGCAGTTGAAAATGAAATTAGGAAACTTTCTCAACAAGAAGCTGCTGCCATGTTAAGGCAAACAAATCAGGAAACATTACAGAAAGCACTGGCCGTTATAGATAATGGGATTAACACCTTGTCAGTACGCATATACATTTTAAATAACATTGTTCCATATGCAATAGATATTGTACAAACTGACATGTCATTTTTACAACATCAACAGAGTCTGCCAATGTACGTTATGCAGCTGGGCTGGACACTACAGACACTGAAATCTGGTTGCATTCCCTGGCAACATGTCAGCTCAAGGGACATATTTTCAGCTTTTAATTTGATGTGACAGCAAAAAATAGTGGTTAAGAAGGAAATGAAATGTTATGATAAACATAGAAAAATTAGAAAAATTGCCTTTTAATGTGGCTGAAATGTCAACTGCTGAATGGTGAATACATGGGGTCCTGCAGCTCTTGAGTCAACATCAGGCACAACACAGAATGCTGCTGCCTCAGCTGGAGCTCAGGTTTTAGAACATGAGTGCTCTTTGGTTTTCCTTGGCACCAATTTGGTCACATTACCACCTGCCGAAGTGGAACATTTCCTTGCTTCAATTGTACCGGCCATAATTAAAGATTAAAAAAATTACATTGACTTTTAAATTTGGTTTCATTGGCACCACTGCTAACATTCTAAATTGTCCTTTCCCAACATTTCATATGCTTAAGTGTGCTTTAACTTGACACAATTGACGTTTATGTATATAAGTTTTAAAGCATTGCATTTTAGTTCATTTTAATTAGGAACTAGGCTGCTATTCCACTTCTGAACTGATCAAGGGAGAGTGTTGTAGAACCATTTTTGTGATGTCTCGAAGCACGTTATTTTAGCAACGCGGCCTGCTGCTTGTGCCCTTTAGCCTAGTAATATTTTATTTAAATTTATTAATATAGAATTTATTTATCTGGTTGTCCCTTTGCCTGGGAAACCATTACATTTCTTAGCATGACATTATTTCACTCTGAGCTTTCCAAAAGACTGCAGAGAGATAGGATTATCTGCCCAAGTGGTACAGTGCATCTCTAACATTCACAGAAACTAACTTATTTTTACGTGGGGACATTTTCTCATCAGTAGTTTTCTTATAAAAACATTTCCCTGTCCCATGCACCCTAGAGGGAGATTCCAGCCAGATGACCACAACCACCTGCTTAGCAGATGCTTGGTGAGACCACCAGTTCCCTGACCCACATGGGGATGGTGTCTCTATAGATAACAGTGCTCTTCACTACTGTCATCAGGTATGGGGATAATGTCTTCCCAGGGGAATCCTGAGGTGCAGCTTAGGGCTTATCCTGCTGTGCTCTACCATAGCTTAGGTAGGAATTGCATATGTTGTGCATAGTGACAGCATGGTGGGACTTTTCCTGTGTTTCACTTTTCTGGTCACCATATTGCTTCTAGTATGTTTCATCATTTTAATTATTGCATTGCATGCCATTTTATCTAAGACACAGTTGATTCAATAAATATTATTGAAGCATTTTCTGCCTCTGTTTGTCTTTGCATGTGTAAGACTATTGTAACTGAGAGGAAAGGATGAGATCTGATCCACCACAATTTCCCTGAGATTTCATAATGTCATGAACCTGGTTGCTTCAAATCGTCCCTGCTCTTGGGTAGAGATGAGACGCTCCTAGCTGGCTGAAAACAGATTAGGCCAACAGTTGTCACATGGTGTGGGATTGGACTCAGTTCCCTCCAACTCAGGTGATGCTGCCACCCAAATCCAGCAGCCTCAATTACTATAATAAGAACCAATGCAACAGTATTTTTTCCTACTTTCAGCAGACCAAGTATTTGGTATGCAGCCATGTGTCATGATTCCAATTGTTTATCCCAGGACAGAAGCAGAAAAAGAGTATACGTAGGCACAAGACGAGGATTGTGGTCAAATGGACATTTGGCGTACTGAAGTCCAGGTTCTGATGCCTGGACATGTCAGGGGGAAGATTGTTATACTCCCCCCATGGAAGGAAATTATGCTTGTGTGTGTAAGATCCCCCACAATATATGTGTAAGAACTAATGTCTTGTTGGACTCAGACCCTGAAGAGACTGACCAAATGGAGGAGGATGATAATGGAGATAGGTCCTCCACACAATGGCTAGTTGGAGGCAATGTGACCACATTTTTTTATCATGAAATATATTACATGATGAAAAAATTGTCTGCAATTATCTCAAATATTCAAGATAAGTGTTAATATCCCAATCGATGCACACAAGGCACCTTTATACACAAAAAAATACATTTCTTTACACAACAAAAATGTCACATCCTCCCTGTTGGATTCCCCAGTTATGAACTCTCTAGCAAACTCGGAATGTAGGTACGTGGCCTATGCCTGAAGGTTAATGACTGACAGGTCACAGGACTGGTAACACTTAGCCAACAGTCAAACATGCAAGCTTAGAACAGACACCACAGATAGGCAGCAACATTACAATGGTACCTGGTGATATGCCTAAATAAAGCACAAATTGCCAGAGGGACCATGCATTCCCAAAACACTATAAAGTTATATACCATAATTAGTTAGGTACACTTTGCCAATCATGGCACAGCACACACAGTGCATGCAGCGACCACACACCCCTCAGGCCAGACATCTGGACATATACTTGCTGGCCCACATAGTGTCCACTCCAGGTTGTGGCTTACCTGTATTCCCTATCTGGAAATTGTACCTGTGACTCAGAGTCAATAATTCGCATATTTCACCAGGAAAAGAATGTTTATGTGTTTATTGCTGTCAGAGAAATATATAAAATGTGGGTCATTTTAATGTTCTACAAGAGACAGTCTTCAGACCCCAGTGCTGTAACTGCTACCCCGACCGTAATGTTAAATTAAACAAACCATTTCCTGCTTTGCCAGATGCCTCTTGTATCTTTTGTTTTGGAAGTTAAGGCCTCATTTGAGCAATATGAATGGAATAGGAGCAGAGTTTTTATGTAACAGGCAATGTAAGCATCAAGTCACTCACATCTTCTCAACTAGAAATAGGCCTCAACATGTAACAATCTGTTGTCAGAAAAATTCATCAAACAATGCAGCAATGTAATGTGATGCAGTGTACTGCATGAAAGGGACAGGCCAGGCGTGCTACATTTTTACATCTAAATTCACCATTCTTATCCTCACACACTTGAGCAGTGCAATACTGCACAGCTAGCAGTCTTGGTGTGTTCTGCAACAGCAACAGCAAATTCAGTTTCATATGGTAACCACTCATTGTAGTGTGCCTCACCAATACAGTAGCACGCCAAATGGCAACACTTTGTAGAAGCAAATGCTTTTGCAAAATATCATTTGTAAAAAAGGATATATGCATGTGTGGGGATCCTCAAAACACTATGAGATAGATTTAAAAGGCCCTACTGCCACCAGGACGTGGCCTTTAGTGATGCTCTTGTGGACAGGTGCACCACATTTACAAGGAGGCGGTAAGCCAATTTTTGTGGCTTAATGCCACCTTGTAAATATGGACCCCCCCGATGACGTTTTCTGTGTCAGAGAGGCATGCAATGGGTGTTGCTGTGGGCATTCCACCGCAAGACCCATTGCCTTTGACACTGCCCTACATTTACTAGAAAGCGTAAATCTGTGGCAGCGCCAAAAACTAATGCCACCCGAGGGGTGGCGTTAGCATGGCACAACAAGACGAAATATTTGTATCCTTCCTCATTTTTTGCTTTTTCCATGTGTGCTGCTTTCTGCATCACGCATAGAAAGAGCAAAAGGACATGGATGATTGTTTATGTGCAGGAAGGTGTGTCTTCCTTCACATAAACAATCATTCAAAAATGATGTTGTGGCTCTTATATCTGCTGAATTCTGCAGCACACATAGAAGTGTCAAATCACCATTGCAGAATGTTTATATGTAGGAAAGGACACCTTCCTGCACATAAAGGGGCATATTTATACTCCGTTTGTGCCGGAATAGCGTCGTTTTTTTTGACGCAATTCCGACGCAAAACTAACTCCATATTTATACTTTGGCGTTAGACGCGTCTAGCGCCAAAGTCCATGGAGTTTGCATCATTTTTTTGCGTGGACACCTACTTTGCGTTAATGATATGTGTGCCGTATTTACACTCCCGGGCAAAAATCACGCCCGGGAGTGGGCGGGTAAAAAAAAATGACGTCCAGCCGCTTTTGCATGGTTTTTTAGCGCCTGGTCAGGGCAGGCGTTAAGGGACCTGTGGGCTCGGAAGGAGCCCAGAGGTGCCCTCCCATGCCCCCAGGGACCCCCCTGTCACCCTTGCCCACCCCAGGAGGACGGCTAAGGATGGAGGGACCCATCCCAGGGAACATAAGATAAGTTCAGGTAAGTATTTTTTTTTTTTTTTTTTTGTGGCATAGGGGGGCCTGATTTGTGCCCCCCTACATGCCACTATGCCCAATGACCATGCCCAGGGGACAGAAGTCCCCTGGGCATGGCCATTGGGCAAGGGGGCATGACTCCTGTCTTTGCTAAGACAGGAGTCATTTCAATGGGGGTTGGGAGTCGAAAAAAATGGCGCAAATCGGGTTCAGGCGATAATTTTGCCTCAGCCTGACTTGCCCCATTTTTTGGCGCCCAAGCTCCATATTCCCCTACGCCGGCGCTGCCTGGTGTACGTCATTTTTTTTTACGCACACCAGGCAGCGCCGCCGGCTAACGTCATTGAATAAATACGGCGCCCGCATGGCGCTTCAGAATGGCGTTAGCCGGCGTTAGATTTTTTGACGCACAACTGCGTTGGCGCAGTTGTTCGTCGAAAAGTATAAATATGGCCCTGTATTTTTGTGAATATGGCACATCCCTGCATTTCTAGAGTGACACTGCGCGGCATTGCACATTTTCACCCAGCACCGAATAGCTCTGCTTTTTTGTAAATGTGACCCTTGTAGGAGGCTGGCCTGGCTTATAGTGGGTACCTTGTGGTACTTAAACCTTGTTCCAGGTCCAGATATCCCTTATTAGTAGATTAGAGGTGTTCTAGCATCCTAGGCTGATAGAGGTAGCTATAGCAGAGCTGCTTAGGCTGAACTAGGAGACATACAAAGCTCCTACTATACCACTTATATCACTTAGCACTAAGAAACACAATACTCAGAGTTACTAAAAATAAAGGTATTTTATTTTAGTGACAATATGTCAAAAGTATCTCAGAGGATATACTCCCTTAGGAGGTAAGTAATATGCACAAAATATACACACACAACCAAAATCAGGTAAGTAATCAGTTAGAAAAGTAGTGCAAACACTGTAGAACACAGTAGAATGCAATAGAGAAAAATAGGCCTAGGGGCAACACAAACCATATACGCCAAGTGGAATGCGAACCATAAATGGACCCCAGGCCTAGTGCAGGGTGGAGAGGGTCACTGGAAGTGTAAGAAAACACTAAGGGTGTCCAAGATACCCCACCCCAAGATGCTGAAAAGTAGGAGTAAAGTTACCCTACTACCCCAGAAAGACAGTAAAGTCGGGATAGGGGATTCTGCAAGGACAACAACTGACTGCAAAGCACTGAAGACGGATTCCCCAGATGAAGGTGCAAAAGGGCTGCCTCCGGGTGGAAGAAGCTGATGATTCTGCAATGATGGAAGATGCCAGGAACTTCTCCTTTTGTCAGAAGATGTCCCACGGCGTGCTGGAGGATGCAGAGTTGTTTCCATGCAGAAAGACCGCAAACAAGCCTTGCTAGCTGGAAGAGTGCGGTTGAAGGTTTTGGGTGCTGCAGGGCCCAGGAAGGACCAGGAGGTCACCCCTTGGAGGAGCAGACAGAGAGGGCACTCAGCAATACGGAGAGCCCACGCAGAAGCAGGCAACCCCCGCAGAAGCACCTGAACAGGCATTCAGAAGATCTGAGCACAACGGTCGACCCAGCACAACAAAAGAGGGTCCCACGAAGTAGGAGTCCAACTCAGTGAGTTGGGCAATGCAGGACAGAGTGCTGGGGACCTTGGCTAGGCTGTGCATGAAGGAAGTCTTGCAAAAGTGCACAGAAGCCTGAGCAGCTGCAGTTCATGCAGTAGACAGGATTACTGTCTGGAGTGGGGAGGCAAGGACTTACCTCCACCAAATTTGGACAGAAGGGCCACTGGACTGTCGTGGACACTTGAATCTAGCTCCTGTGTTTCAGGGACCACACGCGTCAAGATGAGAGGGGACCCAGAGGACCAGTGATGCAGAAGTTTGGTGCCTGCGTTGACAGGGGGAAGATTCAGTCGACCCACAGGAGATTTCTTCTTGGCTTCCAGTGCAGGGTGAAGGCAGACAGCACTCAGAGCATGCACCACCAGGAAACAGTCGAGAAAGCTAGCAGGATGAGGAGCTACAATGTTGCTGGTAGTCTTCTTGCTACTTTGTTGTGTTTTTGCAGGCGTCCTGGAGCAGTCAGCGGTTGATCCTTGGCAGAAGTCGAAGAGAGAAGTGCAGAGGAACTCTGGTGAGGTCTTGCATTTGTTATCTGGTGAGATACCCACAGGAGCGACCCTAAATAGCCCTCAGAGGAGGATTTGCAACCGAGAAAGGTAAGCAACTATCAGGAGGGGTGTCTGACGTCACCTGCTGGCACTGGCCACTCAGAGCTGTCCATTGCACCCTCACACCTCTGCATCCAAGATGGAAGAGGTCTGGGACACACTGGAGGAGCTCTGGGCACCTCCCCTGGGAGGTGCTGGTCAGGGGAGTGGTCACTCCCCTTTCCTTTGTCCAGTTTCACACCAGAGCAGGGCTGGAGGGATCCCTGAACCGGTGTAGACTGGCTTATGCAAGGAGGGCACCATCTGTGCCCTTCAAAGCATTTCCTAAGGCCAGGAGAGGCTACTCCTCTCAGGCCCTTTGCACCTATTTCCAAAGGGAGAGGGTGTAACACCCTCTCTCAGACGAAATCCTTTGTCCTGCCTTCCTGGGACGGGGCTGCCCAGGCCCCATGGGGGCAGAAACCTGTCTCAGGGTTGGCAGCAGCGGTAGCTGCAGAGAAAACCCCGGAAAGTTAGTTTGGCAGTACCCGGGCTCGATGCTGGAGACCCGGGGATGCATGGAATTGTCCCCCCAATACCAGAATTGTATTGGGGTGACAATTCCATGATCCTAGACATGTTACATGGCCATGTTCAGAGTTACCATGGTGGCGCTACATAGAGATATTGACCTATATGTCGTGCACGCGTGTAATGGTGTCTCCACACTCACAAAGTATGGGGAAATTGCCCTGAACAATGTGGGGGCTAGTTGGCTAGTGCCAGGGTGCCCTCACACTAAGTAACTTTGCACCTAACCTTCACCAAGTGAGGGTTAGACATATAGGTTACTTATAACTTACTTAAGTGAAGTGTAAAATGGCTGTGAAATAACATGGACGTTATTTTACCCAGGCTGCAGTGGCAGTCCTGTGTAAGAATAGTCTGAGCTCCCTATGGGTGGCAAAAGCAATGCTGCAGCTCATAGGGATCTCCTGGAACCCCAATACCCTGGGTACCTAGGTACCATATACTAGGGAATTGTAAGGGTGTTCCAGTGTGCCAATCAGAATTGGTAAAATTAGTCACTAGCCTGCAGTGACAATTTTAAAAGCAGAGAGAGCATAAACACTGAGGTTCTGGTTAGCAGAGCCTCAGTGATACAGTTAGGCACCACACATGGAACACATACAGGGCATACTTTATGAGCACTGGGGTCCTGGCTAGAGGATCCCAGTGACACAGGCAAAAACAAACATACATACAGCAAAAATGGGGGTATCATGCCAGGCAAGATGGTACTTTCCTACAGCCCTAGATATGTGACTGGCAAGATTGTCATAAACAACGTCAGGCCACAGTTGACAAAATATACATTTTCCTTGCATTGCACAGCAATGTGATGAGGCTCAATGGGCCAGATGTATCAAGCTCCTGGTTTGCATTTCTTAACTAGAGAATTTTAAGAAATGGCTATTTAAAAAATGCAAAATGGGATATATGACATTTGCGATTCGGTAATATCGATTTCTTAAAGTTTGCAATCGCTATTACCAGATTGCAATTAGTGAATGGGACTCCATTCATCCCTAAGGGCCCGTAGGCCCCTAGGTGCGAATGGTATTGCATTTCCCAATTTGCAAATTCCAGTTAGGAATTCGCAAATTAGGTAATGCAAACTCCAGGGTGCCCTCTGATGCAACCCAAAAAAATATTTGCGGACATGTGAAGCACACAGATGCCCTAAGGGCATGTGTAAAAACTGCAAACTTCGTACTTGTATAGCGCACTACTCACCCGTTAGGGTCTCAAGGCGATGTGCACATACTGCTGGGGAACCCCTCCTGGCTTTTCCCTGTGAGGCGCCCACTCCTGGACAGCCCCAGTGTGAAGCCAGACATCCAAGCGCTGTGAGGGCCGTTGTGTAGATTAAGCAAGCTATTGCCCAGAGTTACAGAGTGGGACCCATCAATTAGATTAGGCACCGAGACAAGAATGAACTGGTCCAAGGGAATTGAGCCCAAGACCCACCGAGATGGGACTTGAACCCTGGTACCTGGCCATATCTCTGCATCAGGGTCTGCCGCTCTAACCATTGTGCCACACTTCTCCCACTATGCGTCATTTTAATGAATTTTTACAAATTACACATGCTTACCACCAAATTGGATTTGGTGGTAATTGCATTTCCTAAATGCCCAATATGCATTTAGGAAATGCTTGATACATCTGCTTTGGAAATTGCAAATAGGAATTCCCTATTTTAAATTTCCTATTTAGAAAATCGTAATTTGCGATTCTCTAAATGGGGTCGGTATTTTAAGGAATCGCTATTTTTGCGGTTCCTTAAAATTGCACAGTGAATGCCTTGCATACATCTGGAAGGGCATTTTTGCATTCAAAAACAGCCAAATTTTATGATTCGCAACATTTTTCGAATGCAGAATTGCTTGATACATGTGGCCCAAAGTCCTGTAACACAACACTATGAACAGATTACTTTGCAATGTGTGGCATTATCCTGAGAAGTAAGAAATGAAGGCGTTCTTGCAAACATCACAGTACCTGAACAATACAGAGATAGCAAAAATGTTACGTGCCCATGTCAATACTCACACACAAATGTATGTGTACATACACTATCTCATTGAACATGTTGCAATGGAAGATTTTGTGTATGAATTTACCCCAGCAAGGTAAGAGTAGTTTACCCTTGCCCTGAGCATACTAGTGCATAGTTGAGGCGATCACAAACTTTGTATCATCCCAAAGGGGAAATGGCATGTGAGACTATGCCATTGCACAGGCCTCTGTCATAACTGTAGTCTTCTTGGACCAGGAGGGTCACGCAAGAAGCTGCCCTCAGAGTAGATGTACTGCTACCACCTTTCACAGCAGTACGACAGAGCTAAAGTGAGGTTGGCAGCATGATGTTTAGTGAACAGTAGTAGTGAACATGACCATGTGACCCTGGATCACTGCAGTGAGAACGTTTGGCTCACTCACCTCTTCAAAAAGTCTGTTGCTGTGTGTTACACTGACCACTGTCCAACATCATGTTGATCAAAATATGAGTGCATAAAAAATCATGTGCAGAATGCATGTGCCTGTGCAAAACATACACAACACATAGGTTCAAACGTGGAACAGTGTACACATGGTGAGTGTGTGTGTACTGGTAGTATGTGTTCACCTGCACTCACTCTAGAATAGTCCAAAGGAAGTGTAGAACCAAACAGTGTGCAGTGCCTGAGTATGTACACTGCATGTCATGATGTTTGTGGTAGCCCACTACATGTGGATCACAGTATAGCTCCCCTATTGTCCTGTGACTGTAAGCAGAGGGGCATATAATAGGCATGGCCACACAGTGCAGGGCAGATAGTCACCTTCCTGCACTGTTCTGTCTAAAAGTAAAAAAGGGAGGTAATGTTCTGTATCTAATAGAATACAAATCATCCATGCTTTTACCCCTGTGCAGGTGCTGTTTTGGCAGCCTAGGGCCAAAGTGCTGCTACCTGCTAAGCAAAATTTTCAGGGAGCCATATTCCACCATCCATATGCATTTTGCTGCACACATTGAAAGATAAAGTAACAAGGAGATTTAAAAGTCTATCTCCTTGTAATGCCACATGTGGGAAGGTTGTACTTCCTGGCACATTACAAGGTTTATCATGGGTTGTGAATCTGTTCCCCCATGAAAATTTCATGGAACCTTTCTTTTGGCTGAGTAAGGCAATGTAGGGATTTGTAATGCATTATGTCACTCAAGATTAACAACACTTCTCAGGGCTACACAAGGGTTCTTGGGTGGCTCAACAAATATCATATATATTTGTGTTGCACATTTACCAGGTTGCGTTGTGCAAGCACCACACAAATTGGATCAAACATATAGCCTTGAGTGCAGAAGTGTATTTGCCACCACAGTACGTGGAAAACCTGCTTAGCTTTGTGCGTAAGACATGACTGCCTGACAAACACCTGTGTAATATCGGATTAAACCAGATGGGTTAGGAAAATCCAGTAAACCTGCAAGCTGGCTGGCACGTACACAGGAGCATGGGTGAGCCAGACTGTCCCTGTGCTCCCCCAAAAGTGTGGTGCACCCCTGACACATCACATGGAAAGATTCCTGACACATTGCATGAATAAAGAGATTGGGCTGAATAGGGAATACAATTGATTGGGCCCTTTGCCCCAGGAGCAATCTTAACATGCATGTGCAACATTGGGGGACATCCAGGTGTGTACACTGTTAACGGCTGTGACAACTGATGTGATCATACAGCTCATGATTCCTGCCTTGCTGTGCTGCCATGCTGCCAGCTGTTCCCCTATCTGGGTGAAGAGGAATGAACATGCATGAAAGACTTACAACTACCCAGATTCACCACCTGGAAACTGCTCTCTGTCACACAGACCTGCAAAGTGGTAACACCCCAGTCTTGCCACATTGTAAGTGGGCCCAAGGTGTGTGATCCAGCATTACACAGGCCTCTACAGTTGATGCTACACTTCAGGCCAGTTGCGCTCATCGAGGCCAATGCATGGAACTGACTGAAGAAGGGCAAATGCATGGTGCATTCATCACGCTGTGGCCAGTTGATCAGTGAAGCATCATAATAAACAAGGCAAACATCAGAAATGAGTGGGATACACAAAGGAAATAATGCAGTGGTTGTGGCAGGCTACATCCTGGGATGTGTGATAGTTACTTGCAATTTCTCTTAATCTCAGTTAGTTAGTGCTGGCCTGTAGGAGGTGTTTTTGGAGAGTGGCTGGTATTTTGGTGCTGGAATGCAGATTTACCTTAAATAAATGAAAGACAAGAGGCATCTGGCAAAGCAGGAACAATCTGTTTAATTAAACGCAATAGCCAGGAGATTGCAGCACAGATTCAGGATCTGATGACTATCTGTCAAAGTTACAGGGTTTTAAGTGTCTTTTTACAGATTAATTAAATATATTCTTGGAAAAAGGAATCTGGGCCTAGTCACAAGGCCATAAATCCGACCATCTGATAAAGTGTGCAGGTGGGTCTTGACTGTGCACAGACATGGTGTGGGCCAGTAGGTGACATGTCCAGATGTCCGGCATGTTGAGCGCCTGATCACTTAGTGTAGTGTGTTGAAACTACAAAAGATTGAAAAACCCACTATATCTCCAGTATGTGAATTCCAAGCTTGTATCATGTATCAATTTAAGTTTTAAGATTGACACGCTGAATCAGAGTGGGAAATCCAGAAATATTTATTAGTAGACACTTGAGCAACACCCGACACGTGTTTCGCCTCTTAAGGTATATCTACCTGGGGCTTTTTCAAGGCAGTTGTCACAAGGATAAGTCAATCTTCTATTTTTTCAAGAGGGCATATTAGCTGATCAGAATACACAGTTGATTTAGAGAACACAATATTATACTGCAAGGAAAAACTTGTCCTGGGTTAAATGCCTAATAGCGTCTTGGCGTTCAATTCCAGTGCCAAAGTGTAGTGTGTGTGTTGTGTTCTGATTTGGTGTGTGTTCCTACCCTCATGTGGCATCTAACGTTATGGTGTTTTGGAAACAAATACCCTCTCCATCCAAATGTGTTTTATTGTGACCAATTTCCTAGGACCTTTCTGTCTATCTGTGGAATCGATCTGGGTTTTTCCTGTTTTGGGTATTTGTCTATGGGCTACTCGTCAATTAACCTGTGATCTGTCAATCAGATGCTTCAGGCCAGAGTTGCAGGGCCTGCTTGACTTTGTACTTCTGGCTTGGGTTTGACAGGGAGGTCATGTCACGTGGAATTGACAAAGCAAGATTGTTGTTATGTTGGCAAATATTATGGCATACATTGACATTGTTTTTATGCCTATCAACAGTTTTGAGGCAAAAACTGGCATTGTTGGTTTCTGGTCTGTCCCTGTCTTGTGCAATTTGTGTGCCTTTTGTTCTAAATTGTATTGGTTTTGTCATTGTCTTGTCAGGTTTCTATCAATTTAGGGGTTAATATCTTGGGGGTATGGTTTAGGTTAAGGGATGTTTGTTTGGGGGTATAGTTAGTAGTGCTGCATTGGCCTGTAGTGTGGTTAGTTTTACGTATCCTTTGCGCATTAGCTTCAGGCTTTAGGCCTTTGTGCACTTTGCCCTGAATGTATTTTATTCATTTGCTGACAGCTTAGAGCCTCTGTGAACTTTGCTCTAAATGCTTTTTTTTAGGCTTCGTACTGTTATTTTTCAAATAGACAGTTCTACGGTGTTGTTTTTTATTCATATCACACTGTTTTGCCTACTTCAGCACTGGAGTTCTCCATAACATATTCACTCTGTGCTTCAGTCAAGGATACAGTCTGGTACATTGCCGATAGACGTGGTAGGAGTTTAGATTTGGCATTCCTGCGTAGGGACATTTTGTGATCACGATGACATGTTAGTTATAAAATCACTTCCTTGTCCCAATACACGCAAGAGGGAGATTCCGACCAGGGAACCACAACTAGACGCTGACTGCCTTGTTGCAGATGCTGAACCAGATCACAGGCCTTTGCTCAGGTATGAGGGCTGATGTCTCCCCGGTGATTCGGAAAGGCAAGCTAGAAGCTTAACATGCTGTGCTCTAAATAGAACAAGCAGAGGGAGAGTAGAAACTGTTGGGCACTATGATAGCTTTGTTCTTATGTTTTACTCTCCTGGTGACTATTTCAATCCTACTATGTTGTATTGTTCTGGTTATTGCGGCTCACGCCTTATTATCTAAAATACAGTTGTTTTATTAAAACATTATATAAAACTTATACTGTCTTTGTCATTTGTATATGAGATCATATTGTAAATGAGAGAGTTGGTTTGGATCTGAGTGACCACGACTTCTCTGAGAAGTTCCAAAGATGTCATGCGCTCGGCTGCCCGCGGGAGAAATGAGGCACTGCTAGTTAGCCGGAGCAAACACCGGATTTAGGGTGACAGAGTTCTTTACAAGTGGGTCAGACTCAGTCCCCCACACCGTTATCGATCCTGCTGCCTAGAAATCCAGTAGTCTCATTTAGGATAATGAGAGCCCACGCGACATGGCGCCGCCAACGATTGGTCTGGCTCTAATGTTTAGGTCCGACTGACTCTCTCGGTCTCATATATATTTTGACTCCTCCGTTCCGTACGCGGAGACGTCCGTGGGGCTGAGGGTTTCCGCCACCACGGGATATGTACTTCCTATTGCTTAGTGGTTGGTTGTTCAAGCTTGAACTTTGAAAGGAAAAACCCCGATATTGGTGTGCCTTCTCTGACCTAGAGCTATTTTTTTAACAAATGGCGAATCCTAATGTAGTGAATATAGCAATTAATATGCGTCACCCGCTCACAGGACATCTGATAGCACATGGACTGACAGTCCAGGGGGTCCAGTCACTTTTGTGGTGGACGCCCATGCAGCCTATAGGACAGAACTTTTTTATTCTTGGGTCGTATTTCCAGCAGTTGATGGGGGAACAAATACTTTTCACGAATACACTGTTGCGAATGCCCCTGGACAATACAGGGCTTACGCATACTTAAAGATACCTTTATCTTATCAAGAACACCATAATTGGCTTGATGGCGCCCTCCCACACACAGTAGCACAAGTTAGGTTAGGTCCACTGAGTAATGATGGTCCGACCTAGCCTTTATTGGCTACTTACACACCATATTCTGCAGTTGCAAATTTGGCAGTGGCTGACGTGCGTCGTTTATATATAGACTTAGCAACTACATACAGAAGATTGGTTCAGTTTGTAATGCAGGCATTAAATACTAATGCAGCGCGTGCTGCTCCGGTGCACCCACAAGCAGTGGTTCCGGGTATCAATCTAGCCACTGTACACTCAGTTATGGGTAAGGTACCGGCTAAACGTGAGGAGACTCCATTTTGGCTGGCACAGAAAATTAATACGCTGGAAGCAGTGTTTCCCCATACAGGACCTCAGGATAAACATAGAATTTTGATGATGTGTTTGCCGTATGGGATGGTTCCTCCGGTGGACCTTTGTAATACCTGGGGCACGGTGTTTGCCGCGCTCTACACTACAGCACACGGTACACCGACTTTAGCTAATTTACCGGAAGTGCTTAAACAAATTCAAGATGAATATGGGGCTGCCCCTGCCTTAGATTTGGGCATGCAGTTAATGGGCAATTTTGCCGCGGTTTCTTCTATTATTTTGAGTAATCTCAAGGGAGAGGCAGTAGCACTAGCAGTGTGAATGCGTCTTCAGGATGTTCCGCAGATTGATAAGGAGCGGGAACTACAGAGGATAATAGCAGAGACCTATTCCAGTATTGGTCGCGATAGCCTAGGGGCTAGACCGCAAAAACCCCAATTGCAGGGTAAAAATAATAAAGATAATGCTAAGCAACAGCAACCTGAGGGTACAAAAAAGCGCTGGGAAAAGAAACAGCAAACACCTTAAAAAGATGGGGGACAGTCTCCGCAACCGGAGACCCCGCAGAATAGGTATAATCTCAGGAATAGGGATAATTTGAAGACGCCTGATAGATATCAATATACTGATACACGTCAATCTCGTTCCTTTCAGGACTCCTCAGAGAAGAGAAGTGAGGGAGGTGGGCAGTCAGAGCGGAGGACGGAGTACGTGAAACCGAGACAGGATTCACAACGCTCAGGGGAGGTTTCTGTTAAACAAGAAGAGAAACCGCTGCAACAAAAACAGCAATTTAAAAAGAAGAAAGTGGCAGCAGTCTCAGTTAGACATGCCGCTCAAGAAGAGAGTTCTCTTGACGAACAAGACATGGGCGTTAGCACTGTTAGACAGTGCGGCAGAGGTCACAATAGTTCGCCGGAGTCTTCTAGAGCATCTGGAGGTGAAAGCAACTGATGACTTCATACAAGTCGAAACGGCGGATATGCGAGTATCTGATGCTGATAGAGTATATCAGGTGACTCTGCGATTAGAAGGGGACATTGACCGCATTGTACACGCCATCTTTTGGGACCATGTGGTAAAATCATATGATGTTTTGCTGGCCGAACAGGATTGGCCACCTGACTTTGTTAGCGACTGTCCGGTTGGGGAGGATGTTATTGTACCTTCCTTCTCACCACTTGTTCAGAGAGAGCTGGCGGAGTCCTATGGTAAAACATGGGCTCTAGCACAGGCTCCCGCCCTATATGGAAATAACGTGGGGTGGGATAGACAATCACCTTATCATGTAATTCCAATAAAGGGCACACCTCAGCCACAGCCGCAGTATCCTATTAAATTTGAGGCAAGGGCATCGGTTAGGAAAATTCTTACACAATTGGAGTACCAGGGTGTAATTGAGCCCTGTGTCTCACCGATGAATAATCCCTTATTTCCGGTTGCTAAACCGGACCATTCATATAGGATAGTGGTGGATTACAGACATTTTAATAGTCATACACGCACATATGCGATACAGAATTCACATAGCGCAGCGCTTATGAACAATATAGTGCGTAAGAAATACAAAACAACGTTGGATATCTCGAATGGATTTTTCTGCCAAAATATAGCACCCAAAAGTCAGGACTATACCAGTTTCAGTGCTTTTGGCTCTCAGAAAAAATGTTGTCGTTTGCCTCAGGGGTATAAGAATAGCCCAGAACTGTTTTTGGCTCGTGTGACTGAAATGCTGCACGAGTTGGACCCTGAAGCGTTATCATATGTTGATGACATATTTTTGACAGACAATGAGATTCTGCAGCATCTAAGGCGCGTATCGCGCATTGTTGTGGGGTTTGCTGATATTGGCTATAAGTTTAATTTTAAGAAATCAAAGATTGCCTTCCTCAGCGTCATTTTCCTGGGATATGAGTTGTCGAGTGAGGGCAAGAGCCTAGCGCCACATTTTTTGAAGAAATGTGCTTTATTGCAGCCTCCTAATACGGTTCGGAAGCTCCAGTCATTGTTGGGGTTTCTGAATTTTGGCAGAACTTACATTCCTGATTATGCTACGCGTATAAAACCCTTATACGAACTGATTCGCCCGAATTTTTCGAGTAGATTTTGGACGATTGAGCATACACACATACTGCGAGAGTTACAGACTGATCTCTTAGCGGTTAAACACTTACACACACGGGACAATAAGACACATTTAGTCATCAGGGTGATACCTGGGGCTGTTGGGTTTACGTATGTCACCTTTAATGAGGGTGAGACAGTCCCGATTGCATACAAGTCCCACTTGTATTCTGCTGCAGAACAACGATTTGCACAGACTGAGAAAATACTCACTGCAGTACAGATGGCTGTGATTAAAGAAAGACCGCTTGCCCAGGGCCAACGCATCATTGTCGTTTCCCCGATTCCGGCCTTAGAGGCTGTTACAAAAGCGAGTGTTCCTAATTCGAAAGCTTTACACCTGCGATGGATACAATGGGCTACGTCTTTGACAGCCACTGATGTAGATTACATATTTGACCCTAAACTGCAGACTCAAGAATTTCTTCAATAGGAAATAGAGTACCCAGTTCCTGCTGGCACATTGCCTATTGACCAATATCAGGTGGTCATGTATACCGATGGCTCTGCGCAACCAGCGGTTGGGACTAAACAACAGTATTCTGCTGCATGTGCGGTGGTGAACGGCACTATGGAGGGGGAAGTGTTCTGCCCCCAACATACTTATACTAAAACCTTGGGAGATTGCACGGCGCAGCTGGCTGAGCTCAAAGCTCTATTGTTAGCGTTGGAGCACGCGGATCCGGCGATTTTGACCTTGCTGGTCTGTGACTCCTACTACTGTGTTCAGTCTTTCAATGAATATCTGCACTATTGGAAGTTGAATGGGTTCAGAGATTCTAAAGGCAACACCATTAAACATAGATTGTTGTGGGGTAAGGTTGCGGATCTGAAAGAAACGCTTCCTAAGGTCCATGTTGTGCATACACTTGGACACCATCGCGTTGGAATACATGTTGCTGGGAATACTTTGGCTGATGAAGCCGCAAAGTCGGCAGTGGCTGTCGCCACTGTGGCCGCAGTGACTCGTTCGAGTTCCAAACCAGACACAGAGATTTCGGCTGCCATAAAAGCTACGGCTGATGGCACGCCATTTCCTAAAGGATTTCCTTCTAAATATGGTTACTGCTTGAGTAGTGCGCTAAATGCTGTTGTTAATATTCCAGGCATTGGTGTACGCGAACTATCCAATAAAATTGAGAGACCTCGATTAATTTCTGCAGCACATGAGGGGGTGGCGTCTGCACATGCTGGTGTGGCTGCCACGATTTCACTTTTACAGGCTCGTTACTGGTGGCCTGGTCTCTATAAGGAAACAAAGCAATATGTCCTTTGTTGTGACGTTTGTCAACAGATTAAAGCTTCGTCGGCTAGACGGCCGCAGCAGACACCCTTTCTGATTTCAAACAAACCTTTACAGTGTGTGTACTTGGATCATTGTGGTCCGCTGACACCAGATAGTGCATACAAATATATATTGGTTGCTGTAGATTCGTGCTCCAGATTTGTGTGGGTATGGCCACAACGCTCGGCTGACGCTCGGACTGTTATTAAAGATTTGTGCATCTTTGTCGATACATTTGCAGTTGCTGCTTTTCATTCGGACCAGGGCCCTGCTTTCACCTCTAAGGCATTCAGGGACACGATGGCTTCGTTGGGGGTCCAACTCCAATTCTCGTCTCCATTTCATCCCGAGGGAAATTCTGTCGTGGAGCGTTTAAATCGTGATTTAAAGCAATCCTTAACGGCCAGGGTTATTGGTACGGGTCGTAGTTGGCTAGCCCACCTATATGGAGTACAGAGAGCACTTAATAACTTGCCTAGACGATCACTGGGGGGTCGTACTTCATATGAGTGCCTGTTTGGAACACGAATGTATGTTCCTGATCTAGATGGTCCTGGTGTGGAGGCGGCAGTTACGCCCTTTGACATAAATGATTGTGTCACTGTTTTGCAGGATTTACAACAATTCCGTGAAGATAACTCTTCTGCAGGTGCTGCCTCCTCAGGAATTAAGGATGAGCCAGTAACACCTACTGGCTGGATACCAGGGATTGGGGATCTAGTGCGTGAAAAGGTCGCACTAAAGAAAGAATTTGGTCCTTCTTATCGAGCACCTGTCCCTGTGTTAGGGGTGAGCGGCACGAGAACTGTGATTTTAACGCCGCTGCAATGGACCAAAGGAAATCGCTTTGTTTCCATTGATAATGTCAAGTTACAACATGTGGCCGATTCTGCACAGCAGACCAAGAGGTACACCCAGTAGTTCCGGCATCCCTCTCACTACTGGGGAAGAAGTCCCGCTGCAGGTGATTTACACCAACGCTGTTTCCTCTCCGAGCTTGGGGAGGGTGGAAGATGATCTTGCGATTGTTCCACATACAACAATTAATATGGAATCTTTTGATTAAGTTGCTGTACGTTCTACTGATGTTTCTGAACATGTGGTTTATAGCGTGCCTAGGAGAGAGCCTCCATCTGCTTCTTTGTTCACAATTGCACCTTTTGCAAGAACTGCCTCTGGCTGCTTCAACGACGCTGATGAAGCAGTGTCCAGCTCCTCGTCCTCGATGTCTTCTGTCCGAAGTCCACGTAAGCTGCTGGGTTGGCTTAAACGCACATATTTTGTTTTTCCTTGGAACTATTTGTGGCTTTTTATGGCTGTAATGACTCTTTTTTTATGGTTGGGATTTGTGGTTACTTTTTTTCTAGTAATACATGGTCATTTTCTTCCTGATCGATCTGACATTGAGCACGTGGAGACTGTGTTGAGACCACATTTTTCGTCTCATATGGTTCGAAGAGACTTGTCCAATGTGAACATTTCTGCAATACTGATTCCGGATGGGATTGTGTGGGATAAAGTAATGTTTGATATATATGGTCCCACTGAATTGATTCAAATACCGTATGTCCTCAAGTTATCAATGAATGATATTGTTATACCAGGCATTGTTTCTGATGATTGGGATGTGAAGACAGTAGATTCTATGCTAACAGATTTGAAATATTATACTGTCTATGACGATGAAGATGCTTACCAATTTAGTGATAATCATGGTGACATGTTTTGCTACAACTATTATGGACACCACTTTATTCATAAAGCTAGTAGCCCTAAGTCCATATTTAATTATGTGCAATGGGAACATTGCTCGACTCCTCCACAAGGGAGTTCGAAAACGTATTATGATAAATTTGCATATTTTTCTGGGCATGATCAGCGGAATGCTAAGTCTTACTATTTTAAAGTTGCACCGTATTCTAATAAGCAAATTCTATTGACCGATACTAAATTACTGTATTCAAATTTGTTTGTATCTAAACTTTCGGTCGAGGGGTATGAATACTGGTTAAAGACTGTTGACTTGAAAAGTGTTTGGGGTATGAAAAATTGGCAGATGCAAGGCAGGGATACATTATTTAGAGCATGTATTATCCCTGTGCAGATGATTTTCCTCAATGACACAGTACAACAGACTAGCTGTTTGGGCTTGGCGACAATTAGAGAGTTGAATTTGCCTAGTATACCTGTTCCTTCCAAATTAAACAACTGGCAGCACTATGTGAATGCTACTTTTAGTGAATTTACACATTGGGTCCAGAATGGTACGCTTAACACTTCATCGTTACATCCGGGCGGGTGGTTATTATGGCCTGTAGACACTAATAAGTGTCATCAACGTTTTGTCACCTCTTCAGGGGGGTTCAGGACTAGTAGGGCAGACCCTCGTCACATTTCACCAGAACATGCTGATATTATAACTACGTACAGCGTGAGGAAGATTTGTCAACAATGGTTGAAGTCATCCACGCTGGATGCAGTTAAGTCACATCTCAAGTTACTGTCTAATGGTACTGATTTACAAGATTTTTTGTCAGGTCCTAAGGTACCACAGAAGAAAAGGTTTTTATACGAAGTTTATAATGAGATTTGGAAACTTTCACAACAGGAGGCTGCAGCCCGGTTGAGGCAGATTGATCAGGAAAATCTGCTGCAGACTTTGTCTGTTGTTGATAATGGCATGCATACCCTTTCTGACCGTGTTTACACGATTGACAGCATTGTTTCCTCTGCTATTGACATTATTAAATCGGACATGTCTTCTTTATATCATGGGCAGAGTCAGACGCGGTCCATCATGCAGCTGGGTTGGACTCTTCAAACCTTGAAGGCGGGTCGCGTTCCATGGCAGCACATTCGTGCCAGAGAGATCTTTATCTCCTTTAATTTGACTCGTCAACAACAGTTGATGGCTAAAAAGGAAGCGACATATGTTATGTTGAATATTGAGAAATTGGAGAAACTGCCTTTCACGGTGGCTGAGATTCCGTCAGCTGAGTGGTTGATTCATGGGGTTATTAATTTGCCTATCTCCACTCTGCAATTTACTTCTTGTTTGAAGCACATTCCGGTGGGTAGATATGAACTATTGGGAGACAGTTACATACACGAGGTGTGAGAGCTTCCCTTTCAATACAGATGTGTTAATGGTTTGAGGGAGGTTTTTCTTAGCGGTATCGAATTCGAAGCTTCTGTCAGCCATTCCATGGTTAGTAAACAGCTGTCCTTGCACGGAGCGTGTAACGCTTCGATTGCTAACTTAGCTTGTTATTTGAAGGGTGTTCCAGTCCCGGTTATTAAAAACACTTTCCAGGTGCTTTCTAACGGCAGTTACATTGTTCTTAACAGCGAACGCTGCTGTGGCATGCGTGCCGGAATAGTTTACGTTGTCTTTGTCAACAAGGCCGTTACGTGCTGCGGGAATGTTTTGTTTCCCCCCACTCAAATTAGGGAGGTAGCGGACATCTGGCCTCATATTGCTACTTCCAAGGTTGATTTCGACAAGTTGAGTCGGCTGAAAGCTTTATTGTTTCAAAGGCATGTGGCCCTTACATCTGCTAGCGAGACCTACGCACTTCAGGTGGCAAGGTCATCGGCGGAGATACAGTCCCTTTTGAATACTAACTTTCCAAGTCACTTCGGTGAACTTGTGGGACGTATATTTAATGCATCCAGCACTGCTGGTATTGCTCATTTTTTCAAAGCCGTTGGTGTTGGTTTCGCTCACACCTTCTCTTCCATATTCGGTTTGATACCTTCGGCTATACACTCTATTTTCGGAAGCATTTTTGGGGGTTTCCCGATTACTTTGGCTTTGTTGGCTGGAGTCTTGCTATTGTTGCTATTTTTTTCACAATGGCTGTCCCGCCACGACGAGATCCTATATTGCTGCTCCCGTCAGTGCAGCTGTGTTGTGGACGCATGATGCAGCATTTTGGAGCTACACTCCTGGGCCATTTGGAGTGTGACTGGTCTCTGTCATTCAGACCGGTTTTGGATTGTGTGCAACCCGTGTTTCGGTGCCTTTGGTGCTCGTTTGAACATACACTGGCTTTCTGTCTCTCACTGCAGCGCCCTCCAGTGGTCAATCCTGATCTGTTGATGTTCCCGATTAGGGCTCATTCCCAGACTTGTGCACTACGGTTGCGTTTACTTCGTGAGGCGGTTTATGAGATTCCCTTCCTGGAGGAAGATGGTATTGTCTCTTTCATAGGCCCTGCACGGGGTGCCACCCTGAATGGTTTTGGGGCTTTGGAGCACACCTGCTCCATGGTACTTTGTGGCGTGGATCTTCCGATTTTAACATATATCGAAGTGGAGGAGCTCCTACGTTCTATTGCTTCTGTCTGACAATTGGATTTTTTTTCTCTCTTTGGCTTTATCGTCAAATGTTTCCTAAATTTATGACTTTGTTGTCTTCTTACCTTGTCGAAATATATGGTTTTATATATTGTTTATATTTGGGGCATGCTTTTATATTATTGGAATCACTTGCTACCGACAAGGGGAGGGTGTAGTGTGATTAGTTTTACGTATCCTTTGCGCATTAGCTTCAGACTTTAGGCCTTTGTGCACTTTGCCCTAAATGTATTTTATTCATTTGCTGACAGCTTAGAGCCTCTGTGCACTTTGCTCTAAATGCTTTTTATTAGTCTTCGTACTGTTATTTTTCAAATAGCCAGTTCTACGGTGTTGTTTTTTATTCATATCACACTGTTTTGCCTACTTCAGCACTGGAGTTCTCCATAACATATTCACTCTGTGCTTCAGTCAAGGATACAGTCTGGTACATTGCCGATAGACGTGGTAGGAGTTTAGATTTGGCATTCCTGCGTAGGGACATTTTGTGATCACGATGACATGTTAGTTATAAAATTACTTCCTTGTCCCAATACACGCAAGAGGGAGATTCCGACCAGGGAACCACAACTAGACGCTGACTGCCTTGTTGCAGATGCTGAACCAGATCACAGGCCTTTGCTCAGGTATGAGGGCTGATGTCTCTCCGGTGATTCGGAAAGGCAAGCTAGAAGCTTAACATGCTGTGCTCTAAATAGAACAAGTAGAGGGAGAGTAGAAACTGTTGGGCACTATGATAGCTTTGTTCTTATGTTTTACTATCCTGGTGACTATTTCAATCCTACTATGTTGTATTGTTCTGGTTATTGCGGCTCACGCCTTATTATCTAAAATACAGTTGTTTTATTAAAACATTATATAAAACTTATACTGTCTTTGTCATTTGTATATGAGATCATATTGTAAATGAGAGAGTTGGTTTGGATCTGAGTGACCACGACTTCCCTGAGAAGTTCCAAAGATGTCATGCGCTCGGCTGCCTAATCATTTCTTCCCCGCGGGAGAAATGAGGCACTGCTGGTTAGCCGGAGCAAAAACCGGATTTAGGGTGACAGAGTTCTTTACAAGTGGGTCAGACTCAGTCCCCCACACCGTTATCGATCCTGCTGCCTAGAAATCCAGTAGTCTCATTTAGGATAATGAGAGCCCACGCGACAGGCCATTTTGAAAAAGGGTAGTGCCAAGAATTTGTCAGAGGATGAGTTGAGGGGGTTGCTATAGCTGTTCACTCAATACCTTCCAAACATCCTGGCATCAGGGAGGAGGGTCAACCAGAGATACCCTTTCAAGGAGCATAAGAAGCACTAGGAGAGGGTGCATTGGCAAATGTTGAAGATATATGGGACAGAGTATACCATTCACCTGATGTGGCCTTGCAAGCGGGGGATCTCCTGGACCAGATTGGATTGACTTTTAGTGGCTGCAAAGGTATGCATCAGTACCATCTGTATGTAGTTATGTTGCTATCACAATTAAAACAGTGTGCACATGTAAGAGGTAGATCATTTATTGTGTTTATTGCTATAATCCCGTGTAATGCTATGCATTTGTCATACACTGCCCCAGGGCGCTGTTCAATGGGTTGTGGGTGTTTTTGGGGGGATTTACCATGCATGTCTTTGAAAACATTATCTGATTTCACATTCATGCTTGTGCCAGGTATGATCCAAGCATTTTGTAACCCTGCACTGGCGATGTGAAAGGAGGAATGTAATGTTCAATTTCCTCTAATGTGAACCTTTTTATGTGTGCTGCATTGTTCAGCACACGTAGACAGATGAACTTACCTCTGGCAATTGTATTTGTTCAGGAATGTGACCCTTTCAGAACAAAATATGTACAGCTTCTTCCAATGCATGCACTCCTTCACCATGCTGTGCAGCTGGTGTGCAACAGTCTGATGAATAGTCTGATATGATCCTTACAATGATAAATAAGGTTTAAACCTTTCCTTTTCCATCACAGCATTACTTTGGTCTGCCTGGAACCAATATATTCCATCTGTGTCATGGTACAAGGGAGCATGAGATTATGTTGCCTGCCAGTACACATAACATCACATGCATGAGGGATGCTTCAGGCATGTGATGTTAGGGTTCACTGAGCCTCAACATCCAGCTGCTTCTGCCATGCAAGATGATTAGCTGCATCTCAATTGCAGACAATATATATATATATGTGTGTCTAGGGTATTGAATCTCTCAAATCGCTGGGAAGTCATAGTACTGTTAATAGAATTAGGACTGTGTGTATTTGCACTATTCACAAAGCAATATTCCAATTGTTGTCTTGTAGGTGGACCTGCCCCTTACAAAAGGGGCGAAGTTGACACAGTCGGAGATCCCAGCATTACCAGTAAGTGCAATAAGTACATGGTTGTAGCGCAGCAATGTTTTTGTGTGATCCATGATAGAGGTCACATTGTGATGTGTATGGGGATGTATCAATCACCTGCCACCAAATTACACTCAGTGTACAAACACAATTGAAATTGTACATAGAATAATGGTAACTGGACAAGGAAACATATCAATGCGCCAACACACCGCCGCGGCCGCGGAATTCCGCCACAGCTATTATGAGCCACATTTCGGAATACGCCAAAATTCAGACACCCACACAAGTCCGCCACACCAAAGGTCAGTGAGAAACTGGCGAAAACAAAACCTCCACCGTCACGCCAACAGAAATACACCCACACTAACACGACACACGAATCCATGCGGCGGTCTTTCAACCACGGTATTCCATTGGCGGTACACACTGCCGCGCTCAAAATACACACACTCTTACAAAACACTGCCACATTGGACAATTCGAAATAAACACACCTGATACACATACACACACCACTCCCACACACCCATTACAATATAAAACACACACGCACATCACCCACAAACCCCCACGACCACTACTTCCGAAAGAAGGCCAGAGAGAGACACCACCAGCAAGAACAACAGCATCCACAGAAACACAACACCATCACCCACAGAACTTCCACGCACCTCACACATCACACCACTACATATCAGCACACTTATCACCACACACTCCACCCCACACATCACCTACACCACCCCATGGCACGGCAAAGACACCCCAGGCTCTCGGAGGAGGAGCTCAGGGTCATGGTGGAGAAAATCGTCTGGGTAGAGCCACAGCTATTCGGAGCACAGGTGCAGCACACCTCAATTGCAAGGAAGATGGAGCTATGGCGAAGAATAGTGGACAGGGTCAAAGCAGTGGGACAGCACCCAAGAAATTGGGAGGACATCAGGAAGAGGTGGAATGACCTACAGGGGAAGGTGCGTTCCGTAGTCTCAAGACACCACCAGGCGGTTCAGAGGACTGGCGGCAGACCCCCACCTCCTCCCCCACAACTAACAACATGGGAGGAGCATGTCTGGGCGATTCTGCATCTTGAGGGCCTCGCAGGAGTAGGTGGAGGAATGGACTCTGGTAAGTCAAATCTTAACTATTACATCCCCCAACCTACCTGTATGCCAGCACATAACCCCACCCTCACCCCAGCACTCCAACTCCTCACATATGTCCCAACATCACAAACCATCCATCCCAACACCAAGCCCTGCATGCAACAACAAAGCATGGACACCCATCACTAAAGCATGCCTACTGCACATACCCATACAACCCCCTAAACCATCATCACACAAGGTCCCACACAGGAATGCAAGCACTGGGGTACACGGTCACCCACCCATTGCACACCATCACACACACAGATGTAATAACCATCCTTTTATACCCCTGCAGGACCCCTACCCAACGTCACCGGACAGGAGGGTCCACACATGCCCACACCACCAACAAAAGAGGCCCACAGTGATGACAGCACCTCTGTCCAACTGGATCTAGATGACCAGCCCGGCTCATCGGGGACCTCGGGACAGTCGGTTCCCCTCACACTGGCACAGGCCACCACAGACCTTCCCCCTCTGGAAACACAGCACAGCACCCACCCAGCAGGCCCATACCTCCGTCTCCAGGACACGTCAATTAACTGTGTGTCCACCACTACAGGGAACCCAGGATAACCCACCACCCCAACAACAACAGGGACTTGGGTGCAGTGGTAGTGGGCACAGGGTCCTGGGGACGGAGGCCCAGGAACACAGGGGAACTGGGAGGGCTGCTGTGCGACAGGAGGCGGACAGGCCAAGGGAACCCACTCTCCATGAGGCCCTCTCCTCCATCATGGGAGCCTACCAACACTCCCAGGAGACGATGGCAATGGTAGTGGCCAAGTTTCAGGAGACCCAGCGCCTGCAGAAGGAACAGAATTTGGGCTTCAGGGAGGAACTCAGAACCATCAGCTCCACCCTGGGCACCATCGTAGGGGTGCTGAAGGAAGAACTCAACACCAGGAGGGACACTGTGGCACTACAAGAGGCCCCTGACACTAGCATGGATGATGAACTGCCCACCACCTCCGCCGGCACAAGTGGACAGGACGCCCCGCCACAGGACCACCACACCAGCACCCCACCCCCTGTAGAGGGAGAACCACCCCGCAAACGGTCCCTGAGATCCAGGACAAAGACAGAGCCTGATGCCAAGAACCCCGCCAAGAAATGAGACCACCCTGAATGTCATCTTACTGTCCCACTTTGTCACATGTCCATCCTTAACCTGCCCCAGCTCCACTTCCTATGCCCATTTGGGCAATGCACCTTTGAGACTAATAGACTGGACTCTGCAATGGACATTCCTCCACCATCACCCCTCACCATTTCACTACCCCCTCCAATATTGAGAACTAATATAAATACACTTAAAGCACAAAACAATCTGGAGTCTGTCTGTGATTTGGAAATAGTGTATTTTCAATTGCAGTGACAAAATGCTCTGTTCAATTATACTGTCAACATACCTATGTCACACAGCTCTAGTCCATGAGGAATCTAAGCAGATGTCACACAGTGGGACCCACATCTGTGAAATCGTAAGGGAAAGTGACAACTCAGTGACCATACACTGGGTGAAAACGACAGACAGTAGAGAGGTAAAAGTGTTAAAGTACATGTAGTAGGCAGGTCTGCACTCTTACCTGTGTCTCACTGGAAATATTGCTGGATCACTGAGTCCCTGTTGTTCATGTCTTCTTCCTCTGCTTCCTCGTCTTCACTGTCCACAGGCTCCACAGCTACTACAACACCGCCATCTGGATCATCCTCCTGCAGAAAAGACACCTGTCGTCGCAAAGCCAAGTTGTGAAGCATACAGCAGGCCACGATGATCTGGCACACCTTCTTTGGTGAGTAGAATAGGGATCCACCTGTCATATGGAGGCACCTAAACCTGGCCTTCCGGAGGCCGAAGGTCCACTCGATCACCCTCCTAGTTCGCCCATGGGCCTCATTGTAGCGTTCCTCTGCCCTTGTCCTGGGATTCCTCACTGTGGTCAGTAGCCATGAAAGGTTGGTGTAACCAGAGTCACATGCAAATGGTGAGGGACAACTGTTAGACGCGCACTAACCTGGAGGGATATCCCCAGACAACCATTCCCACCGACTTGCCTCCAGGTGCTCACCTAATAGCCACACACGGTGCCTCTGGAGTTGACCCATCACATAAGGGATGCTGCTATTAAGCAGGATGTAGGCGTCATGCACTGAGCCAGGGAACATGGCATTCACATGGTAGATGTACTGGTCTGCCAAACATACCATCTGTACATTCATAGAATTATAACTCTTCCGGTTTCTGCACACCTGTTCACTCCTGTGGGGGGGGACCAAAGCCACATGGGTCCCATCAATGGCACCTATGATGTTGGGGATGTGTCCCGGGGCATAGAAATCACCTTTCACTGTAGGCAAATCCTCCACCTGAGGGAAAACGATGTAGCTCCGCATGTGTTTCAGAAGGGCAGACAACACTCTGGACAATACGTTGGAAAACATAGGCTGGGACATCCCTGATGCTATGGCCACTGTTGTTTGAAATGACCCACTTGCAAGGAAATGGAGCACTGACAGCACCTGCACTTGAGGGGGGATTCCTGTGGGATGGCGGATTGCTGACATCAGGTCTAGCTCCAACTGGGTAAACAGTTCCTGGATTGTGGCAAGGTCAAGCCTGTATGTGATAATCACATGTCGCTCCTCCATTGTCGACAGGTCCACCAACGGTCGGTACACCGGAGGATGCCGCCATCTCCTCACATGTCCCAGCGGACGGTGCCTATGAAGGACAACAGCGAGCACAGAGTCAAACAACTCAGAGGTACATACCCACAGTTTACCCAGAACACCAATCATACACAAAAGGTGGCCTGTATGTGTGTTGAGTCTAGGCCTAGGTATGTGTGACGCAGTTAGAAATGAAGCCAAGTGGGCCCCTGAAATGGCGTCTGCCTGACCTGTAAAGTGGGACAATGGGTGAGGAGCCACTAACGATGTATGCCGGCAGTGACGGTACGCACCGCTGCGGACGTCACCGACATTTTCTATCTGTTCAATCACTCGATACCTGATCTTCAACAAGTGCAAGTGCTGCTGTGACCTCGGTCTGGAAGAGACAATGGCTTGAGTGTCTGGGGAAAGGGCCCCTGCCTTCACATCAGAGGAGTTGGAGAAGCTCGTGGATGGGGTACTCCCAAAGTACACGCTACTCACCGGTCCTCCAGACAAACAGGTAAGTACACAGGGAGCATGTTGTATGGGCTATGCCTGTGTGGAGAGGGCTGGATGTAAGAAGGAAGGGGGGAGAGTGCTGCGTGCATGAAAAACGGTGAATGCATGTGCCACATGGCAAGGGTATGGATGGAGGCCAATCACTTTGACGGTGCAGCTGGTAATAACTTTTCTTTTTCCCCTGTACATTTCATGTAGGTCAGCGCCCACCAGAAAAAAGATATTTGGCGTGCCATCGCCAAGGACTTCCGGACCCTGGGGGTCTACCAAAGACGGAGCAAACATTCGGGAAAAGATGGGAGGACATTCGCCGCTGGAGCAAAAAGACAACGGAGGCTCAGCTGGGGATGGCCTCCCAACTTGGGAGGGGTGGCTGTCGCACCATGACCCCCCTGATGTTCAGGATCCTGGCGGTGGCCTACCCGGAGTTGGATGGGCGCTTGAGGGCTTCACAGTAGCCACAAGGGGGTGAGTACACTCTCATTCTGGTGACTTTGCGTGCAGTGGAGGTGTCTGGGTGGGGGAGGTGGGCAGTGTGTTTCCCTAGACCAGGGCGAGTTCCGTAGGCAAGGCTCCTCCACAGGGCAGGCTATGTGGCACCCCACCCCATCTCTGTAGAGTGCCAATCACACCTACTCATGCCCCTGTGTCATCTATGTGTGCAGATGTCGTCCATAGCCTTGTAGGCCAGTTCCCAGGAATTGAACAGTGGACCCCAATAGCGCGGCATAGTGCAGGGGGCTTCTGTGTCTGTCGTGTCCGCCAACGGTAGTGGTAATGCATGCACTCAACATGTTTTTCTTCTGTCTTCCCCCCCTTTTTGTGGTCTCCCTGTTCTTGGGTGCATTAGCATCATCAGGTGGAGGAGCAGTGGCACCGGAGCACTAGGGAGCTGCATTCCACATGGTCCTGGAGGGCGAGACTACGAACTCAGAGTTCACCAGTGGGACGGAGGGTGAGGGGAGCTCCACGGCGGGTACAGGAGCTGACACCAGCGACACAGACTCGTCCTCTGATGGGAGCTCCCTTGTGGGGGCGGCAGCATCTGTGCCCCCCGCATCTACAGGTACAGCCACCACCCCCCCTACCAGCACCGCCCTCCCAGCAGCCCCTCAGCCTTTGACCCGTGCCTGCTCACCCAGGAGGGTGGGCATCACCTTCGCCCCAGGCACCTCAGGCCCTGCCCCAGTCACCCCTGCTGCCCTCAGTGAGGAGGCCATTGACCTCCTCAGGTCCCTCACTGTTGGGCAGTCTACCATTTCGAATGCCATCCAGGGTGTAGAGAGGCAGTTGCAACAAACCAAAGCATTCCTGGAGGGCATTCATTCTGGTCAGGCGGCCCTTCAGCAAGCTTTTCAGACTCTGGCCTCAGCACTGATGGCAGCCATTGTCCCCGTCTCTAGCCTCCCCCCTCCAACTTCCTCCACCCAGACCCAATCCCCTGTACCCCAGCGTATCACAAGCATACCTACAGACCAACATGCACACACCTCAACACACAAGGGAAGCTCAGGCAAACATAAGCACCACACATCCCACAGGGACTCACGCAAGCATCACACACATGCAGACACACCAACATCCACTGCCTCCACTGTGTCCCCCTCCTCCTCGTCTCCCTCCTCCCTCCCAGTCTCGTCTACACTCACACCTGCATGCACTACCTCTACAGCCACTACGTCCCTTTCCAGCACACCCACCACCACACCCCGCTTACGTGCAGTCACCACGCTCACTACCATTCACACATCCCCTGTGTCCTCTCCCAGTGTGTCTGTGACGCCCCCTCCCAAGATACACAAATGCAGGCACACACCCACCCAACAGCCATCCACCTCACGACAGCCTCCAGTGCATGCAGCTTCACCCAAAGTCACCAAACGTACACCTCCTAAAACCAGCACCTCTTCCTCCACTCCCAAACCCCCTCCAGCTACCCGTCCCAGTGTGTCCCAAAAACTTTTCCTGTCCAACCTTGACCTCTTTCCCACACCTCCCCCACCCCATCCATCTCATAGGTCCCGAACTAGCAGCTGAGCCACAACATCTCCCGGACCAGTGGTGCCTGTAGTCACCGGAATTTGGAGTGCACCGGCCACCAGGGCAGCCAGTGTGGCACGGAGCCACAGCACAGACAGTCCCCCACCTGTGAAGCATCAGAAGTTGGCCAGTGCCCTGCCAGAGAGGGGGAAGACTCCAGTCACCAAAGCCGCTCCCAGGGGTCCCGGTGGGAGTGTGGAGTCAGCTGTGACACCTTCCAAGGTGGGGAAGGACCACAAGAAACCCGGCAAGTCTGGGAAGAGCAGCACAGCGGAGGAGACCGCCATCATCCCCGATGCCCAGGAGCCCACCTCCAGCACAAACCCAGCTGCCCAGGACAGGACCGCCAGCACTAGCCCAGCTGCCCAGGAGGCCACTGGCAGCACCAGCACAGCTGCCCAGGAGGCCACTGCTAGCACCAGCCCACCTGCCCAGGAGGCCACCGCCAGCACCAGCCCACCTGCCCAGGAGGCCACCACCAGCACTAGCCCCGCTGGGCCTTGAAGGATCGCCAGCAAAAGCCTTGCTGGGCCATGAAGGACCGCCAGCAAAAGCCCCGTTGGGCCATGAAGGACCGCCAGCAAAAGCCCCATTGGGCCATGATGGACCGCCAGCAAAAGCCCCGCTGGGCCATGAAGGACCGCCAGCAAAAGCCCCGCTGGGCCATGAAGGACCGCCAGCAAAAGCCCCGCTGGGCCATGAAGGACCGCCAGCAGCTGAGACCCTGCAATGGAGACCGCCATCTCAAGCACCGCTGCACATGGCACCGCCATATCAAGCACCGCTGAACAGGGCACCGCCATCTCATGCACCGCTGAACAGGGCACCGCCATCTCAAGCACCGCTGCACAGGGCACCGCCATCTCAAGCACTGCTGCACAGGGCACTGCCGTCTCAAGCACCGCTGAACAGGGCACCGCCATCTCAAGCACCGCTGAACAGGGCACCGCCATCTCAAGCACCGCTGAACAGGGCACTGCTGTCTCAAGCACCGCTGACCCATGAGTGGCAAGGGCACTGACGCAACTGAGTCCGTCACGGGGTGAATGATGCACTCTGGGCACCAAGCCCCCTCCAGAACCAGTGGAGAAAAGCATCCACTACACCAATCCTTGACAGGATGAAGCACTCTGGGCACCAAGCCCCCTCCAGAACCAGTGGAAAAAAGCATCCACTACCCCAATCCTTGGCAGGATGAAGCACTCTGGGCACCAAGTCCCCTCCAGAACCAGTGGAGAAAAGCATCCACTACCCCAATCCTTTGCAGGATGAAGCACTCTGGCCACCATGCCCCCTCCAGACCCAGTGGAGAAAAGCATCCACTACCCCAATCCTTGGCAGGATGAAGCACACTGGGCACCGTGCCCCCTCCAGACCCAGTGGAGACTGTCATCCACTTGTGAGACTGTGGCTTTGCACTCCCCAGGATATGGCAGTGGGCAAACCACCCACTGTAGAGAATTGAGAGACTGTGGCTTTGCACTCCCCAGGATTGAACAGTGGGCAAACCACCCACTGTAGAGACTTGAGAGACTGTGGCTTTGCACTTCCCAGGACTGAACAGTGGGCAAACCACCCACTGTAGAGACTTGAGAGACTGTGGCTTTGCACTCCCCAGGACTGAACAGTGGGCAACCAACCCACTGTAGAGACTTGAGAGACTGTGGCTTTGCACTCCCCAGGATTGGACAGCGGGCAAACCACCCACTGTAGAGACTTGAGAGACTGTGGCTTTGCACTCCCCAGGATTGGACAGCGGGCAAACCACCCACTGTAGAGACTTGAGAGACTGTGGCTTTGCACTCCCCAGGATTGAACAGTGGGCATGTGGCCCCCTCGTGGATTTGGCATTGTGCACTCAAGCGGCTGAGGTGCCCCCCCCTTTCCCTCCCCCTGAGGTGCCTGTTTAGTTGCTTTCTGATGCCCCTGCAGTGTTCTCTCCGTCATGGTCGGGGATCTTGTGTGGGCCTCGCCCATACCGTGTGGTCCCAGTGTTCCACGGACTTTCGTAGAGCACTACCTGGACTACTATGCTTGGTATATATTATGTACATGATGTATATATATATTTTTTCCTACTTGCTTTTGATATATTACAATGGTTACACTCATTTTCTATTGTCTTTGCATTCTTCCAGGGTGTTTGGGGGGGTGTAAATGTGATGTATTGATATGCATTAGTGTGTGTGCTGTAGTGGATGAGGGTGAGGGTGGGGGTGTTGCGTGTGTGTGTCCCTGTTTTTTGCCTCCCCCCTCCATTGTGTTGCAGGTGCAGTACTCACCGTGGTCTTCGCCGCCGGCGTTCGTGCTCCTGGTAGAGCAGGGAGAATTTGGAGTTCCGGGTCCATGGCGTCCTCGTTCCTCGTGGGGTGTGTATAGGTGAGCGTTTTCCCTTCGGGATTCCTGTTTCCGCCGTGTTTTTATCCGCGGTGAATCTGCCCCAGAAAAGGTGGTGGATTGGCCTGTCATAATAGTGTGGGCGGTACATTGTCTCCCGCCTGTCTGTTGGCAGTGACCACTGCGCTGTTTCTTTGTACCGCCGTGGCGGTCAGAGTGTTAAAGTGGCTGTCTTTGCTGGCGGTTTCCGCCACGGTAGTAATTGCACATTTTTTACAGCTGGCCTGTTGGCGGTCTTACCGCCACTTTAACACCGACCGCCAGGGTTGTAATGACCACCTTAGTGTTAGTTTTTTAAGTGTTTGCTATAACAAAACAAAAAAAATATATCTTTGTTTACGATTACATATATAGGTAGTGTATGTTTAAGATATGGATATGGTTCTCCGCTGTGGCTCCTACACCGTTATATGTGTGGACATTGTCCAATAGATGCCATGTGTGGTTACGCTCACACTCAAAGCATGTGAGGCCTCTCAGCGGCAGAGGAACTTGTTTCCTGTGAGTATCCATTTGTAGCTTTACACAATATTTATCAGTTGACACTGAACCCCAGCAACAATCCCTTGCATATCTTGCATACTGATATCCATGATATTGGACTGCCTTTAAACATCCTAGTGTGGCACAGATATGAAGCAAATTCTGGAGGAGTCTGGTCATGAGTTTCTGCCCATTAGTGCAATCATGATCATTTCTGCACTTTAGGATCTCATCAGTGCAAGCATTGAGGATATCATGTGTTTGAACATGTTGTTATGCTCACTGAACTAGATATATGTGGATGAGTGGAACAGTGCTATTGGGTCATATGCCTCACAAACCCCATTTTTAGCAGGTAGGCATTTGTATGTTTAGTAAGGGATTTTTACTGTGCGTCAGTCAGGTAACGGAAGCTTATTGTCACACCCTGACATTCCAATGGGAGGCTACACATCCCTCATTATTCTATCACTGTGGATGTACTTATAGCTGGTGGACATCCAAGTAGAGTAGACGATAGGAACTTTAGCTCACTCTCCTTAAGATGCTTAAAAGTGGGTTCTGTTCATATACATCCACCATGGTATAAGTAGTCCTTTCTGCAACAGACATACAACACTGTGGTTTATAAGAGTGAATTTATTTACAGATGTGGGTGGGTCAGTGTGAGTGTTTTTGCAGTGTATCAGGGCAACAACACCAACATTGATTGGGAGAAAAGGATGTCAAGACAGAGTCCTTTTGGGAGAGATGCCGTGCAACATGTAGAGGTGAGGAGAATTTCAGTGAGGAAGTACACATTGCAAGCAGGGAAAGTAGGCTTCTTCAACAGTCCACAAGGAATCATATTAAAAGGTGCACAAACAAGGTACAAAACTGGGTGGAAACGGAGGTGGAATGATGATGGACACAGGACCACTGAGAAACTGACCAGGGGGCATTGACAAATGTTACCTGGCAGTTTGACAATAAAAATAGGATAAGTCCTCATCTTCCTCATCTGATGGGTGTTGTGCCTCCCTAACAGTTGGTGGTGTTTGTGTGGGAGGCATCTGAGGGAAAAAAAACATTGGGCTCCCCTGTCCCCGCTAGCTTTTGTCTGTGTCAGCAAGGAAGGCAGCACAGCACTGACAAGGGCATGATGGCTTCTCAACAATGTCACTATGGATGGCCATTGTTGCGATATAGAAGTCCAACTTGCGTTCCATAGATCCCAGAATCTTAATGATGGTCCCCAGCTTGGTGGCAACCTCAATGGTGTCAGATGTTAAGGACTGTTGTTCTTGCCTCTACCTCATGACATCAGCAATGTCAGCTAGGGACTCATTCATACTATGAAGCAAGGATAGGTGCCTTTAGTTTCTATCAGATGTATCCTTATTAGGACTAAGGCACCTATGATCTCTTTCTATACTACCCTTTATCGTCACCATCCCTCTCTGCACCTCATCAACTGTTCACTGCTGGTAGACAACGTGGGGGTCCTCAGAGTCTGCAGCTGAGCTTGGACTGGCAAATAGGGCATGTCCTATGGGTGGTGGTTCCCCTGGAAAACCTGCGATGCTGTCATCCATTGCCATGAGCAGAGAAGGAGATTCAATGTATTTCAGGAGTGGTTGGAAGGTGTCACCGTCCATGGAGGCAGGACGTCATCACCAATAGATTGGTCATCCAGGACAGGCTGCTGGACAGGAGGTGTGATTTGTCCCTCTGCAATGAAATTGAAATATGGTAACGATGATCTATGATAGATGTTGACATAAGTAATGTGGGTAACAAACAGACTTTATTTTCATTCACCTACTGTCACACACAGATGTGTAGAAGATATGTTACATTTCATATGGCAATATCTTTACACTGTTCACACGACTGTGTGAAAAGGGGTCCTTTTTGTGTCATCCACACAATACAATGCAGTTATGCAGCTTGTTGGCCTGCCCTGCCTCAATCAATCAATCAGTTTTTGTAGAGTGTACCTACTCACTGGTGAAGGTCTCAAGGTGCTGCGGGGGGGCAGACAGAGCCTCATCGAAGACCCACGTCTTGAGGTTCTTCCTGACGATAGTGAGCAATGGGCTTTGCCTGAGGTGCAGGGGTAGGTTCTTCCAGCTGTTTTCTGCAAGGTAGATGAAGGATCTTCCTCTGGCAGTGGTTTTCCATATGCATGGCATGGTGGCCTGTGCTTGCTGGGCGGAGTGGAGAGATCTGTCGGGGTGTGGAAGGAGACGTGGTGGTTCAGGTGGGCTGGGCCAACATTGTGTTTGGCTTTGTGGGTGAGTAGCTTGAAGGTGATTTGTTTTTCTATCGGGAGCCAGTGGATGGTCCTCAGGTGCTGGGTGATATGTTATTGGCGTGGGAGGTTGAGGACAAGTCTGGCGGCAGCGTTCTGGATGAGTTGCAGCTTTTTGATGTTTCATGGTGTGGTGCCGGCGTATAGAGCATTGCCATAGTCAAGCTTGCTTGTGACTAAGGTGCGGGTGACAGTCCTGTGGAAGTCTGCTGGATCCATTTGAAATGTTTCCGGAGATTGCAGAGGGTGTGCCAGCAGGAGGAGGTGACTGAGTTTACCTGACGGGTCATAGATAGGCAAGAGTTGAGGATGATGTCTAGGCTGCAGGCATGCTCAGTCGGTGAGGGCGGGATGCTGAGAGACGTGGGCCACCAGGAGTCATCCCATGCTGAAGTGGCGTTTTCAAAGATGATGAGCTCTGTCTTGTCAGAGTTGAGCTTGCGGCAGCTTTCTCTCATCCAGGTGGCGATGGCTTCCATTGCCGTGTGGAAATTCCTTTTGGCTGTGTCAGGATCTCCTGTGAGGGAAAGGGTGCCTGAAAGGGTGAGTGCAAATAAGTGCCCTATTTACCATGTTGCTCAGCTTATTTTTTCTTAATTCCTTGATTATTGTTAGGTTCACTTATTGGCACCACTGCTGAGAACTTTACAAAATTTTACCTAGGTACCTGCATTCCCTCAAGTGATCACTTAGCCTCCAGTTCTAGACAAAGTAATGGTATGTTGGCATCTATTAGATTAGGGATTTGGTCCCGCACTCTGCCTTTCACAAAGTACTCCACACCAATATGCCTCGCTGTGCTGTCTTGTATGCAATTTTTGCATTCATGCGGCCAAAGAAAGATTAGGCTCTGTGAACCATCTCTGAAGTTGATAGGCACCATCACTCTTGGAAATGTGCAACCACTGAAGCTCAATCCATTTCCTCATTACCCAAAATGCTCAACTGCAGAGTAACACAAATCTCTTAACCCAGCCCCATTCACTTGCATTCATACATGACTCCTGTGGCAATCATCTTTCAGACCCTGGGATTCAACTTAATATCATGCACTAATGTCACCCAGATTATGCATTGACTCCCAGGAGACACTGACAAATGTGCAATTGACCACCATGCCTACCTGTATGTGAAAGTTATGGTCATGCTAAATCTGACAAGACAGTATTGATTATATTCTGTACATGTACCTACCCTGGTTGCCCACAGTATTAGGCCCAAACACCTCACCCTCCAAAAGTCTTCCCATCATCCTGGACACCTAGCTCACCCTGTCACTTCAAAGTTCCCTGTTTCACATGTTCTTGCTTTAATATATGTAGCACAGTCAGACTTTTCTTCTAATGGCTCCCTCCTGACACCTGCTACACCATCACTTAGGCCCATATCAAATGTAGAATGTAGTATACCAATTCCGTCCACTACTGCATTCCTTCACAGCTTCTACACAATTGTAAGACCATCAAACACAGCTGTGTGTGACTATCAATCAGGCTACCTTGCAGCACACACATCAACCCTCACGTCCTTGATATTCAAAGGTTTCACATTCAGACACACTGCCAGTTCAGTTCAATATGCTCAGCCACACTTACATGCCACTACACTACCAGCGGCCCATCAAGGTCACACACCATCTATGCTTCCAACAAAAAGTCATGCACCTCTGGTGTGCATCACTTGCATTTTCCCCTTTCCCCAATATTCATTTGTACATGACAGGAGGAAATGTGGTCTCTAAGATAGCAGACAACACCTGTGACATCTCACCCATCACATCAGGACAGCTTTGCGTAATATGGTTTCATGCAAGTGACTGTACACGTGGCTTTTCACATGACCCTACTTGGAGGTCCTTCACATAATCTGCACCTGGATTCACTCTCAGGGAGAAGTTAATCCTCTGGCAACCCCATTCCATTCCCTTACTTTACACAGCACTTTGGCTGCATAGCCCCAAGACAAGTACACAAGCCTCATGGTGCAAGGGGGGCTGCACTGTCATAGTGAAGTTGGGCAGAGTTCCAAGGTCCATGTATGATTTTTCTGCTTTGTATTGTGGGACTTATAGTAGTCTTTGTCACTCATATTATACATTAGACTACAAGTCACAAAATTCAAAGGACAACTTGAGCTTGTGCAGCACACCACACATAGACCTGAAAACTTGGCAGGACTTGGCTGGGCTTAACAAATTATCACTGGGCAAATTCTGTGATGTATGAGTTAACATGTTAGACATTTCTGCCCTTTCCTTTGCAAACAGTACCATTCAGAACAGCAAAGTGTCTTGTTGTGCTGCATTGCATGACATTTTCAACCATATTTTCGCTTGTTGACACTTACCCTGTAGATCTTTCCGGTCCTCAACTGCAGCTCTGTCCTGTCCTTCCACTCCTGCCATCAATTCTGTTGCGAAGACTGGCATCACCTGCTCCTCCAAGTCCTCCAACTCCTCCTTGTTCTCAGGTCCTTCTCCAGTCTGTATGGCTGGTATCATGTTTTTGGCCAGTTACTCTTTGGCCCAGCACCTATAGTCATGCCTGCACTTCTTGTACTCCGGCACTGTCCTTTTTGTTTGGCCTACACTGTTAATCTAAATATTCTTGTCCACTATGATGGCCAAATGGCTCCCTTTTTCCCTCATGGCAATTTGAAGGTGACAAAAAGAATGTGTGCATTTTTTACCACCTCCGTAATTAATATTTGGTTCTCCTTCTCACTGAAATTGTTCTTCCTCTTCCCCTGGACTCCTGCCTGGACATCGTGGCTGGTGTTGGGGTCGTTGACCTTACTGCTTGCTGCTCCTTCCATTTCTTGCTTTTGATCATTTGTAAAACTTGTTTTGATTGCAATGAGTCACTTTCTGAGGGTTTCTGCCACACAACACAATCCTATATGCCGCAAATCTGATTTGCAGCACATAAAACTTGTTTTGCAACCTGCAAACTAGCTTTGCGTCACATTGAGAGCAGATGTTTTACTACACTTTGCGCCATCCTTCCCACTGATGCGTCAACATTTCTGATGCACCCCTGGGACCTTATGACATAGTGTGCCATACCGTAAATATGCTGCATCCTTGTCACTTCAAAGTGTTGTACTGTTTCATAAATATGCCCCTAGATCTCTACATAGCCAGTGTCTGTCTCAGATTTCCTGACACAACCAATGGCTTGCTGGTGCTATGCAATAGCTGCACACCACAACAAATGAGCTAGCACAAGGAGGACCTGGCTTGTTGGCAATTGTTATCATATGTTTTGTATTCATATTTGATTTTTAATGTTTGGTCATTCCAGACATAAGTTAACGTTCACTTGCTTTTGAGACTCTATTTTTCAGGGAACTTAGCTAAACCTAGCCACACTTGGTTTTTAACACCACTAAGGAACCTAGCAACCCCAGGAGAAGTCTGCTTTAATGAGACCTTTGTGCGAACAAGAGGGTCTGTGGAGCGGGTTTTTAGGCTCCTGAAGATCTATTTCATGTGCATGCTGAAGTAGGGAGGGGCATTCATCTATTTAACTTGGAAGGTATGCAAGATGTTTGTCTTTTATTTTATACGCCACAACATTGCCCTGCAGTGAAACATTTCATTCAACTCTGAAGATGACTATTTGTGATACTCCCAGGGTGATGTTGGAGGGATGCATCAGTGATGATGATGAAGGCAGAGGCCTTAAGTGTGAACTTCTTGGAATCATCTTTGCCTGATGGTAAGTGAATACAAATACAACATAAATGCATACCAATTGACATATTCTCTTTTACAGTGTATGCTGATAATATAATAGTTACTTTTCATATAAATTGTGGACATCATATGAAAATATTTGCTTTTTGTAGATAGATTTTACAGAAATTATATTAGTATGTAGTCCAAATATGACACATAAAGATGGACATGCTATGTGAAATTGTATCTATTAACTTAGAAACAAATTGCTAATTTGAATTAGTTCTTGATTGTGTCAGCTGTAGCATTTCGGTATAAGTTGGTTGCATTTTCTGAGTATGACTGAGCATATTATCCATATGAAACATGGTAACGGGCCTAAAGTTTGTCTTAAGACTTTCATTTGTGACTTAAATATGTTCACAATAGGTAGTTTTCTTGTATCCTTTCCTTTGTCATACTCATTTTGTTTTGTTATGCAACCTATTCTTTTTCTAATCTTGTGTCTTCTCTGCATGGTTTTCACTTATATAAGTGTCTGCGGACCTTGGTGACATTAAGGCCCATATTTATACTTTTTGACGCAAAACTGCGCTAACGCAGTTTTGCGTAAAAAAAATTAGCGCCGGCTAACGCCATTCTGAAGCGCCATAGAAATGACTCCTGTCTTAGCAAAGACAGGAGTCATGCCCCCTTGCCCAATGGCCATGCCCAGGGGACTTCTGTCCCCTGGGCATGGTCATTGGGCATAGTGGCATGTAGGGGGGCACAAATCAGGCCCCCCTATGCCACAATTTTTTTTTTTTTAAAACACTAACCTGAACTTACCTTAATGTCCCTGAGATGGGTCCCTCCAGCCTTGGGTGTCCTCCTGGGGTGGCCAAGGGTGACAGGGGTGTCCCTGGGGGCATGGGAGGGCACCTCTGGGCTCCTTCAGAGCCCACAGGTCCCTTAACGCCTGCCTTTTGCAGGCGCTAAAAAACGGCGCAAAAGTGGCCGTACGTCATTTTTTTTGACCCGCCCACTCCCGGGCGTGATTTTTGCCCGGGAGTATAAATCCGACGCACATGCCTCGGAGTCGATTTTTTAGACGGGAACGCCTACCTTGCATATAATTAACGCAAAGTAGGTGTCCACGCAAAAAAATGACGCTAACTCCATGGAGTTTGGCGCAAGACGCGTCTAACGCCAAAGTATAAATATGGAGTTCGTTTTGCGTCGAAATTGCGTCAAAAACAACGACGCAATTCCGGCGCAAATGGAGTATAAATATGCCCCTAAGTTTTTATTGCTGGTCTATTTTTCTACTACAAAATGTATTATTACAGAAATGTTTGAATGCATCCTTATAGCAGAACTTCAAAATAGTTAAATGGTACTCTTTGTTTTTGCTAGCACAGGCCCTATGTCATGCTCTAAAGCATCTTTCTTCACAATAAATTCCTGGGAGAAGTGAGGGACTTTGCGCATGGGTACCGTGCACATGGCTTCCTTGAGGGTATCAAAAGCTTTCTGACAGGGCAATGTCAAGTTCACCTTCTTTGGCTGCTACTGAGAAGTCAGCTCAGTTAAGGAGTACAACTGGTACCATAACTCTTAAAAAAACTCCTATGGTAACCCGTTAGACCCAGGAAGGCTCTCATCTCAGTCTGTGTTTTATAGGGTTGCCAAATCAGGATGATCTTGATCTTAGCCTTAAGGGTCCGCACCCCGCACTCACCCACCAGGGGTCCCATATGCACCACCAAAACATGTAAGATCTGCCACTTACTGGCCTTGATCATCAACCTATATGTTGCAGAGTCTGAAGTGCCTTCTGGAGGTAGAACAGTTGTTTCTCCCAGCTGTGACGTTATGTAGCTATATCATCTAGGTACATGGCAATGAATGCCTCCTTCCCCATCTGGACCCTGTTCACCAAACTCTGAAAGGTGGCAGGGGCATTTTTCAATCCAAAGAGCATCTCTCAAATTTGGAAATGGCCCTCTGGGGTAGGGAACTCCGTCAGGTCCTGGACCTCAAACCAGAGGTACTGAGGAGCTTTGCAGTACCCAGCCTGTCAAAGAGTTCATCATCTCAGGGATGAGATAAGAAGCAGTCAACTCAGTCAATTGAGGCAGTTCTACAAAAAACCTTGCTTGTCCCATTAAGAGCTCCACCAGGAAGGAGGATTTGCAGAAGGCACTGGCGGTCTGGGTAATAGCCAAGGAAGGTGAGGGGCTCACAGAGGGGGAGGAAGAAGAACAATTCATTCACAATGGTGTAGTGGGTGGGCCTGTCATGTCCAGGGAGAGGGTCTCCAGGGCAGGTAGCAGTGTGTCATCCAAGGGTCTGACTCCTGAAGAGTTACAGGACAGACAGGCAGAGAAGGCTCACCAGTTGGAATGGGAAACGTTTAGGATGGAAGAAAGGAGGTTGGCCATAGAGGAGAAAAAGTTATTGTTGGCTCATGAGCTCAGCTTGAGGGAGCTGGATCTGAGGATCCAGTCCAGTAGGGATGGTGGCAGCAATAGCACACTGCAGCCTGATAGGAGGGTGCACATTCCTAAGGTTCTTGTGAAGGATTACAAAAGGTAGGATGACATGCTGTTGTGGTTGAAGGGGTATGAGTCTGCTCTCCATATGAATCTGGTCCCTGAATCTCATTGGGGCTGGGGGTGGGGAAGCACTTCGAGGTAGAGGGGAGGGATACTCTGACATACTTAGGGGATCCCCAGGGGCTTGACTACCCTATCATGAAGGATGCCCTGATCACAAGGTATGGTGTCACCCCTGATCAGTATAAGGACAAGTTTAGGTCCTATAAGAAGAAGGAATCCCAAATATGGTTGGAATGTGTTGATTCTTTTTGCAGGTCACTGGATGGTTGGGTGAAGCGCAGTAAGGTGACAACGTATGAGGGGATTGACAATTTGATTGCTTGGGAGCACTTGTACAGTTTATGTTTTCCAGAGCTGCACCAGCTCCTGATTGACAGCAAGCTGACTGACTCCAAGAAGCTTGCGCAGGAAGCAGGCTATTGGGAGAGCACCAGGGTCCAGAAGAGGTATGGGAGTGACCATGCCAAGGGTGGGCAGGGTCCCTCTCAGAAGAAAGGGGGTAGGGTAAACAGGGGGAGTTCTCTTAAGGGCCCCAACCTAGTTCCCAGTGTAAGGATTCCCAACCCCCCAGTGAAAAGAAGCCATAGTTCTCCAAAGGAAAATCTGTGGAAGGAGGTCCCCCACGTAAATGTTATGCATGTGACCAGCTGGGTCATTTGAGGGGGGGGGGCAAATGCCCAATAGTACACAGGCACCCACTGGTGTGCAGTCCCAAGGTTTGGCTAGTGTAGCGCTTGGGGAGGAGTTGGTTCCAGGTGGGTGGGAGCCAGCTGAGATGTCCCTGCCTGACTAGGGGACAGTGAGATGGTCAGGAGAACCCTAGTGCCTGAGAACACTAAAAAGTACAGGCAGTGGGTGACCATTATTTGACAGAGGGTTGAGGCTCTGAGAGACACAGAAGCCAAAGGGACTACAGTGAGGAGTCATCTAGTGTCTGAAGAGCAGATAGATCCCTGTGTAGTTCACCAAGTAGTTAAAGTGGACAACTCAGAGCGCCTGTGCAGAGTGGTGCAGGTTCCCTTTGAATGGGGGGTCTCAGGTTCCTTGAAAGTAGCTGTGAGTTCATCCATGCCTGTGGATTGTTTGCTTGGCAAGGACCTGGAGGATTCCCCTTAGAAGAAGGTGGAACACATGCCACACTTGGAGATGTTGGGTCTGCCTGGGTGGGTATGCGTATCCACCAGGTCAATGGCAGCCCGTCGGGGTGCTCAGGAGCCCCTGGAGCCTGAAGCAGTGGCTTCCTGTGGGTTCGTGTGTTGTCTTCGTTTCTTCTTTGCTTTTCTTTGATTGTTTCCCCCTAAAGAATTTTTATTCCCTGGTTCTGTCTTTCCTTTTTCACTTTCTCTCTGACACATTTACTTCAGATCACCTTCATTTTTCTGAAACTCTTTTGGTGATACACATTCCAAATGAATATGGAGAGTTGCAACGTTATCTCTGCATTTGGGTCACACGTTCGTGGCTAACAATCGGGCTTCCCTTCTCTTAATTTAAATAAATGTTTTTCCTTTGGTAACAAACACTTTTTTCTGATTTAAAATGTTTTCCAGTATTTGATACTCTATTTCTTTGCGTATATCCACAGCCTTGATAAAGTCTACCCAGACGAAACACGTCTCGGCTGTTGTCTATTTGGGCTGCTGTTAATTTGAAAAGGATTTCTGTTGTCATCTGTTGATTCTGGCTCCAAGATGTCAGCTTGGGCCACAGGCCATTGTTTCATCTAAAAACATTACGAGGAATAAACTGGAACATTATCACTTCTTGGGATGTGCCGTGGTTTTCCTTCTTTGCATATCATAACTGTGTCCCCACATTGTTCAGGGCAATTTCCCCGGACTTTGTGAATGCGGGGACAACATTACACAAGTGCACTACATATAGGTCAGTACCTATATGTAGCGTCATAATGGTAACTCCGAACATAGCCATGTAACATGTCTAGGATCATGGAATTGTCACCCCAATGCCATTCTGGTATTGGGGAGACAATTCCATGCATCCCCGGGGCTCCAGCATAGAGCCCGGGTACTGCCGAACTAACTTTTCGGGGTTTTCTCTGCAGCTACTGCTGGTGCCAACCCTCAGATAGGTTTCTGCCCCCCCTAGGGCCTGGGCAGCCCAGTCCCAGGAAGGCAGAACAAAGGATTTCCCCTGAGAGAGGGTGTTACACCCTCTCCCTTTGGAAATAAGTGTTAAGGGTCTGAGAGGAGTAGCCTCTCCTGGCCTCTGGAAATGCTTTGAAGGGCACAGATGGTGCCCTTCTTGCATAAGCCAGTCTACACTGGTTCAGGGATCCCCCCAGCCCTACTCTGGTGTGAAACTGGACAAAGGAAAGGGGAGTGACCACTCCCCTGACCAGCACCTCCCAAGGGGAGGTACCCAGAGCTCCTCCAGTGTGTCCTCTGAGATACTTTTGGCATATAATCACTAAAAAAAGTACCTTTATTTTTAGTAACTCTGAGTATTGTGTTTTCTTGTGATATAGTGCTATGTGATATAAGTGGTATAGTAGGAGCTTTGCATGTTTCCTAGTTCAGCCTAAGCTGCTCTGATATAGCTACCTCTATCAGCCTACGCTGCTAAAACACCTCTAATCTACTAATAAGGGATAACTGGACCTGGCACAAAGTGTAAGTACCACAAGGTACCCACTATAAGCCAGGCCAGCCTCCTACAGTGGGACGTGTTCTTATTGTACTTATGTGTTTTACATGTCCTGTCAATGAAATACTGTCAAATTCAGTTTTCACTGTTGCAGTGCCTATCTCTCTCATAGGTTAATATGGTGGCTGCCTTTAAATGTTATTCAAGTGTAGATCCCCTTTGGGAGAAGAGTTTATGAGGAGTTTGGGGTCTCTGACCTCACAATTTCAAAATGCATCTTTTAGTTAAGTTGGTTTTTAGACTGGGGGTTTGAAAATGCCACTTTTAGAAAATAGGTATTTTCTTGCTTAAACCATTCTGTGACTCTGCTTGTTTGTGGTCAGACTGACAGTTGGGCTGTTTGCACCTCTCCTCTAGACAGTGATACAAAGGGAGCTGGAGTGTAGACTGCATATCCTGATGGGCCATCTGGTCTGAGGGGAGGGGAGAAGTGGTCACTTAAACCTGAAAGGGCTATGCCTGCCCTCAAACAATGCAGTCTCCAACCCCCTAGTGTGTAACTGGGACCTGGCCTGGGAAAGGCAGGATCTTGAAAACAACAGAGCCTTCTCTTTGAAGTAGGCCTACTTCAAAGGCAGAAAGGGGTATAAGAAAAGAACCCAAAACCACTGAAAATCAGATCACTTCTGGATACAAGACGAACCTCTGCCAAGGAGAAGAGCTGAGGAGAAGTGCTGCCCCTGCCTGTGACTATGCTTTGTTGGGCTATCCGGAAGTTGCTCCTTCTGCCTTTGAAAATGGGGCAAAGACTGGACTTGGTATTGCATTTCTGCTTGAAGAAGAATCTCCAAGGGATTGAACGGAGCTTGCCTCCATTGTTGATGTCTCAGGGCCATCAAAGACTTCCCATGCTAGTACCTGGTCTCTCTGCTGATACCCCTGCCCTGCCAGGTGGTGCCCTATCCAGTCCCTGGGCCTTTGTGAGGTGAAGCTGACAGCAAAGAACTGAAAATCCACGCACAGACCACTGTGTTGTGGCTGATAAATGATGCGAATCCGGCTTCGCACAACCTTGTTGCGGCTGATAAATGACTCACCACCAGCTTTGCGGCTGAAATCAATGCTCCACCTGCATCCCGGCTGGATGATCGACACAACACGGCTGAGAAATGGCGCCCAACACCCACTACCGAAGACTGATAATGACGCAAACTTCACGCAGCGTGGTTTTGCTACACTGTGTGACCGGATTTTGATGCAACATCAAAAAGGAAAAGTCAGGAAGTTGATGCATCGCTCCCTTGTGAGGGGGAAAAACGACTCATTTTCCACCCGATTGGAGAAGGAAACGACTCACGGCCTTATTTACCAGTGAGGAATCGACGTATCACTGACTTTTAGATGCACGCTCGCCCGTGCGGCTTTATTTTGCATGCTAACCAGGTACTTTGTGCGCTAACAATGTTATCACTGTTTTCTAAAGGATTTTCGACTCTTTTGCTTTATAAGTTCATAACTTGATTTGTGTATGTTGTTTTTTTTTGTCATTTTGGTCTTGTTTTGTTTAGATTAATATTACCTATTTTTCTAAACCTGTGTTGTTTCATTTTGTAGTGGTTCACTACTGTGTGTGTTGGTACAAATGCTTTGCACATTGCTTCTGAAGTTAAGCCTGTCTGCTCGTGCCAAGCTACCAAGGGGGTGAGTGGGTGTTAACTGAGGGTGATTCTCCTTTACCCTGACTAGAGTGAGGGTCCTTGCTTGGACGGGGGTAACCTGACTGCCAACCAAAGACCCCATTTCTAACAGGGTTCTTTCATGTCTTAAGGTTCAGCATGTAGGCATCCTCCCCTGTTCACTTCTTCACCTTGTAGGGACAAGACAAGTGGGTCTTGGAGGGTCCAGGGATTCATGGGCTCCATGACCCATAATTGTTGGCCAGATTGAAAGTTGACCAAAGTGGCCTTCTGGTCAAACCAGAGTTTGACAATCTCTTGGCTGGTTGCAATATTCTCTTTATCCTTCTTCCAGAAGCACTGCACCTGGTTTCAGAGAGCCAGCATGTAGCTGACAGCATCCTGGGGGTGGCTTTTGTGAGCTTATCCCATTCCTCCCTCACCAGTCCGAAATATCCCCTAACAGGGTGACCAAAGAGAAGCTTGAATGGTCTAAACCCAATCCCCTTCTGTGTTTCCTCCTTGTAGACAAAAAGGCAGGCATGGCAACAGAATATTCTATGTCCAACTCATGGGCTCATAGAATCCCATAATCATGACTTTGAAGGTCTTGTTGAATCTCTCTTCAAGCCCATTTGTTTAAGAGAAATAGGCTGTTGAGAACGTGTTGGTGACATCACACTTACCCATATGGACTTCATTTACTCTGACATGAAGGTGATGTATCTGTTAGACACCACTTATTTAGTGGGACTATTCTCATGTAAAAATCACCATAAGGGCCCCAGCCACTGCAGGTGCAGTTACAGACCTCAGAAGATGTTCTCTGTGTATCTAGTACACTGGGCAGTGATGGATTAAATGTTGATTGAATCTCAGCCACTGTTAATAACCCAGGCCGCATACCAATCCCTTGGTATTTTGCACATATGGCTGGGTCCAAACTGGAATGGCATGGGCAGCAAAAAAACGATGGATTTAGGCCCAGATCACTGTACTGGGGTTGAATGTTTGACAATGTTCAGCATTCCGTCCATCACTTGTTGTTTTGCTTTGTCGCCCTAAGTGGGAAGGGTATGCCCAGACGTGGGTCCCGTGCTTCCCATGCCACTGGATTCAAGCTAGCCTGGCTGATGAGGGGTGAAACCCCGAAACCGGTCCCAGGATGCTTGTTTAAGGTCCAGGGAAGACCTGGCCTAGCAGTTCGGGCTGGACTGTTCCCATGGGGAACAGGGTCAAGACTGATTTGCATATGGCTGGGTCCAAACTGGAATGGCATGGGAAGCAAAAAAAAACGATGGATTTAGGCCCAGATCACTGTACTGGGGGTGAATGTTTGACAATGTTCAGCATTCCGTCCATCACTTGTTTTATTTTGCACGTCATGCCACCTCATTTTGGACTCAGCTATACGCAAATCAGTCTTGACCCTGCTCTATTCAGAACAGTCCAGACTGAACTGCCAACCTAGGTCCACCCTGAACTCGAACACAAGCCACCCAGCATTGGTTTCACCCTAGATATGGGCTCATCAGCCAGGTACAGCTTGGTTCCAGTGGCACAAGCATATCTCAGCATTCCAATCCCACTTAACGTGACAAAGTAAGTATACAGCCAGTGATGGATGGAATGTTTAAAACAATCTTAGCCACTGCCCGCATCCCAAGCCATTGTTATTCTGCATACCATGCCACCTCAGTTTGACTCAGATATATGCAAATCAGTCTTGATGCAGCCCATAGAAATTGCCAGTGGCTGAGATTAATTCAATCACTCCATCCATCACCTTGTTTTTCTTGCATTTGCTGCCATAGGTGCTCCAGGTTTGCCCAGACATGGGCCTCGGGCTCAATGTGCCACTGGAACCAAGCCATACCTAGCTGAAGAACTCTAACTAGCACAAAACTGTTCATAGGTTGCTTGCATTATAATTTTGGGAGGACCTGGCCTGGCTGTTCAGGCTGAACTGTTCCCATGAAGAGCAGTATCAAGACTGCTTTCCATCTGTCTGGGTCCAAACCTAGGTGGCATGGTGGGCATAACACAATGAATTGGGATGCAGCCTGAGTGATTGCCAGTTGCTGAGAATAATTCAAGCACTTCATCCCTCACCTTGTTTTTGCTCTGGGTATCTAGTGGCATGGTCCACCAAAACCAGAATAAATCTCTTGTCCAAGGCAGTTTTTGGAATCCAGGGCCCACCAATGTTGATGCCAACCCTATCAAAGGGGGTGTCAATGAAAGGAAAAGCAAACAGGGGAAACTTTAGCTTTTGTCCTGCTTTTTACACTGGCCTGGCAGGTGGAACATGACCTGCAAAATGTATCTAAAGCCGCGTTTATCATTCTCTAAAAAGACTAAGAAGGGTAAGAAGGCTGGCAGAGGTCTTGTTCTGCCCCACATGTCAAGCTAGACCCAGTAGAAAGGCCCTGTATCACTTGGAATCCACCACTATATGTGTTGCCCCAGGCACAGGAGCCTTAGGCTCACTCAGTGATGTCACCATCTGTGTGGGCCTCTACTTGCTGTCTCAGACACTCTCTTTGTGCTTTGCAGAATTTCTCCATGGTGGGTCCAACTTCAATTTGCCATCCAGCAAGCTCAGGCAGGTCTCCCAGGGTGGAAGTGTCCTACCCAGTAAGCTCCAGGACAGCTTATTTAGGCTCCTCTTCAATCCAGTTCACTGATGTTTCAGTTTCAGACCCACTCAGGCAACCCTAACATCTCCAGATGTGAACTCAACTCCACTTCCTTCCAGACAGGATGCTATAGAATGTTCTGTTATAGACAATATATAGGTATGGCAGGGCTCACAGCTAGTTTTGAGAACCCAAGCAACCCGTTCATTCAAAGGGGACAAGAGCCAATGGGTAGTGACTCTCACAGTTGTCTGAGATTATGGCTTGGTGCAATGCATTGTGTATAATGTGCTCTGAGGACACTAGATGACACCTCACAGTAGTCATACTGACTTGTGTGTCTCTCAGAGCCTTTACTCTCTGTCCATTGATGGTGAACCACTGTCTATTTAGTACCTGAAAGCATATGGGTGTTGGTCACCATCGCTTCACCACCCCAGGGACACTAAGGTAACATTGGTTCTCTCCCATAAACTAACTTTGACCACTTCCTGTCAATGCACTACAATGGACAACTCTAGTGGCTGCCTAACAGTAGTAGGGGGCTTTGACTCCTTAAGGTATTTGGGGCCATATTTATACTTTTTGACGCAAAACTGTGCCATCGCAGTTTTGCGTCAACATCTTTTACCGCCGGCTAACACCATTACTGTGCGCCGCGCGAGCCTCAAATTTATACTTTGACGCACGGCGGCACAAACCACAGGTGTAAGTCATTTTTTTCATGCACACCGCAGCATCACGTCGTAAAGGAAAATGGCGTTAACGCGGCGGAAATGACTGTGAGACGATTTACGACACCGCAAACCGAATATGCAGCGTTTTTTGGCGCAATAGCGTCAAAATTCCCCGCAAACACAGCTATTTCAGCAGAAGAGAGCCAAAATGGATCCCAGATGCCTGTACAGACACCAGGAAGATGACAACAGACAAGGAACCAGCCAGGAGGACCCACACAAGAACCAGGACAGGGAGAAGAAGAAAAGAAAGTGTTGCTTCAGTGCAGAGGAGGAGGAAATCCTGGTAAAAGAGCTGACGGAACACCAGTACCAACTGTTTGTCACCTCAAAGTTGCCAATCAGTAGGAGAGAGGCAATATGGCAACAAATTGTTGAAAAGATTAACAATGTGGCAGAAATACGCAGAACAGTCATTGAGTGCAAGAAACGCTGGCATGACTGCAAGTGCAGGACCAAGGAAAAGATGGCCAGGAAGGCAGCACTGCAGACTGGAGGTGGGAGTCCAGCACACCAGGAGCCCCTGGACCACATGGAGGAGATGGTAGCAGCCGTCATCCCTAAGGAGATCGTCACAGGGATTCAAGGACAGGACAGCGCAGACTACCAGGAGACAACACACATGCAGGGTAAGTCGCATGGGAAACTAAACTGCACTCATGTTAACTGCAACGGGGGGAATACCTACTACCCAATGCATGTAAGTCATCATATACATGGAGTGGCATGGGTAAAGGGGTACGGCATGGGCCATGGCCCGTTCAGAGAAAAGCTGGGGCACACCATAACACAACACCAACAACCTTTCCATGGGGGTATGCTGCCATGCCAACGATGTAGCAAAGGTAAAGCCACGCCAGGAGGGAAGGGCACAACGTCAAACTGACAACCCGCCACACGTCAGACACTATACTCCCTACATTAACTAGGGCCAATTTAACAACCTCTAGCCATACCGACACCTGGAATGTAACATTGACAACAGTTGCCACTACCACCTCCGCTGTGTGTGCTGGTCAAGTAACCAATGACAGTAAGGTCCCCATGGATCATACACACCTAAATTAGAGGGTTTAGGATGACCACGTTAACAATCCCCTGAAACAAGACAAATGTTCCAGTCCTGTCAAATGTGAATGCCCATAGTTGCCACAAACATCAGCCAATGTTATCAACATTAGGAGGTACACAGCACAAATGTCATTACCCATGCTGCATATGTCAGGGTCCACCCTGTGCCTGGGTCACAATGCAACATCCCAAATGTCATACTGCTCAGACAACAGCATTTTGGGGTGTGCTGAAATACACCTGCACAGTCAGCGGAGTAAATAGGACACAGCTACGACTATCAGGGCAATCCAATGTACCACACATTCCCCAACATCAGCTGTACACATTACCAATGCTGACATCAATACTGTGCCATAACAATGCTATACATTGTATACGCTACATTTCAACTACATATAGGTGGATGTGAAAGATCAGAGACTGGGGCAGGTCCAGATTGTTAAGTGTGCTGCTAGTGCCATCAGAGCACCCACAGCCAGTGAAATGTCTCACGATGAGAATGGAATTAGACTGAGGGTTAAGTAGGACAAGAAGGTGGCAATTCACTATTTGGCCAAAAGCAACACCTAGAGGAGATGATGCCGACAAGTCTAATAACTGACTATAATACATGTGACATGCAGGTGGGGCAGATGCCTGGGAGAATGCTAATATGAAAGACAGGAACAATGAACTGGAACCAGGATCACAATGTGAAATCATCACAAGGCAGGCATGTCACATCACAAATGCCACAACACAGACACAATGATTGTACCCAATTTCATTGCAGAGGACGATGGATCTCCTGCGGATATGCCTGTCCAGGACTACCCTGATGACATGGATGACAAGCTGACAAACATCAGCCACCAGACCCTCCAAGATGTTCTTGGAACCCTCCAGACCCCACCTTCAGTCACAAGGAGGAGCACAGAACAAGCAGCCATCACAGAGGACCCACCCACCACCCCAATTGTAAGACCATGACGTGCATGATGTCATCTGCAGATCAGGCAGCAGCCATGCAAGCGCTAACATCCATCCTGCAAGGACTGCAACAAAAGGAATTCACCACTGAAGTAAGGGAGTTGCCACAACACCTCGCACCCCAAACCTTTCACTGCATGCACAAATGCAATCATGATCCCCTCAGGGCCGACCTGGCTGCCTACCATCATGATGTGGCTGCTATTCTTAAGAACTAGCAGATCCTCCCTGCAGCAATACTGCCCTTAAGACCCCCACAGGTAGCAGCTACTGGGATGTCTGAATCCACGTCTACACAGACGGAGGTGTGTGTTGCCCCTTCACAACCACCACCACCAAGGACAGAGGAGGCAACACACACATCAGAAGATGAAGACATGGAACAGATCACCTTCACACGTAAAAGTACCCGGAAGCACTAGTCCCTGCCACATGGCCACCTATTACCAAGGTCCTGCACTTCGTAACATGCCAATCTTGCGACAACTGTACTCAAGCACTGTTCTGCAAACCACTGTCTATCTTGTCAGCCTGCCTTGTGATTATGTCTCACAAACTCATTGGCAAATCCTGTCCCTCTGCACTGTCTGACACATCACCCCAGCATGTCCAATGAATTGTCCTTTAGCACTTGTGTAGAATCACAATGGAAGATGTCACTATAATGGACTCACAATCATGGACAATGTACATATAGCACTACAGCACTTTTCAATAAATATCACTTACACAACCATTTTGTCTCTGTGTAATGTGACACATCAACCGTGCAGTAGACAACTGAATTTTGCCTCCTGTCAAATTACATAGCTTGTCAATACAACTGTCCTGAAATAATGTAGTCTGATAACTATGCACAGTGGCCTGGATTTTACCATACTCTGCCCTTCCTGAGGGTAATATCTGATGAAAAGAGAAACTATACACCATAATGCTGTGTTGGACAGAATAATGCTTCCTCAAGGGATATCTAAACCATAAAATAGTGCATTCAAAATGTTGCCTCCATGCAAAACTAACACATGTAACATTGCCCACAAATCTAAGCGAACAGTCACCAAACTGCATGAATGGAGGTGTATGAGTTTACATCCAAATAAGTAATCATGCTGAACAGTGTAACAAATTATCTATGTGAGTCATGTACACTATACTACAAGAGAGCTTACTACCACTCACCTTCTAAGGGTTTCCTTGGACATGAGACTGAAGTCAGACATAACACAGTGTCCCCAATCATAAATCTGGAAGCACTGTGTGTGACATTGAAAACATACTTAATTAAAAAAACACGTTGGGATCCATAGTAACTGTGATTGGTGGTTGCGATGAATGGTCTAATCTTTGCAAGGTTGCTTTGGGGTAGCTGCCAATGTTACAGCTCATTTGGGATTTGTTTGCAGCATAGGACACAAAATGTAATACAAAAGAAATACTGTACACTCATGCCAAGGCCCTGATCTACAAGCATGTCACACATACTGTAAAGGGTTTACTACATATTTATTAAACTGTAAAAAAAAGAAGTGAAAACTCGGGGAAAAGCCTTGCCTACCCTAATCTACTCTAACTACTCATTACCCACACTGGCCCTAACTAACCTAAGCTAAACTTACTTAGCACATTTAACAAAACATTCTAAACATCAACCCCCCAGCCCCCTTATGAGACGGACACACGGATGACAACAGATACGAACCTAAACACATACTATCCTATACTAAACAAATATGTATTTTTTTGTTTTTTAATTTTTTTAATATCTTTTTTTAATGTTTTTTTTAAACACACAAGAACCCCAACATTGCCTGCCACCCACCCACACACTCAAAAAGAAACAGTAGAAATAATCAGGACCCCCTACCCACTAACACTAACTAAACAAACATCCTATACTAACCTAACACTAAGCCCCCTAAACCCACAAAATATAAGACTCAGGAAAGAGGAGGAAGGGGAGGGAATCATGTCTGTCAATACTGCTACAGGTTGGCCCTCCGGAGGGTCCTCTTGATTGACCGCACCCGCCGGTTTACATGTCACACCTTCTGCCGCAGTCAACTCATTTTTCGTAGGACACGGTCCAATTTACGCTGCATCTGTACAAAAGCAGCAAGGTTAGTAGCTGCACCTGGGGTCGTCTGGGTGCCACCTGAGGAAGTGTGGGGCCGTGTAGTGTCCATGGCTGTGGGATGCCCTGCAGGTGGTGCTGTGCTAGGGCCTGGAGCACTTGCTGAGGTGGTTGCCTCAACGGTCCCAGCTGCTGGTGGTGCCACCTGGGTGGTAGTGGTGGTGGTGCTGGTGGTGGCTGTGGTGAGCAAGGAAGGGCCGCCTTGTGGGAATGCCCTCCAGCTCCGGAGGCCCATTCGTATCTGTATCTGCAGGCCATTCTTCAGTACCCAGACTCTCCATGAAGTATGTGCTGATACCTCATTGCCCGCCTTTGAAACTCCCGGACCTGGATGGGTGTCATATTAGCAGCTGTGAAGACAAATAGAAAAACTAACATTAGGAACTGCATTGTGTGAAATGGCACAAGACGTAAATCAGACAATACATCAAGTGTACTTGTAACAGCTCATATCATCATACAGATCATTTATTGTCCCTGAGGAAGTACATGGCAGGCCAGCCTACAAAGGTTCTATCACACATAGCACATCCAAACACTACAAGATGGGTAACAACTGGCATGATTTTGGCATCATAGTTCTGCCAGTTGTCAGCTAACAATCATGCAGCACATCCTCCGCCAATGCCAGGGCTACAAATGTCATTGTACAGGATGGAAATCTAGGGCCAAATGATCTGCAAGTTGTCAATGGACTTGCTAGTATAATACTCATGTGGGAAAAATGAGTGTGTATACTAGGTTCAGACAAAAGATTCACTGATTTACATGTCTGTGTAACAAACTTGTATCATCAGTCCTAGGTACACTATTCACAAACCCATGCCTGTGTTTGAGGGTGAGGGGTGGACTAACAACTAACAATTTCAAACAACATGGGCACCCAGGAAGCTTAGGAAAGCTGGACATGTGTTTGGCTCAACACACACACCAAAGGTAAGGAGTATCCACAAATAGGAGACAGCAAACCCTTGACCAATCCCAGCGCCACACATGTTTCGAAATGCAGACCGTTGACCACATCATATACTTCCAGTAAGCCATGACTTACAACAAACACAGAGATGCAAGAACACCCTTGGCCATGAGTTGCATGCACACCTAGGCCATTGCCCTCAAGTGCCACATACTCGTAGCACTACATGTGGAGCTACATGCCGCTAGGAAGTTCAACCTACGGTTTAATAAGTACATTAGTGAATTGGGAAGCAGAAGTATGTGGGTAAGCATTTAGCAGCCCCATTCTGGGAGAATGTGGGTCTGACAGGCTGACTAAATCACAGATTAGGTCCAGTGCGACTCTTTCTTATACAAGTGTTATCCACATGACTCATCCCCATTCACATTGCGGGGGCTACAGGACTGGCCTAGAATTCCTAAATAAGACAATAGGATGAGGATTGGCCAACTCAAAGATGGTGATAAAATGAAATTCCACTCATGGAACAAAACAAATGATTGGCCAGCGCATCACACCTTGCTATGTGTTAAACACACAGGAGTCAATCACACATCACCACCAAACACAACACATAACAGACATATCAACACTTACTGGAGTTGTCTGGGTCCTTGAATCTAGCCACCTCGCCAACAGTGTAGGGTGCCAGTCCACCTGTAAGGCATGGAAGGGAGAAATGTGCTTAATTTCTGTGCACTGTCCAACAATCCCAAAGACATATACTATGTGTAAGATTACATAAGTAAGTAAAGCCACTCAGACATGATGATACTGCATCTGATATAGCATGGCTAACATGTACATACCATGGGTCTCCTGTGAGTATTACACACATATCTGAACACATGCAGTGGCCCTAACTATCATGTGGTGGCAAACATGCTTGTTCATTAGTGAACAGACATAATAATGGAGTGTATTCGTCTCATCATGTGTATCCAAGAGAGACATCCAAAGCCACTTTCCTTGAGGAGTGCATTACCAGTCAACCAGCCATTGTGCCCATGACAAATTTATGACACACAGGTACAATGTACAGAGGGGCAGGGACAGTTGTTAGCCCTCATGTTGTTACAGTTTCTTCATTTGATGTGGCCCAGCTATGATGAGTTGCACCAACCATAGAGATATGAACCCATGTGCATACCTTTGGCCAGCCATCCCTAAACGAAAGGTGGAACAACAAACACCAAATACCAGTCTAAGATGTTAGCTGAGGGCAGCTAGAACTTGTTCCCCATGTCTCCAAATCCAGATCTGACATGTATCCGAATTGAAGAAGGGCCACAATAATCCCTAAGATTTTTGGAATTTTTGTGATCGCTTTCCTTACACTCTCACCAGACACACATGAGACATATGTTTGGGCCACATTGCTATCATCAATTGACGTGAAGCCTGCACTCATTTACAGCCTCATGTAGTGTTTCAAAAGTCAGTCTAGCTGTTGCGTCAACAAATGTTGGTAATGAATTGGACATTTCTATACCTCACAGGCAAATATGCCCTATATCTATACATAATTGGCTCCTGATTTGTGTTGCTGTTTGACACAAAGGCGGCACCAACTTATATAAAGCAAAAGTATTCAGTAAGTTCGCAGAGCTCTTGCTTCCTAACAGCTAGCAATTGTGGTCCTTAACATAGTACATAAATGATGCTGTATGTTTCCAAAGCATTCCACACACTCAACAACATTGCCAGCAGATATTGTACAAATAATCTGATGTCACTACAGAGCATTTAATCGTGCACATTTACATGATTTGTACTCACCAACAAGGCCACCAATCACAATCCCCAGGTGGTCCAGCAGATCTTGCTCCCTGGAGATGAGGTCAGGCCAACGGTGCTTCAACTGGTGGTCATTCCTTGGTGTCCGATAAATGCGTTGCAGGTGATGCAAGACCTTTGCCCACCGGAGCCTCGGTGCCTCAGTGTGATACCTCGGTATCACCAGCCCACCTGCCTCAATCATAAGGGGGAGGAAATGGCACACCGGCCATATAAAACCACCCAGCTCCTCCTCACCCATCTTGCCAAGATGAGGCCTACCCAACATCTTAGCAGCTAAAGGTAAATAGGGGATAAAGGGGAACAAAGGAGAATAGGGGGAAAGTAGAATATGAAAAACTTAAACTAAACAACTTAAACAGCCCAACTAGACCCAAACTAACACTACTCCCAACAAAACAAAGACAATACTATACAACACAATTGTACACAAAAAACACTCAGACAGGATACAACAACACTACTTTATTCACAAAATGACAAGAAATGGACCACACAGGAGACAAAAGCACAATTCGACCAGACAAAACTCTCAACACAGCCACACAGTCATGAAGTATCACAGACTGCAAAGTAAAAGTGAAAGTCAACCCACTGTACATAATCTGTAAACAGGATATCCTATTACATCACTTCCTGCCTAAAATGGCGGCCGTTTTTATCGTTATGCGTAAAAAAGATTGACGCTTACAGTCTGGGCTTCATTTTTTTCAATGCACAGGAGTAGAAATGGGCCCCCATATGTTTGGAAATAGATTAACACTTAACCAATTTTCTGAGGTACATTGTGGAAGAGTCAATGGTGTTTTCAGGGCGTTTTGTGTCGTTTTTTGGGCATAAGCGTCATTTTTTGACGCTTGTGCGTACTTTTTTGACGCGTATGCGTCAAAATTTCAGGTCATTAACTGGGTTTGGGCCATGTTACCATTTTAATGTTATGTTACATTTGTGACACAACTGAGATAGGCTGATTGCACCCACTTTGGTCATGACGTTGTATGGGCACATGTGAGACATCATACTACTGCTGACCATGATCCGCTACTTCATTTACAGGATTTTCAGTCTTGACTGACGCACTAGATGGCCATACGTGTGGCCTACATATATGTATTGCACACATTGGGCATGTTTGGCGTCAGGAGAGGATAGCAAGGTGATGCACATAAATACAATACCTCAATGCCTGTGGCACAATGTGTGTGCATTGGCTACTAATGTAGTTGTTGACCCAGTGTGTGTGCATCACAAGATGCATTATTGCAAATATGCTTTCATGAATGTGAAGTCAATGTGTCCAACCCTCAGATGCAAGTCAGTGTGGAAATGAGAAAGGACATGTGTTAGTCATACATGTTGCAACATCTGTTGTGTGCACTTCCAAGTTTTTGGGTAACGTAAACACCACAAATGACAAAGCATGCACCGGATAGCTGGCAGACGCTTGTTCATGTCAATGGTCCCAAACGTGCCCATCACATGTCCTGGAATTTTGGATACTGCTTCCTAGGCACTTGTTGGTGAACCCACCATGAGTCAGGCACATGTACAGACTAAGTGGGTACCATGTTATTGACAAGGAAAGCCAAAGGTGAACCACAAATGTAATGTCACCCCACAGTTGTGGTCATATGACTGAGCCACAACTCTCCTGTCTCAGTGGTGGACCAGCAAACGAAGCAGCACGTGGCCACATATTTCCAGTGATCAATTGCACAGAGGTGTCTGGTTCATGTGTTTGGTCCAATGTTGATTCTGTATATTTTTAGGGGTCTATGTTCTCACAGTTACGTCCAGGTCTCATCATAAGTCAGTGGCGCCTATTCCTGTATCTACTGAGTATCCTTCGGAGATCAATGGAAGTAAAGCCAATGAGGACATAAGAACCTATATGGGGATGGTCCCACCCTGTCACTGCAGACGTGTTATGAGACTGTCAACAGGGCAACCTTGGTGTGCTAAGTGAGATCATATCTCAGGAGTCATGTTCCGGCAGGTGTCATTACAACATTTGTACACAGGTTGGCCTGCAAAGTTCCCACTGCATCTGGGAACATCCTAGCCTCTGTGTTGATTAATCTTGCAGCTCTTCAGCATGCACAGCCCATCAATATGTTGTGAGCAATGTGATTCAGCGTGTGAACTGTCAGGGTCCTAACATGTGTGGACTTTTCGTGCACATTATGTACATATTTGCTGCTTCTGCTGGAGGCACCATAGCCAATCTCTGCATACGGCCATTGTACACTGTCACACTTTGTTGCTCATGCATATATGAGACCCAGAGAAGGGATAGGCCATGATTTGGGTATTTGGAGACAAGTTCCCAATTATGGTACAATAAAAAAGCAGATTATGCTATACAATGTATTTGAGTATGCATTGAGGAAGCACCTGACAAAATACCCCTGGAGGAATGTGAGGGTGGAGAAAGGCAGTATGCTACATATGTAGCCACAAGGAACCTTTAGGGTAAGGCTCAGACAGGTGCCAGTAAGGCTGACAGGATACAGGGTCAATCAGGATCCAGCAATTTCACAAGGTACATACTCAGTGGTCTGACTAAGACTGGTCGGAGGAAGAACAAGACAGTTGACATGGAAAACTGTGTTTGTCTTGTGCTTTGGAAGGTGACACATAAACCCAAGGGCTGTGTTACACAGCTTATTTTTCTAGCAATACATAACAGTGTAATCGACAAAATGGCAGCTTCGATGCTGTTCCAAGCATCTGCAAGGGTAGTGCATGTTCAAATGGGTGGTCTGCATGGAGGTGCTCGCAGGTGTGTGCTGCATCAGTTTCTCACAAGTCCTGTAGGTGAGATTTGAGTTCAAATGGCCACCAGTACCTTTCACATGGGAAGAAATCTACAGGTGATAACAGGGCTTAGAGACTACAAGCCAGTGCATTATTTGACCTGAAGTCCATGCAGACAGATGTACTATGACTATGGCATACCATACGAAAGGGTGAAGCACACTGGATTACTATTGTTAGTCTGTGTGTGTGTAGAGGAGGGAATATCTGGGTACACATATTACCATTCCAGGGACCTTTCAAGACAGGTGGGGTGAGACCAGGAGCATGGGTGTGTCAGGAGTTAGGACATGGGCTGACATGTACATGGAATGTCATGTGCGCAATGATTGTCATATGTGTGGCACTTGTGCTGTCTATGTTCTGCTTCTATGGAACTCTAGTCACAGATAGTCCTTGCAAAGATAGGTGCAGTACTACTTACTGCTGTCAAGGGTATGGTCATACATTCCTGTTACCAACGCAATAGCACATCCACTACCTCATGTATGAGGCTTTTTTCCCCCTTATTGACTTGTGGTGTCTTAGTTGTGTGCCATATGCTGCGATGAACCATGTTGCCAACATGTATGTGTGAAATAGGTGTGGTAGTCTGCTATTGCCATTCAAAGGTGAAATATACAGGATATATGTAATTTACAGTGTGTGTGAATGTGACTGTTGATTCATACGCATCACAATTGCTTTGTAAATTTCTGTGTCCTGATCGGTATGTCAGCAATGCTCCATGAGACTACACTCTTATTCTGATAGTTAGAGATAAAGGTGAGCAAAAATAATTACCCAGACCATGATATGGTGATTATTATCGGTGTTTATTTACATATGTTGATACAGTGGTGATGGTGAGTTGTTTCAAAAGAAATTGTTCACAATATGTTGGCGCCTACCCAATCCAGCAGCTGTGTTTTGTTGTTCCCCCTCATGTTGCAGGCCAGCATCCTCCTCTTCAGGCATTTGTGGCTCTGGTTCTAATAGGGAAATGTTCCTTCGTACACAAATGTTGTGCAGGATGGCACATGTTAAAATTATCTTGCAGACCATTTCTGGTGAACATAGGAGGCTGCCACCAGTGATGTCAAGGCATCTGCAACTCAACTTGAGGATTCCAAAGGCCCTCTCGACTATGGTGCGTGTCCTCCTATGTGCCTCATTGTAGGCATGATCTGCTGCAGTGCTTGGGTTTCCAAATGGTTTCATAATCCATGGCTTTATCCCATACCCCTGACCAGCTGAAAGAGAAAATGATTGGGATCATGGTTATGTAGCTTGCCCCATTAATATCACCTTGCATGGCAGTAGTTGTTTTGTGTTATCTGTGGCTCTTTTGTGTTATTGTGTTGCTTCCTAGGGTTCTAGGATGTACCATCTGCATTGGGTTGTTGCCTTGGCTGAACAAGTGTTTGCCTGCTGACAGGTTGTCAGCAGTATGTTTTGGGATTTGCAGTACAGTGTGCACTCCCTAGCATTGTGACTTGTGATACAGGTTTTCCTGTGTCTTCACTGGGGCTGAGATTATAGTTCCATACACAGATTCAATTTGACAGTGGTGGTAACACGTTAGCATCTATGTACCCTGGACAACCCATAATTTTAGACATATGCATGGATTAATTTAAACATCAGTGAGACGCTTACATTTAGCAAGGTGACAATTAGCCAAACTTCTCCTTACGTTGTGATCATTTACGTCTTGACATTAGACTGTACACTAATTTCAAATGTTTGACACGTTCACTGCAGACCTATCAAACATGCTTAGTGGTGTCACAACCTCAGTGTGTTCCTGCTCACATGTCGCTGTTGTGGTGTATGTGTTGTTTCTCCTAGAAGGCTGCTGTGCAGTGTGTATATAAGTAGGTTTCTGTACTTACCAACAAGTAGTCCATTGCCATATCGTCCATCCTGGAAGTGTTGATGGATGGTACAGTGACGGAAGATGAATGAGTCATGTACACTCCCAGGATACTTTGCCACAATGTTGGTGATCAATCCTTGTTGATCCACAACGGCCTGCACATTGATGGAGTGTGTGTGCTTCCTTTTGCGGTATAGGTGTTCAGTTGCAGCAGGTGGCAGAGGGCGTACGTGTGTGCAGTCAATGGCTCCAAGGACGGGTGGGAATCCATTAATGAGGTAAAACCCCTGTTTTATCTCCTGCTGCTTCTGCTGTGTGTTTGAGAAGCAGATGTGGTGGGGTATGAGTCCGATGATGGCATCCAGTACCTTTGGCAGGAAGGCGGAGAATGATGGCTGTGATATCCCAGCAACCAGGGCGCCATTGGTTTGAAAGGAGCCACTTGCCAACATGTGTAGTACAGGTAGCGGCTTGGTTTCTGTTGAGATAGTGAGGGGTGTCAGCAAGCTGGGTGCCAACTGTGGCTCAATGTTGCGCAGCAGCTGCTGAATGGCTTGCCAGTTCAACCTGTACCTTTGGATGATGTCATGCTCCCTGAGGCCATGAAGGGTTGTCCTGGTGCGGAATATCCTCTCCTGCTTTCTGCGTGGCCTTTGGGGTCCCTGCTGGTGTTGTGGTAGCTGTTGTTGTTGTTTGCTGTGCTCTGCGTCTGCATGCACCCTGGATAAGAAGCACCTCCATATCTCCCTTTTGCGGCTCTGCTGTTGCTTCTGTGTGCTCTGATTAAATACAGGTGTGTTTGCCCCATTTTAACACCTGCCCTGACCCAGGCGTTAATTTTGTACGCAAATCGGGCTGTGCGTCATTTTCCGCCTCCGCCTCCCGGGCGTGCAGGTTTTTTGCCCGGTAGCATAAATACGATGCACAGGCGTTTAAGTCATTTTTTGGATGGGAATGCCTACCTTGCATATGATTAATGCAAGGTGGTTTTTCCGCATCCAGAAAATGACGCACACGGCAGGATTTTGACGTCCGTGGGCTCGGGCGTCGAAGTTTAAATATGAGGCAAGGTTTGCGCTGAATGTGCGTAAAAAATTTTGCCGCAAATTCAGCGCAGACAGAGTATAAATATGCCCCCTGGTTTCTCAATTGACTACCCATGGCTGTAGCGCTCAGTAGACCGGGGAACCAACTTCTTTGTCTGCTTTTCAACTAATCTCTTCTTTTTCTGATCAGGCTGGGAATGGTTACTTGGGAATTATATTTAGGGCCTTTAGAAAACTCATACAGCTTCTTATTTCTAAGACTCTCCTTTCTTCTGATGGGGGCCCTGATCACCTTTTTGGGATCACCCAATACCTTTTTGGATGGATACTCTGGTACTGACCCAGTGGTCCCCATCATTAGCATGCTCCCTGGGGTCACTTGGCTTACCATACACTAGGTGTTGGTGCAGTTCAGTAAAACAAGCACTTAGCATGTGTTCCCTCAGGATCCAATTGTACATCCCAAAGTAATCATTGACTTGCTGCCCCTCCACCAACCACTTAATGCCATGCTGGAGAAATCAGGAAGTCTACCCAAGACTTGTTTTGGGGCTTGTGGCTGACATTGATTCTAAGGTAGAACCTTTCAGGGTTCAATCCAAATTTGTTAAGTAAGATGGCCTTCAGGGGAGCATATTGCATCTGTCCCCCCACTTCTAGTGTTAGAAAGGTGTCTCTCCCCACTGTAGGCATGTGTTCCACAAGCTTGTTCCTCAGTCACCCTCTGAGACCCTGCACATTCTGAATGCTACCTCATAAGCTAAAAACACTTAACTATGCATCTTCTACCTCATAACTTGACACTGGGTCTTGTCATATGTAGGCACTCACATTTCCAAAGGACACCGAGGATACACTACCACAATTGTTGGTGGACTCCACTTCCTTTGGCTCTGATGTCCAGCTCTTTGAGACTTAGCTCATGTGCCATTTCCCTCCTCTATCGGCAATTTCATTTCTGCTCCTCCATTTTGAATTTGGCCAGCTGCAGGCTGAGCTCTCTGTCAGCCTTTCTGTCCTCCAGTTCCTTGGTGGACAGGCCTTGAGAGGACACACTGTTTTCTGCTCTGGCCAGGAGCACCACTCCAATAGACAATATATTTTCCCTTCTGATTGGTGTAGGTCAGCACCTGTGCCCATGTTCTCCTCATACTCTGGCATACCCTCCTCCTCATCCTGGTCCTCTTTTGTGGCTAGCAACTGGTGGCCCTTCACCCAGGCCATAAGGGCCTTCTGGAGCTCCAGATTATTGGTGCTCCTCTTTGCTCGTAGCCCCATCTTCTTGCAAAATGTCCTGATCTCTGCTGCAGTGTAGCTCAACATCTGGCTAAGCTAAAACTCCATCTTTGTTGGTAGGGTCACAGGAACAGACAGTAAGGCAGAATAGGAGTGAATTTGGAAAAAGCAAAAGAACAAATCAGGAAGAATTTAAAAGAGGTCAAATATGGTATCAAATAAATTATATGTGATTTTAGTATTAAACAAAATCACTGTGTGGCACTGCACAAACACAAGTACCTAATTTGGGTGCTGCTACCAATGTGAAAATGGGTTGTTGATTGAGGGGGCGGCGGGGTGAAATCCTACCCAAGCAACAGACAATATCCTTGGGAGTGTCAACTACAAAAAAGTCACTAAATTGACCTGTAATTAACCGACAAAAGCGGTCAGTTTAACATAGAGGCACTATGTAAAATATTTTTGCAGAACTCAAACAGTAATGAAGTGAGAACACAGCAGAAAAAACTCCCACACAAATTTATAAAAATAGAGTGAAATGTAGTAAATGATTTGACACCAAAAAGATTTTAAAAATTCAACCGCTATAAAGAGTGATATTCATTTTCAAAAATTTGGAACAAGATTAGCACCAAAAAACACAAAGCACCACTTGTGGTTAACTGGCAGTGCAAGGCCGGGTAAAGTTCACAAGTTCAGGCCAACCGAGATAGACCATAGGCTGGATAAAGGGACCTGATCAGTACCTAAGATAAAGTTACCTTTTAAGGTCCAGGATTGAGACGTCTTTTTGCAGTTTAGGAAGCTGTCAGAGCATCGCAAATGCTTTTTGATGGGGAGTGAAGAACAGGCCATAGTTCACAGATGGTTGTCGCTGTAGGTTGAAGATCCTGTCAGGCATCATGGATGGTACTTTCTGAAGCTTTGCATTGGCAGTCACCGCAGGCTGCCAATTCTGAGTGTAAAGTGCAGATTTCGTGTTGAGGGTTGCCGCTGGTGGTCGATGTAGTATGAAGAGTAGGGTTCACTGGAGCTTCATGTCACCGGTCAGCATGGGTGGCAAGTTCTTGATGTGAACTGGCCAGTTCACAGTCACAAAGAGGCCAGACTTTGAGATTTTTCCTTTTTGAGATTGAGGAGTGCTGTCTAATGCTAGTCAGGGAGCCAGAGCCTGGGAAGGCAGCTCTTGGTGATCAGGGTCTTTCTCTTGCAGAGGCCAGCAGAGCTCAGGCAGTTCCAGGTACAGGCCCATTTAGCAAGCCAGATGGGCAGATCTAGGGAGGCCTCCGGAGCTTGTTACATCCCTGCAGCTCAGAACAGGAGATCAGTCAGCTGACCCTTCGTGTCACACAGCCTTGGATGAAAGGATCAAGTACAGTCTTCTTTTTCAGCAAGCATGGAGGGCCTCACGCTGCAGGGGGTCCTTCTTTTGTAATATCCACAGGTCATTTAATGTACTGAAACATGGGTCTGATCATCCTATATTCATACCTGGTGCCCACTATGAAGTAGGATAAGTTTCTGGAGTTTTCTCCCTTCATCGGTGCCTAGAATTACCTGCCTCTCTGCCCTGGTTCTAATCTGTCTGGGAGCACAATAGTTTACTGTGAATTCCTTTGTGAGTGTGCCGGGCTTCTGACTTTGAGGTGCAAGTGTGGTAGGAGACAGCTCTGCCCCTTATCAAGATAGGATGCCCATGCTGCCAACACCCAGACCCTCTATTAGGCTACTGTCTGGGAGGAATACACAAAGGCCAATTGTTACATGCATTTAACCCAGGATACAGACTACAGAACCATATGGTTAGGACAAGAAATTGCCAATTTAAAAAAAGTGCCATTTTCAGAATTGTGAATGAAAATCTGGATTTACCATAAAAGAGGGTTTCAAATTACAATTCCTCAGATAGCAAACATGACTTTTCCAACCTTCTCCAAATCCAAAGCTATCACTTAATGATCCTAAAATGATAACCCATTGTAATCCCATAGCAGAGGTAGACCTTGCAACAGTGAACAATTAATTTGAGAGTTATTTACTATCAAGACATAGGGGGTCATTACAACATCGGCGGTAAAAGCCGCTTACCGCCGTGCAGAAGACCGCCAATACACTGTCGCGGCCGCGGAATTCCGCGACAGCTATTATGACACACATCTCGGAATCCGCTGAAATTCAGACACCCACACAAGTCCGCCACACCAAAGGTCAGTGTAAAACTGGCGAAAACAAAACCTCCACGCCAACAGAAACACGCCCATGCTATTACGACCCACTAATCCACGCGGCGGTCTTTCAACCACGGTATTCCATTGGCGGTATGCACCGCTGCGCTCAAAATACACACACATCTCCAAAACACTGCCACATTAGACAATTCCAAATACACACACCTGATACACATACACACACCACTCCCACATACCCAACACAACATATAACACACACCCACATCACCCACAAACCCCTATGACCACAATTCACGACCGAAGGCCAGAGCAGACAGAGAGCACAGCAACTGAGAACCCCACCACACAGAGGCACACAACACCATCACTCATACAACATTACACGCACAATACACCACACACCACTACACATCACCACACATATCAACACTGACACCACCCCACACATCACCCACACCACCCCATGTCACGCCAAAGACACCCCCGGTTTTCCGAGGAGGAGCTCCGGGTCATGGTGGAAGAAATCCTACGGGGACAGCCACAGCTATTTGGCTCACAGGTGCAGCACACATCCATAGCCAGGAAGATGGAGCTATGGCGCAGAGTAGTCGACAGGGTAAACGCAGTGGGACAGCATCCAAGAAATCGGGAGGACATCAGGAAGAGGTGGAACGACCTACGGGGGAAGGTGCGTTTAGTGGTCTCCAGTCACAACATTGCGGTTCAGCGGACTGGCGACGGACCCCCACCTCCTCCCCACAACTAACAACATGGGAGGAGCAAGTCTTGACCATCATGCATCCAGAGGGCCTCGGAGGAGTCGGTGGAGGAATAGACACTGGTAAGTCAAATCTTAACTATCATATCCCCCACCATACCTGCATGCTATCACACACCCCCACCCTCACCCCCTCCCCTATCACTCCAACTCCTCACTAATGTACTAATAACACAAACCACCCATCCCAACACCAAGCCCTGCATGACACAACTAAGCATGGTCACCCAGCACTAAAGCATGCTCACTGCACATACCCATAACACCCCCCAACCATCATCAAACCAACCCACACACAGGAATGCTTGCACCGGGGTACACACACACCCACCCATTGCACACCATTACACACACAGATGCAATAATCATGATCTTATGTCCCTGCAGGACCACAAAGGAACATCACCACACCGGAGGGTCCAGACAACTCCACTCCACCCACAGAAGAGGCCCACAGTGACGATAGCAGCTCTGCCCTACTGGATCCTGATGACCAGCCCGGACCATCGTGGGCCTCGGGACAGTCGGTTCCCCTTGCACAGGCACAGCCCAACACTGACCTTCCACCCTCTGGTAACACCAGCACAGCACCCACCCAGCGGGCCCATACCGCCGTACCCAGGAAACGTCAATCAGCGGTGTGTCCACCACTACAGGGAACCCAGGATAACCCACCACCCCAAGAAAATCAGGGACCTGGGGGCAGTGGTAGTGGGCACACGGTCCAGGGGACGGAGGCACAGGAACACAGGGGAACTGGGAGGGCTGCTGTGCAACAGGGGGCAGACAGGCCAAGGGAACCCACTCTCCACGAGGCCCTATCCTCCATCATGGGAGCATACCACCACTCCCAGGAGACAATGGCGACGGTCCTGGCCAAGTTTCAGGAGACCCAGCGCCTGCAGGAGGAGCAGTATTTGGGGTTCAGGGAGGAACTCAGGACCACCAGCTCCGCCCTGGGCACCATTGTAGGGGTTCTGAAGGACATACAGCAGACCATGAGGGACACCGTGGCACTCCAAGGGGCCCCTGACACTAGCCTGGACGATGAACTGACCACAACCTCCGCCGGCGCTAGTGGACAGGATGCCCCGCCACAGGACCACCACACCAGCACCCCACCCCCTGCAGACAGACAACCACCACGCAAGCGGTCCCTGAGATCCAGGACAGAACAAGATGGCAAGACCCCCGCCAGGAAATGAGACCACCCTGATTGTCCTCCCACTGTCCCACTTTGTTACCCTGTGCATACTTAAACTGCCCCAGCTCCACTTCCTATGCCCATATGGGCAGCGCACCTGTGTGACCAATGGACTGGACTCTGCCATGGACATTCCTCCACCGTCCCCCATTACCATATTACAACCCCCCTCCATTTTTGAGCTCTTCAATAAACACCCTTGAACCACACAAAAATCTGGAGTCAGTCTGTGATTTTGAAAATATGTATTCTAAATGACCGTGTCATTTTGCGTTTATATTGTAAAGCCAACATACCTATGTCACACATCACAAGTCCTTGAAGGATGCAAGCAGATGACACACGTTGGTAACCACACCTGTGAAACCGTAATAGAAAGGTACAACTCAGTGACCAAATACTGCTATTAAATGACAGACAGGATAGAGGTAGACGTGTGAAAGTTTATGTAATGGTAAAAATGAATATGTTCTCACCTGTGTGTCACTGGAAATATTGCTGTATGACTGACTCCCTGTTGTCGATGTCTTCTTCCTCAGCTTCCTCCTCATCACTGTCCACAGGCTCCACAGGCTCCACAGCTGCCGCAACACCGCCATCTGGACCATCCTCCTGCAGAAAAGGCACCTGGCGTCGCAAAGCAAGATTGGGAAGCATCGAGCAGGCGATGATGATCTGGCACACCTTCTTCGGTGAGTAGAATAGGGACCTGTCATATGGAGGCACCTGAACCTGGCCTTCAGGAGGCTGAAGGTGCGTCCCATCATCCTCCTAGTCTGCAAATGGGCCTCATTGTAGCGTTCCTCTGCCCTGGTCCTGGGATTCCTCACTGGGGTCAGTAGCCATTACAGGTTGGGGTAACCAGAGTACCCTAATAGCCACACCCGGTGCCTCTGGATTTGACCCATCATATAAGGGATGCTGCTATCCCGCAGGATGTAGGTGTCATGCACTGAGCCAGAGAACATAGCATTTACCTGCGAGATGTACTGGTCTGCCAAACATACCATCTGTACATTCATCGAATGATAACTCTTCCGGTTCCTATACACCTGTTCACTCCCGTGGGGGGGGGACCAGAGCTACATGGGTCCCATCAATGGCACCTATGATGTTGGGGATATGTCCAAGGGCATAGAAGTCACCTTTCACTGTAGCCAAATCCTCCACCTCAGGGAAAACGATGTAGCTCCTTACGTGTTTCAGCAGGGCAGCCAACACTCTGGACAACACGTTAGAAAACATAGGCTGGGACATCCCTGATGCCATGGCCACTGTTGTCTGAAAAGACCCACTAGCATGGAAATGGAGCACTGACAGCACCTGCACGTCAGGGGGGATTCCAGTGGGATGGCGGATTGGTGACATCAGGTCTGGCTCCAACTGGGTACATAGTTCCTGGATAGTGGCACGGTCAAACCTGTAGGTGACGATTAAATGTCGCTCCTCCATTGTCAACAGGTCCACCAGCGGTCGGTACACCGGAGGATTCCGCCATCTTCTCAAATGTCCCAGCTGACGGTGCCTAGGAAGGACAACAGCGACCACAGAGTCAACAAATTCCCAGGTATGTACCCACAGATACACAGAACAGGACACAAAACACTTCCTGTATGTGTGTTGAGTGTAGGCCTAACTATGTGTGACGCAGTGGTAAATGAAGCCATGTGGGCCCCTGAAATGGCGGCTGCCTGACCTCTAAACTGGGACAATAGGAATGTGAGGTCACTGCGCTGGCGTTGTACCCCGTCGCGGTAGGCGGTCGTAGACCGCGGCGCAATGCTGCATTGGTTAACTTTGGACCCTATGGGTCCCAGGAGCCAATGACGAAGTGCGCCGGCGGTGATGATACGCACCGCCGTGGACATGACCGCCATTTACTATCTGTTCAATCACTCGATACCTGATCTTCGACAGGAGAGGACCTACACTGCAAGTGCTGCTGTGACCTCGGTCTGGAAGAGACAATGGCTGCTGCGTCTGGGGAAAGGGCCCCTGCCTTCACTGCTCAGGAGTTGGAGAAGCTAGTAGACGGGGTCCTCCCACGCTACTCTACGGTCCTCCAGACCAACAGGTAAGTACACAGGGAGCACGTTGTATGGACTATGCCTGGGTGGAGAGGGGTGGTTGTAAGAGGGAAGGGGGCAGAGTTCAGGGAACATGAAGGACTGTGAATGCATGTGCCACATGGCAAGGGTAGGGATGGGGGCCACTCACATGGGCGGTGCAGTTGGTAATGACTTCTCTTCTTCCCTTGTGCATGTCGTGTAGGTCAGCGCCCCCCAGAAGAAGGACATTTGGCGTGCCATCGCCAAGGACGTCCGGACCCAGGGGGTCCACCAGAGACGGGGCACCCACTGCCAGAGAAGATAGGAGGACATTCGCCGCTGGAGCAAGAAGACGGCGGAGGCCCAGCTGTGGATGGCCTCCCAACGTGGGAGGGGTGCCCGTCGCCCCATGACCCCCCTGATGTTCCGGATCCTGGCGGTCGCCTACCCGGAGTTGGATGGGCGCTTGAGGGTATCACAGCAGACCCAAGGGGGTGAGTACACTCTCATTCTGGGGATTTGGCGCGCAGTTGAGGGGTCTGGGTGGGGGAGGGTGGCTGTGGGTGTACCTAGGCCAGGCAGAAATACGTAGGCTAGGCCCCTCCCTAATGCAGGGCATGTGGCACTCCACCCCACCTCAGTAGTGGGCCAAGTACAGGTATAGGTGCCCCTGTGGCATCCATGTGTGCAGATGTCCACCATAGCCATGTAGGCCATATCCCAGCAATTGCATCAGTAGAGGCCAAGAGCACGGCGTAGTGCAGGGGGCTGCTGTGTCTGTATTGTCTGCCAACGGTAGCGGTAAGCCATGCACTCAACCTGTCTTTCTTCTGTCGTCCCCTCCCCCTTTTTCTGCTCTCTCTGTTCTTTTGTGCATCAGCATCATCAGGCTGAGGTACAGTGGCACCGGGGCACGAGGGAGCTGCATCCCACATGGCCATGGAGGGCCACACCACGGACTCAGAATGCACCAGTGGGACAGAGGGCGAGGGGAGCTACACGTCAGTCACCGGATCACCAACCAGCGACACGGACTCGTCCGCCGATGGGAGCTCCCTTGTGGTGGCGGCACCATCTGTGCTCCCCACTTCAACAGGTACAGCCACCACCTCCCCTACCAGCACCGCCCTCCCAGCAGCCCCTCAGCGTTCGCCCCGTGCCCGCTCACACAGGAAGGTGGGCATCACCTTCGCCCCAGGCACCTCAGCCCCTGCCCCTGTCACCCCTGCTGCCCTCAGTGAGGAGGCCTTTGACCTCCTCAGGTCACTCACCTTTGGGCAGTCTACCATTGTGAATGCCATCCAGGGTGTAGAAAGGCAGTTGCAACACACTAATGCATTCCTGGAGGGCATTCATTCTGGTCAGGCTGCCCATCATCGAACCCTGCAATCTCTGGCCTCAGCACTGATGGCAGCCATTGTCCCTGTCTCTAGCCTCCCCCTTCCAACTTCCTCCACCCAGACCCAATCCCCTGTACCCCAGCCTGTCCCAAGCACACCATCAGACAAGCATGCATACACCTCAACACCCAAAAGTAGCTCAGGCAAACATAGGCACCACACAACCCACAGGCACTCACACAAGCATCACCCACATGCAGACACACCAACATCCACTGCCTCCACTGTGTCCCCCTCCTCATGGTCTCCCTCCTCCCTCCCAGTATCGTCTACACTCTCACCTGCATGCACTACATATACAGGCACTAGGACTCGGACCAGAACACCCAGCACCACACCCCGCTCACCTGCACTCACCACCCCCACTACCATTTACACGTCCCCTGTGTCCTCTCCCAGTGTGTCTGTGACGCCCCCTCCCAAAGTACACAAACGCGGGCACCCACACACCCAACATCCATCCACCTCATGACAGCCTCCAGTACCTGCACCTGCACCCAAAACACCTAAAGTGACACCTCCTACAACCACCTCCTCTTCCTCCACTCTCAGACCCCCTCCAGCTACCCATCCCAGTGTTCGTCAGAAACTGTCCCTCAGCAACGTTGACCTCTTTGCCCCCACCCCCACCCCTCCAAGTCATCAGTCCCGTTGTAGCGTCTCAGCCAAAAAGACTCCAGTACCAGTGGTGCTTGTTACAGGTGTGTGGAGTGCACCGGCCACCAGGGCAGGCAGTGTGACACGGACCCAAGGCACTGCCAGTCCACCCCCTGTAAAGCATCTCAAGTTGGAAAGTGGCCGACGGGACCGGGTGAAGACTCCTGGAGGAAAAACTACTCACAAGGGTCCCAGGGGGATTGCAGAGTCAGCTGTGAGTCCTCCAAAGGTCGGGAAGGGCCAGAAGAAGTCTGCACAGCCTGGTGTGAGCAGCACGGCGGAGAAGGGCGGCATCCTTCCCGGCGGGCGGGACGCCACCGTCAGCACCGTCGTCACTGGTCAGGAGACCACCGCCGGAGTCATTGCCCAGGAGGGCACAAGTATCGTCAGTGGTCAGGAGACCACCGCCACCGCTGGAGTCATTGCCCAGGAGGGCACAAGTATCGTCACTGGTCAGGAGACCACCGCCACGGCCGGAGTCATTGCCCAGGAGGGCACAAGTATCGTCACTGGTCAGGAGACCACCGCCGGAGTTATTGCCCAGGAGGGCACAAGTATCGTCACTGGTCAGGAGACCACCGCCGGTGGAGTCATTGCCCAGGAGGGCCCAAGTATCGTCACTGGTCAGGAGACCACCGCCGGAGTCAGTGCCCAGGAGGGCGCCGGCTGCCACAGCCCCGCTGGGCAATGAGGGACTGTCATGCCACACACCAATGCACAGGTCAGAGACCGCCATGGCAAAGCACCACTGAACAGAGCAAGCTCCGCTGTACAGCCCAGAGAACCCCATGGCAAACCACCGCTGAACGGGGCAGAGCACCGCTGAACAGTCCAGAGACCGCCATGGCAAAGCACCACTGAACAGGGCAAGCACCACTGAACAGCCCAGAGACCTCCATGGCAAAGCACCGCTGAACAAGGCAGAGCACCGCTCAACAGCCCAGAGACCGCCATGGCAAAGCACCGCTGAACGGTACAGAGCACCGCTGAACAGCCCAGAGACCGCCATGGCAAAATACAGCTGAACAGGGCAAAGACCGCCATGGCAAGCACCGCTAGCCCATGACAAGCAGGGGCAGTAACGCAACTGGGACCGTCACGGGGAGAGTGATGCACTCTGGGCACCAGTCCCCCTCCAGAACCAGTGGAGAAAGGCATCCACTCAGTCTACCCTGCTTAGGATGAAGCACTCTGGGCACCAGCCCCCCTCCAGAACCAGTGGAGAAAGGCATCCACTCAGTCTGTCCTGCACAGCATGAAGCACTCTGGGCACCAGCCCCCCTCCAGAACCAGTGGAGAAAGGCATCCACTCAGTCTGTCCTGCACAGGATGAAGCACTCTGGGCACCAGCCCCCCTCCAGAACCAGTGGAGAAAGGCATCCACTCAGTCTGTCCTGCACAGGATGAAGCACTCTGGGCACCAGCCCCCCTCCAGAACCAGTGGAGAAAGGCATCCACTCAATCTGTCCTTGGCAGGATGAAGCACTCTGGGTACCAGTCCCCCTCTAGACCCACTGGAGACTGTTCTCCACTTGAGAGACTGTGGCTTTGCACTCCCCAGGATTGAACTGTGGGCAACCCACCCACTGTATAGACTTGAGAGACTGTGGCTTTGCACTCCCCAGGATGTAACAGTGGGCAACCCACCCACTGTAAAGACTTGAGAGACTGTGGTTTTGCACTCCACAGGATGGTAAAGTGGGCAACCCACCCACTGTAGAGACTTGAGAGACTGTGGCTTTGCACTCCCCAGGATGTAACAGTGGGCAACCCACCCACTGTAGAGACTTGAGAGACTGTGGCTTTGCACTCCCCAGGATGGTAAAGTGGGAAACCCACCCACTGTAGAGACTTGAGAGCCTGTGGCTTTGCACTCCCCAGAATGGAACAGTGGGCAACCCACCCACTGTAGAGACTTGAGGGACTGTGGCTTTGCAATCCCCAGGATGGAACAGTGGGCAACCCACCCACTGTAGAGACTTGAGAGACTGTGGCTTTGCACTCCCCAGGATGGAACAGTGGGCAACCCACCCACTGTAGAGACTTGAGAGACTGTGGCTTTGCACTCCCCAGGATGGTAAAGTGGGCAACCCACACATTGTAGAGACTTGAGAGACTGTGGCTTTGCACTCCCCAGGATACATCAATGGGCATGGAGCCCCGTCGTGGATTTGGCGTGGTGCTGTAATCCGGCTGAGGTGCCCCCCCTTCCCATCCCCCTGAGGTGCCTGTTGTATTTCTCTCTGATGCCCCGGCAGTGTTCTCTCCATTTGTGGACAGGTATCTTGTGTGGGCCTCGCCCATGCATTTTTGGACCAGTGTTGCTCGGACTTTGAGATGTGCATATCTGCACTACTTCTCGTAATGTATATACTTTTGAATGAGTTTATATATATCTGTAGATATTTGAAACATGTATTTTGATACATTACAATGTTTGGACTGATTTCCTTTTGTGTTTGCATTCTTCCGGGGGGTTGTGGGTTGTTACTGTGATGTTTGGAAATTCCTTGGTGTGTGTGTTGTAATGTGCGAGGGTGGGGGTGGGGGTGTTGCGTGTGTGTCCCTCTGACTTTTGCCTCCCCCCTCCCCTATGTCATGGGTGCAGTACTCACTGTTGTCTTCGCCGCCGCAGGCTCTGGTGTTCGTAGATGAGTAGGAAGACAAGGGCAGGTAGGATTTGTAATTACGGCTCCATGGTGGCCTCCTTCCTCATGGGATGTGTTAAGGTGAGCGTTTTCCCATTTCAACAGCAGTTTCCGCTGTGTTTTTATCCACGGTGAATCCGCCCCGGAAAAGGTGGCAGATTGGCGGGTTGTGATACTGTGGGCGGTACATTGTCTTCCGCCTGTCTGTTGGCAGTGACCGCTGCGCTGCTTGTCTGTACCGCCGTGGCGGGCGGAGTGTTAAAGTGGCTGTCTTTGTTGGCGGTTTCCGCCACGGTCATAATTCCCTTTTTTTGTCTGCCGGCCTGTGCGGTATTACCGCACCTTCAACACCGTCCGCCAGGGTAGTAATGACCCCCATATACAACTTAATCATACATGTCCAACTTTAGAAATACAATACACCCTGCTTATGGCTGACAGGTTTCATCCAAAATCATTGAGAGACAAACTACTGACTGGCCACTTCTTCAGACTTAGGAGTAACCATGCAGAGAAAAAAGACTTCAATCATCATGCAGGTAAATTAACAAAGAAACATATCGAGAAGTACCTTGATAAGATAATAAATAAAGCTATGAAAAGGGCCTTAAACAACCCCTTAACCAGATACTCCATTTATTTCAGAAACCAAGACAGACCGGCTGATTGATGTCACTAGATATGGGGTAAACTCAAATCACTGAAGAAAATAATCAACAAGCACTGGAGAATCCTCAAGTCTGGTCCCTTAAAGTTTGAGAAGCCATTTTTTCAATCAGATGGAGTAAGTCATTGAAAGACTCACTTGTCTATACTAGACATAAAACCCTTTCACAATACATACATTTAGAATAGCATATAACCTTATCCCATTTTCCAGACACTTGCCATATGTGCATTGTAATATCTGTCTATCGACTAAGAAGGTGAAAGTATTTGTCCTTGTTCTCCTATACACAACACCAATAGTGACTCTAAAAATATTCTTTACATGATCATTTGCCCTTGTAACCCTAAATACATAGGAGTGACAACATGAAAAGTCCAGCCAAGGATACATTAACACAGAAGTGTGATAAGATGCAGACAAATAGTCACAAAGTTGATGAGATATTTCTTGAAAAAAGCCATTCAGAGAACTACATTAAATTGTACTTCACTGAAAAATAGTTCCCAATTACAAAGAACATGAACTCAATGATGTGCTGTTTTGAACAGCGCTGGATGTACCACTTAAAAAACTTGAGTTTAGGTTTGAATGATGATATAAAATGAACTCAATTTGAATATGAATATAAAAATATTTTTGAGTCTCATCCATGTTCCTGATATTTGACATCTTTCCTACAAACAAAGACCTATCATACAAGAAAATATGTAGCACAGCTCGCTTTGGTATAATATTAAAGATGTTTTACTGAGTAAGCACCATCATGCTTAATACGTTCTGCAGAAATGTATTTTAATGTCAATTGTTCCATAAAGTGGGTAAAGGAGTTTACTATTTTCTGGAGCCCAATGGCCACTCTTGCCATTAAAATTGTATTGTGTAAATACAACAATAATGGAATTGGATATGGACCCAGCTGTGGTATGTGGTGTCCTCAAAATATTCAAAGTCATTATGTAAAAGGTAACAAAGAATAATGCAAGCACACACCCCTGGTAAACACCTCTTTCAACCTTAAATGGGTCATGACACTTATCATTTGGGCTTAAACAGACCTTAGCAGAGACGTCAAAGTGCAATTGTCTTAAGTAGCAAACTATAGGATCCTTCACTCCCAGAAAAAAACTTGACGGACCATACATTTGAGTGAATGTCACAGTCAAAGCAGCTACTTAGGTTCATGAATACAAGGTGTACAGATCCTTTCTTGCCAGAGCATACTTGCTGGTTAGCAAGTACAAATCCAGAAACTGTTTCCAGTCAATGTTGGACACTGAACAGAATCCTCCTCAGCTCAAGTTTCTAGTCATGTTGCCCTCACTTTTATTATGGAGTCCAGAAGTTACATGAGGTGTTGGTAAATGATGTCCCCTCTATAACCTTTTTTAAAAAAACTGGAATGATAATAGACTAGCACTAGAACAAGGACAAGTTACTTTAAACCCTTAATAAAATGGGTGAAATGGGGTAAAAAGATCAGTGTTATTTTCAGAACTATCCATGGGAACATGTTATGGCAAGCAAATATAACTTGTGCCCTAAGGTAACTGTAACTCATTCCCCTGCCATTCACAGTGGTGTCATCAATGATATCAATTTAGATGTCACAGTCATGTTATCAGTGATGTCAGAATAAATGTCATGAATGATGCAATTTGTGCAGTAATTTGCAGTGCATAGCAAGGGCGTGATTCCTAAAATAACAAATTTCAAAGAATATGTAAATACTTGAAGAATCAGGAGGTGCAACCCCATCATTAATAGGTGAATATTTCAAATGCGAAGGAGAGTAAATTCTGCAAAAGTGGTCCATCGACTTCTGTGCAGAAATCAGAGCTTCAAGAACTGTGGAAGAAACAATATTAGAATAAAAGTAATTAATAACTTTCTAAAAAGCAGAGATGGCATTCATAATGCTAGCTGACAATAACAGTTCTCCGGCTCTCTCCCTTATACAAGCCTTCTTAGCCTGCAGAGCTTTTTTGTATTCTGCTATGCAGATTTGTACTTCTTCTTTATTTCATGGTGTCTTTTGGATAGCAATCATTAGATTTCTGTGTTCTCAAGAGCAAGTGGAGTCAGAACAACTATTGTGCGTAGCCTTCAAAGGACACATGGGAATTGTCAATAATGACTTAAGGCCTGATTTAGATATTGGCAGACGGGTTACTGCGTCATAATGGTGTCCACCAAATCTAAATCCCATTATGTCCTATAGGATTTAGATTTTGGCAGACGTGATATTCGTCACCCTTGTGAAGGAGTAACCCATCCATCAATATGTAAATTAGGCCCTTAGTTAAAATACAGATCAAGTCAAAAGAGCTCATAATTACTATTGCACTAGCACCTTCATTTAGACAGGTCATAAACGCTGCTTTCTTTAAGAACAATAAGCAGTATAACAGGCACATGGGATTCACCTTTATCTGTTTATACATCATCCCTTTATTTTAAATGGCTTCAAACCGTACTGTCATCTCAGTAGTTATTGTAAATCTTTGCTCAAATAGATCCACACTTTGAAAGAGTTTTGATCACTTGCTCAGTTAGCTACAACATAAAAGTTAGTTGTGAAAAGAGAAAAATCTTCAGAGAATACGATTAACTCAATAGTACTAGATGCTCTCCTACCTCTGAACAAAGTTATCAATGGAAAAGAGAAGGGGCACATATCAGAGGCCAACACAGATTATTTGTAACCAAGACATTGTTCAATGAATCACCAGACGAATCACAATAAAAATGTAATTGTTCCTCCCTGCTGCTATTGGAAACTGCACAAACCACATTGGTGCTTAAATGGCAGAGCAATTAAAATCACTCACCCATGAAAGAAAAACAATTTTGCCCCTGGAATCTGTGTATTCCTACACACCACAATCAAGTACATTTATAATATCTAGGGGTGGGCCAAGCTCACGGAGTTCTACTCTGCGGAATTCTACAGGATTAGCTAAAACCTCTGTGAAATTCTGGAGAGTTCCGCCTTTGCCACTTGCCCTACCACCCTAGCCTGAATGCACCCGATCTTGGAAGCGCTAAGCAGGGTCCGGCAGCCCGACCATGCTTAGTACTTCTGAGACCATGTGCATTCAGGCCACTGTGGTATGCTGTAGGCAACGAAAGCTGCCGTTTCAGACCTCTTGTGCTGACACAGCCCACTGGCCTTGACCTGCTGCTCTAAACCACACCTGCACTCTTCCTTTCACCAACTGCCCTCCTTCATGAACTTATTGGGAAGGGCCAAGCACAAGCAGCTACAAACCAGCGCACCACCAGCAGCCTGGTACTTTCACAAAGTGCCTAGCCTTGCCTGCCACTCTAAGGCACTCTCTCAGGCCACACACATCTCTGTCTGGTGGGGGCTGCCGGACTACCACTTAGCAGCTGATGCTCACCTAGTCTCCAGCTCTCCCTGATGGTCTCAGCACTGTACCGCATAACACCACTACCTTTCCCAGGGACTCTATGGAGACCGGATCTTTTCAAGTGGAGCTCTAACTCCAAGTTTCCTTTTTTCCAAGCACAGACCCCTCTCATATGCAAATACTTTCCATGTCCAGTGCTGGACCCTGTGTGCACATAGAAGAGAAAGCAAAACAAGGATCTTTCCTGAATTCTGTGTCCAGGTTCCCCGTTACCAGTGGCTTGGCTCTCTGCCCCCTGCTCCTGGGCTGCTGAGGACAGTGAAAGGAGGGAGGCCTGGATCCAAAGCTGGCGCCGGTGCAGCCCCTCAGCAGCAGCTTGCAGCAGCTCAACGCTGCAGAATGACAGAAAGCAAAGATTGAGCCAGGGGTCTCCTTGGCTGTCGTAGGGCAAATGTTGTCTTCATTTTGGGCAGAGTGTAAAGTGCAGCCAAGTTATGGGCCACACAGTGCAAGTACAAACTGTGCTTTTGCTGTGTGACCCATAACTGGGCTGCAGTGCGCATGCACACTGGTGAGTTCCGCTTCCAGGCCAGTAAAGTTTTTGGCTAGATGCCACGCTCCAAACAGTGCACGGAGTGCTCTTTTAACTTCCCCAGTGAAGCGAAGTTCAGCGCCCACCCCTAATAATATCTCTATTATGGTTGTTGTGAGAATGTGGATCTTTAGTTGGAGGGGGTGTGAGTCCTCACCAAGTAATAATGTCACAGTTCTGTACCAGGTCTCATTAGGTTTCAGTATTTTAAATCTTACCTGAACCCTTGACATTGCAGCACAGTTCAGGCAGGGTTTATTTAGGAGACATGTCTAAAGTATATATCAGCAGCAAAATAGTTAAACAGTGGACAACAGAACACAATAAAATATCAAATTTATAAAAATAGAATATAATTTAATGAGCAATTACACATACAGTGACAAAAACAGATTTTAGAAACCTGAAGATATGACATTTAGAAGCTTTAGTTCAATATAGCACCAAAAAATGCAAAGCGCCAATCGTGGTTTTCTGGTCGCCCTAGCGCTGGTCGAAGCAAAATTTAAAATTTAAAGCCTACCCCGAGCTACTGTTGGCTGGGTACAGGGACTAGGTATGTCCTGGTAGAAAGTTTACCTTCTGACTTGAAAGGTTTTCTTAAGAAAAGTCCTCATCAATGGGTCATCAGCTGGTCAGACTGGTACAAAAGGAGGGCTCAATGACAGTGTACTGGTGAAGCGGGGGTCCTAGGTCAACGGTGGGAAGCTCCATCACAGAATGATTCACGCATAGAAAGAGGAAGTACAGTGGAGAAATTCCTTTGTGAATCGGGCCATCTTTTTTTTTTTATCTTGGGAATTTCTTTCAAAACTCTCCATTCCAAATTACCCTCTAAGGAAGCTCTGGTGGAGATAACGGGTACATTCACAAAGGTAACTTTCTTTTGTGAGTAATTTACAGGTGAAATTCACTCTTAAACTTACAAGTAAGCTGACTCATTCTAACTACTCACAAAATTCAGTGTAAAGTTCCTCCAAAGTTTAGACTTACACGTCTCAACCCGCTGAAAAGGGAGATAGATTCAAATTAACAAATGTAAGTTACTACTGTCAAAGAGAAACAGTAGTAATCCCAGTAGCTTCCATGGTCAATAAATGATGCTGCTACTCTCATTGAAAATAATGAACTGGGTACTTAAGGAAAACAAATTAGAAGTAATGCTTAATTAAATTAAAATACCTAGAATAGTTAAGAAATAAAAATAAATGTAATTTAATGTTAAAAATGTTCCCAAATCATTCCATAAATTCTACGCACTACTTTTAATAATTATTACTGCATAATATAAAATAATATAAAATATAATATAAAAATAAGTTTACAAAGACAACTCTTTATAGGGATTTTAAGCTCCAGAAAAGAGACTAAGGGCCAGATTTTGAGTTTGGTGTCGGACTGCCAGACCGCCTATGTGGCGGTCGGGAGGATGCCACCAAGCCGGCGGCCACCCGACTTCTGCATTACAACACTACTGCTGGGCTGGCGGTAGTGCCTGTGGTGGTGGCACTGCGGCGGTATGCTTCAGCTCATAAATTGAGCCTGAAGCACATGCCGCACTTTGCAGCACCAGATGCCGCTCGGGTGGATTGTTGTCATGCACAATATTGTGCATAGCAAACAGTGTGCACCGACAGTACAGGCATGGGGGCCAATAGACAAATTTGACCTGGAGCCCTGTTTCGGGTCCCTTCTCTGCCTTTTCACTGAGAGTTTCATGGCGGGGTCCTCACCATGAAATGTTTGACAGATGATCAGCATGGAAGTACCGGCATCAGGACAATTGTGTGTGACCATGACTTTCCTTACCACTGCTGCCACAGGATCAGAAATCCTGGCGGTTGCAGCAGTTTTGTGGCTGTCCGGCCACCATCCTTGTAATCTGGCAGTCGGACCACCATCGCGGGTACGGTGGTCCCAAGACCGCACACTTATGATCAGGCCCTAAAGGCCTGTACTAGATATTGGTGGCTGGGATACTCCGTCAGACATCCCGTCCGCTGAAATCTAACTCCCATTATTTCCTATGAGATTTATATATTGGTGGATGGAATACACATCACTGTTAAGATGGCGTAACCCATCCACTAATATCTAAATCCGACCCTAAATTCTAGGGTACATGGCGCTACCAGGAAAGCTAGCAAGGTGTTGTTAGCTATGAAGAGACTTTTGTGGCTATAATTTCAAGTTGGTTGTGCGCAGTGCTTTTGTTGCTAAATCTGAAAGCCTGAGCCTATCTGGCCTTATGCAGCCCTCACCAGTTAAAGTGTCCTACTGAGGGATGATATTAACTTCCATTTTGAAGGCGATAAAATGGAGGACTGGTGAGACCTGCTGAGCTTGCCGGATCCATGCTCCTTCACAGTTAGTCTGAAATGATGAGTACTTCAATTATGCCAATCACCTCTACTTAGTTTCTTTCAAATTTTTGCCATTTAAGTTAAAAATATTATGTCTCAGGATCCCTTGTCCAAGTTTTATAATTTTGTTCATTTTTTACTGATTAAGGGCCTGATTAGGAGCTGGGATATTGAACCGCTGCAACTCCAATACGGCTCTGATTAAGCGTCCGTCAAGCCGGAGGACTCACAACGTCCATAGTACGATGATTCTAAGGGGCTTACCTGCGGAAAGGTCGTGTTATGATGTTTCTGCTGAACAAATCAGTGGAAACAGTGTAGCGGCATTACCCTCAGCTCTCTTAGGGAGCCAAGGCCAATGTCATGGAACACAGCACATTCGGAATGCACACTCTCTGCAATAGCAATAGCAGAAAGTGCATATTCCGAGGGTGCTGGCAAGGGGGCCCTCAGCACTGCCCACGACATGGACCTCAGCACTGCCCTTCTGTCAGCCTTTTCATAGCAGCCACCTAGCCATGAAAAGGCTGGCAAAAATCAGTCATGATCAACTTGGCAATGTTGAACTCCGCCCGCCGCGGCTGACCACAACTTTGACTGTCACAAACCCGCTGGGATACCTGATCCCGGCAGAGGCAGCAGTCTCCTGGTGGTTTGACTTCCAGGACAGTAATCTGTTAGTCGGACCACCAGGATTGCAGCGGTCTGACCGCCACCATGAGTTTGGCAGGCCGTGGTCTGCCAAACTTGTTACTAGGCCCTAAATCTTGGTTCTTTTTACTCAGCATGTTTGGAAATGTTCTTAATTGGTTTGTTGGATTAAATATTATTTTTGTGTTGCTGAAATACTGTTTTGTGTGGAAATAATTAGAGGCACCCCAGGTATGTTAATAAAACTGCATTTAACTAATAAGACACTGAGATGGAGTTAATACCTTGCTCTTCGTCCAGTTTATAACTCAGAATCTCACATATAGAGACTGAATTCTCCTCTTCCATCATTACACAACCATGAGCATGTCCCGAAAAAGACAGTGACAGCACTGTGCGTGGGAGTAAACCCCCGACGTAAAAACAAATCAGATAAAGGAGATCACATAATACCTCTATAATGCCAGGGGCATACTAGCCACTCTCCTCCTTTGCACTAAACTGTGAAAAGTCCTACATAATCCAACTGTATTAGACATACAATCATCAGTACCCTCATTTTACAGATAAATGTGATCCCATTGAAGAAAGGGGCACTATGAGTGGGAGAAATGGCAATAGGAAGGAAGGGTCTTCTGTCTCCGAGCCAGGATACGTATACAAAGCTGGGTTTTTGTTTACGTATAGACAGGCTGAAGGCATGAAAATGAGCCCACTTTTGAAGTCATGCATGGCAATCTTCCAATAGTATGTGACCAATAACTTCAGGCATGTAAGAATATTAAAAGTAGTATTACAGAAGTACTGATTAAGGTACTTCTAAATGCCATTGTGAAATTGACACCCCAAAATGCCAACAATCTGTAGGTTGAAGTGCAAATAGAATGTGCATGTGTCAATTCACAATGACATTTTTAAACATCTCAAGTAGTACCACAGGGGCAGTGCTTCACGTACTCATGGATGCCTTTGTGAATCGGCTTCTATAGAATCAGTGCACTAGGAAGTTGTCCGATCAGTCACGAAATGTACTCCAAGGATTTCTTCATTTCTTCCCAATCAAATGCGCTTCTGAAATGTCTGAGCCTTAAGAAACAGAGAAAATGCGTATCAACTACAATAGTTATTCACAGTAACACTTACACATTAAACAAAAAAAGAAATGCGATAAGATAAGTTACATCTGCCGATCGTTGATTGACATTTTAATATTGTGACTCTTTCCGCAAGCTTATCTCTAAAAATGCAGGATACCCTGAAATCTGGGAAGAAAAAACACAGACGATTGAAAGACAGATGCTCCTAGTGCCTCACCAATCTGAGGCCCCAAAATGACTGTAAACTGTTCTATTTACCGTTTGTATTTGGTGATGTATCACACTGTGCACTTTGCCAGACATCGTCACAGGATAGTATTAAAACTATACACACGTACACACATACACACATTGGAGCTAGAGTGGGCCATTATCACCGTGAATGCAATTGGAAGAAAGTCGTTACACCAGTATGCAAAGATGTTTAACAACACGTTTCTGCAAGTTCGTTTCCTGTGGACATAACAAAACTGTGTTTCAATACCTATCTTACATTTCAAACAGCTTCAGTTGTAAATGGCAAAGCTGTTTGTACTCAACGATTGATCCACCAACTATATTTCGAAGAGATGGCATCCTGACAATTTGTACCACATTGTATATTACATAACATGAAGCTCAGCTTTTCCCCATAGTATTTTTGCATTTCTCTGAGACGTTTTATCAATCTTCATTGAATTAAGTTCACTTTTCACCATCTCATCAGCAATAGATTGATGACTGTCTTGGTCTTACCACCAAAGTCAACCGTTTTCTGTTGCAGATGTTCATCGGGTGGTATTCTACTCTATGGCGCCTGCTACACAATTAAAATGGCGATCATATGTCTAATGTCTCTTGCAGATGTTGACGGATGAGTGTTCTTCTCAATAGAGAGACTTCAGCAATAACTAATTAGAAAAAGAAATTCATCAGAGAAACACAGATTGTTTCACCACGGAGGTTTGACATTTTTTAAATGTGTTTATAATTAGATTTATTGCACTACCCTTTTCTCTTATGGAAAATGCATTCAGTCGTTCTTTAAATAACTCCTATTGCTATGGCATCATTTGTCTGATTAACAGGTATACAGAAGTTTAACGTTCCACTCGCCAATAGCGCTAAGGGCAAAATAAAACAAGTTCCAGCTTCACTACAAAGTCCTCTCATTACGAATTTGAATGAAGTGCTAGGTAAAGGGATGGCAAATGCTGTGTGGCTATCTACATCCTACATATATTTTTTTTAACAATGCAGACACATTAAAAAATGCAATACAATTCAAATTATATTTGATGCCTGAAGTGATAATAGTAGTAAAGTCGTCTTCAGTTATTAATATTCTTTATTTTCTATTTTTTTTTACATTTAACTGACTTAGGGTCTCATTACGAGTTTGGTGGTCGGACTGCTCTGGCGGTGTCCACACCACCGTATTATTATGCAAGTAGGCAGGCCTGCACCCACCAAGCAAAAAGGCAGCAGCGCAGCTGCTTGTATCACAACAGTCCGACCTCCAGAGCGATCAGCGTGTTTCCAACCACTGAGCTTATCACAAACACACAGTCACTGTGGAAGTCTCCTCACGACAGTTAGCCGATGGCAGTTGACCACAGCGTTACGCATAGAGCAAAGTAACAGACAAGTGGACAGTGGATGAATTAAAAAACAACACAGCTGACAAACATTGGTCCAGTGGACACACCTGCAGATCACACTAGAAAACACAGGGCCATATTTATACTCCGTTTGCGCCGAAATTGCGTCGTTTTTTTTGACGCAATTTCGACGCAAAACTAACGCCAACTAACGCCATATTTATACTATGGCGTTAGAGGCGAATAGCGCCAAAGTTCCCGGAATGTGCGTCATTTTTTAGCGTGAACCCCTTCCTTGCGTTAATGATATGCAAGGGAGGCGTTCCCGTCTAAAAAATGACTCCCAGGCCTTTACGTGGTATTTATACTCCCGGGCAAAAGAGACGCCCGGGAGTTGGCGTGGCTAAAAACGGCGCATTTGCGCCACTTTTTAACGCCTGCTCAGGGCAGGCGTTAAGGGGCCTGTGGGCTCAAAATGAGCCCACAGGTGCCCTCCCATGCCCCCAGGGACCCCCCCTGCCACCCTTGCCCACCCCAGGAGGACCCCCAAGGATGGAGGGACCCACCCCAGGGACATTCAGGTAAGTTCAGGTAAGTATAATTTTTTATTTTTTATATTTTTTTTTGGTGGCATAGGGGGGCCTTATTTGTGCCCCCCTACATGCCACTATGCCCAATGACCATGCCCAGGGGACAGAAGTCCCCTGGGCATGGCCATTGGGCAAGGGGGCATGACTCCTATCTTTACAATGATAGGAGTCATGTTGATGGGGGATGGGCGTCGTTAAAAAATGGCGCAAGTCGGGTTAAGACGATTTTTTCGACGTAACCTGACTTGCCCCATTTTAAGACGCCCATGCGCCATTTTCCCCCTACGCCGGCGCTGTCTGGTCTACGTGGTTTTTTCCCACGCAAAGCAGGCAGCGCCGGTCTGATTGCGCCGTCTAACGCCATTCCATAAATACGGCGCCCGCATGGCGCTTCAGAATGGCGTTAGACGGCGCAAAACTTTTTGACGCTAAACTGCGTTAGCGCAGTTTAGCGTCAAAAAGTATAAATATGGGCCACAGTCCTTCACAGATCACAACCCTTTGCATTTCCACAGGGAGCCAAAGAACCCCATCCCCCATTTTTTGATTTTTTCATAGATTAGGCATAGATTAGGCACCCCCTTTTTCACCATCCTATAGAACACCTTGTACACACTTTTGTCCATTCACTCCCTATTGCACTTTCTCTGTTACATAAGTCACTCCCGCCCACTTTAGCTGTCCACCATGTTACATTCCAAAAATCCCCATTTTTCAGAAGACGAGTTGAAAGTCATGGTGGATGAAATCATAAGGGTAGAGCCACAATTGTTTGGATCCTTAGTCCAGCACACTCCTCTCAGTAGGAAAATAGCAATGTGGGACAGGATAGTCGACAGAGTGAATGCACCACCCTACACGCAAAGGAGGACATTAGGAAGAGGTGGAATGACCCCAGGATGCCATAAATCCTGGAACGTTATCAAAATAACATTCCAGGATTTATGGTATGTCCCAAAATAGAAATGTATACTCAAACCTAATGCAGCCTATGTAATGCTATGTAATACTCAACACTTGTCAAGGGTTGGGGAGTTGAGGGAATGACCTGACTGCAGCTCTTAGGCGGCCTTTTGTCAGTAACTCCAAACACCAACCCAGTGTTCACTTGTCCAAATACCCTTGTTTGGTAACTCTCAATTGAAGTGTACTCACCTGGGATGATACCATTTGCACAGTATGTGTAGGAGATAGAGTGATCTAACTGCAGCTCCCAGGTGGCCTTATATTAGTAACTCCAACCATCAGCCCAGGGTTCACTTGCCCCAGGACATCCTTTATTGAACTCTCAAATGTAGTTAACTCATCTGGGAGTGTACCATCTGTCAAGTGTTGGGAAGTAGAGGGAGTGACCTGACTGCAAAGCCAATTAAGCTCTGTTTTTGTAGCTCCCATCACCAGCCTGGTGTTCACTTGCCCAATTAACCCTGTGTCTTAACTCTCAATTGAATTGTACACACCTGGGTGGATACCATTTGTATAGTGTGTGAAGTAGAGGGAGTGACCTGATTGTAACTCCAAGGAGGCCCTGTGTATCTAACTCCAACCACCAGCCCAGTGTTCACTTGCCCAATTACCCCGTGTCTGAACTCTCCATTGAAGTGTACTCAACTGGGAGGATACAATTTGTGTAGTGTGCATAGTAAAGGGAGTGACCTGACTGCAACTCCCAGGAGGCTCTGTGTCTGTAACTCCAGACACCAGCCCAGTTTCACTTGCCCTATAACCCCTGTGTCTTAACTCTCAATTGAAGTGTACTTACCTGGGAGGATACCATTTCTACAGTGTATGGAGTAGAAAGAGTGACCTGATTGCAACTCTGAGGAGGCCCTGTGTCTGTAACTCCAATTACCAGCCCAGTGTTCACTTGCCCAATTACTCCTGTGTCTTAACTCTCAATTGAAGTGTACTTACCTGGGAGGATACCATTTCTATAGTGTGTGTTGTAGAGCAAGTGACCTGATTCCAACTCCCAGGAGGCCTGTATCAGTAACTACAACAAGTATTCCTAAGGTCTCACGCTACATCACCAGAGAGGTATCGACAGCAGACACATTGACACACCACTGTGCACAGGATGACTCCAGTCACATATACAACAAAGTCCTGTATTTACCTGCATCCCACTCAACTAGGCCTCCAAATGGTCAAAGTCATATGTTGCCTCGCCACTGTGTTGGCTTCATTGGTGGTAAGATGTCATTTTCAGTCCATCTTCTAAAGCGCAACTGATCTTCACATCGCATCAGATGCTTGAGTAAAATACTTTAGGCAAGCTTCACGCATGGCATGTCAACTAACTCAGTACCATGGTTACTTGACACAATATGATTACCTAGATCTTAACTATGCCAAATGTCTCCTCTTACCATAACACAAAACCTTTGGTGGTAGATGTCACAATTTAACAGTAACAATGTAGGTTCTTTATCAAAAGGTTGAGCTGCCACTGGGCACATGGAGTGGAACAGACTACCACTAACCGCCTGGCTGAAGCCCTCAGTGACTGCAACAATCTTCGACTTGTGGATTAGGAGGAAGGTCCTGGCCCATCTGGGCAACCTGGTCAGACGTCAACAGTGAGTCTCACTGTGGCCACAATGTCAGCTCCCAGCCCTGTTGCTTCAACATCCCAGTCAAAAATGCACTCTGCACCTGTGTACCTAGCATAGTTTCCACCTTTGTGTGCTGCCCAGTCCTGGATCCTGAGGTGAAACTTGACACTCCGGACACTGAGGGTTCAGGGCCAAGTCCAGGTTGGAGAGGGCACCCTGTGCAAAGGGAACAGGATTGTGGTGGTAGGGTGCTTTGGAGAGATGCAGTGGGTCAGCGGAATGAGGCCACTGGGGCTGCTGTCAGCCAGGACACCATCCGCCATGTCTTGGGGTCTATCAAGAGTCCCAAGGATTGATGGGCCAAGGGTTGACTGAAACCCAGGTAACCAAGGAGCTTCCGAGGGACATGCATAGGGACGTGTGAACAAACGGAGGACCGCAATTCACTCATGGTCTCCCTAACAGGGGTGCTGAGGGACATTCATACAACCCTTAGCAGAGCTTTTCCAACCCACTCTTTCCCTTCCTTTGGGTCAACAACATCAGGCCCATGTACATCGGCACAAGCCACAGGAAGCAAAGACTTGCCAGGGAAACAACTAGCCACAGACACCCCTGCCTCTGTAGCAGCTGATCCACCATCCTCACAAGTGAGGACATCCAGCAAAGACTCGAGGAGGTGGGGATGGCAAGACAGCCACCACTGCCAGTAATAATCCTTTTCCTTAAGGTCCTCCTTTGTGTGTCACACATTCACTCTTTGGACTGTTTCTGAACCTTCTTCCACTTTCAATGGGAGGAGTACTCTGTACTTTGGACTTCCAAAGGTGTGGCATCTACTCCAATGATTTCATTCAGCATGACTGACCCCTTCTCATTAGATTTTTTATTGAGTCATGTCTTCTGTTAGTCATAGCTTCCCTATCAAATCACCCTTCACTAACTGATTGTCTGCTGTTTTTAATTGCAGATTTAGCCATGTAGATATATCAGACCATGAGAACCATATGATGATGATCCATGGTACGCGTTCAAGATGGGAACTGTTGCATGTGCACAGGTTCCAGCTCAGGATTACGGCCATTCCACACAAACACATACATACAGGTATCTTTTCAAAGAAGGAATTTTATTACGTTCTTCAACACATAGGCTGTCTTGATGTCAGAAACATTGCAAATCATTAATGATTGAACCATACTGAGTAAATAAACATATGGGCAGACCTCCAGACCATGGAAGGAAGGGATTTGTCAGACATTTTCCTGTAGAATAAGCAAACATTAAAGTGATTGATATCATCAAATGGAGCTATTTCACCTACCACATCAAAGTAATCCAACACTATATAATGTAAGACTAAGACTGATGGCAGTACAACAGCCTCTGATCACAGGGTCATTATAATCCAGTGCTTATACTTCTGGTGATATGACACAAACATATGTCAATGATTGGGCACAGGCACTTTGGCCCACAATGATGAACACACATCAAGAGCTACATACAGGTCATACAAAAAGAGTGTTTAGCTAATGTGTAGGGTAACGGACATGATTGTTTCCTACTATTACATATTTCCTGACCACATGATGACACGCATGATGCACCATGGCCAACACAGGACAAAAAACAAGTCAGCAGAAGTCTTATAAACAATCATTTCATCACTATGCAAGCTGTCATTTCAAAGAATCAACTCCACATATTCTTACAACTACAGTACACTGTACAGTCAAACTCGTGACATTACATGACATACTTACACTCATGAGAAGATGTCAATGAGATAATTTAGCAAGTCAGCTCCTTCCTCTTCACCACTGTTTATCTTCATTTGGAATTCCAGGATTCTCACCCAGTGGCACTGCAGGCTCCCCCTCCTTGTGGATTTAAGGGATAGTCCTATGCAGGGTGATGATGTGGAGTATGTAGCATGCCACAGTGATCTGACACACGTTCTCTGGTGAGTAAAGGAGGGTTTCACCATTCCTGTCCAGACAGCGAAATATGGCCTTTAGGAGGCCAAAAGCCCAATCCACTGCTCACCATGTTCTTCCATGAGCCTTATTGAAGCAGACTTCCCCTAGTGTAGTTGTTTTCCTCAGCAGCGTCAATAACCAAAGACAGTTTGGATATGCTGAGTCCCCTGATTTGGAAGGGGATATAAGTGCAACAATGAGTCTCTCACTTCATGACTGTAGCATCTGACATTGCTCACACAGAATCAGGACAGAGGTGACTTACCAACCAGCCAGCCAGGCCCTCTCTGGTTGCAGTTATGACATCAGCTGGGGTAAGGTGCTTTTCCGATTTATGAAGGAGTCATGTATAGATCATTGTCACTCAAGTCTGAGAGTGAAGTCTGTATGATACAAGTTGCCTGTAGGGATTGTATGCATTGAGTCAATGTTACAGAGTGTAAATGTGCGGGTCCAATCAGGCCCAAGGACTTTACCCTTCATAAACCACAATGGTGTATAGTGTTTCATTGTGGTTTGCATCGCACCTGGGCTACCGAATGTCAGTAGATTTGCGTAGTCACTGTAGGCCATGAGCAGCATAGTGGGTTAGTCTGAGATAACTCCAAAAGTGTGCAGTCATGTTCCTGTACTTATCAGTATGTGTGTGTACAAGTTGCAATTTTTTTGCTTGGTGTTTCTGATGTGTGTGACACAGCCATTTGTGCAAAAACTTGTGTCTGTAATCTTTTGATTTGTCTCTTCCATCCATATAGGTCAACACCCATCAGAAGAAGGGGACTTGGAGAGCCGTCACCTGGAAGTTACGGTCCTCCATGAGGAGGAAGGACCTGAGTCGTTGGGCTCGGAAGATCACTGCGGTCCAGCTAGGGCTGTCCTCCCAGCATGGGAGGGGCACTTGTCAGAGCCTGACCCCCCCAATGGCCTGTATTTAGTCAGTGCCTACCCGGAACTTGATGGGTGTTTCAGGGGAGCACAGCAGCCACTAGAGGGTAAGTACAGAAAATGTCACTGCCTATCACATTGCCAAATGTATGTGTTTGGTTTGGCCATCTCCCCCTGGAGATTGGGGATAGGACATGACTGATACACAAGATGACTAACTGTTTGTGTATGTATGGAAGTTTGTGCATGCTGATGTGCCTTGCCTATTAGTCCAGGGACATAGGACACAATCAAGTACAGTCCAGAAACAATATATTCTCCAGGGCCAACACATGACGTGTACAGTGTCAATCAATTAATGTTGGTTGTTGTTGTGGGTGTAAATTGTACACAACAGTCCACTACTCTTCTTTGTGACAGCCCAAACAAAATGAAGTAATGAATCACTGTCCTCAGCCATGAGTCTGCTCAAGTGTATATATTGGCATCTGTCCCCATAAGATACTTGTCTTCAGTATGTCATTAGTGCTGGTGCCTCACTTTTGTCTGTCATGTGGCCATCATACATATGACAGAGCATACATTGCTCTTTAGGTGCAGATACAGATCAAAACTTAAGTAAGTGGGGAATGTCTATTGACATAATTTGTGTGACATCACTGTTGCCAACATTCCTTGTGCCTACATGTTACCATGTGCTCCTTTCACGTTTGACAAATTATTTTCACTAATATTTCATGCATGGTGTACCTGTCTACATGGGATTATTTCTTTAGTCCCTCAAATATGTGTGCATGTGAACATGTGTTTGGAAATGGACATATGTCATTGGACTACATTTCAAGTGGTGCCACAAACGACAGGAGTGTGTCCCCATTGATTGGTGGCTCACATATACCTTCCCCTCGTCATTGCATGTCATTTGGCATGTACAACTGCAGTAGCAATGAAGGACATGACTGGTGAGACTATAGTTTTTATACACAAAGTGTATTTCCATGCCATTGATGTGGCATCATGTAGCAAATTGCTCTGCATACGTGACATTGGGAAGGTCTGTTACCTGACTGTTGGCATTCATCATGGAGTGACTTGCAGTTGGAATGATATGTGTTTGTGGACAACCATTCATCCACAGAAATCTGGGTATGCATGACCAAAATGGAGACAGTGATGTAGCTTCCCATTGGGCAACATGTTGAGGGCCTTCTATAAGTGCTTGAGAATCCCTGGGCCTCTCCAACATTCAAAGGACTATTGGCTTGTACCGATGCAATAGGAGTATGTCATTGTCTGGAATGCCATTCAAGAGCGGTGATTTCCCTGGGGCTAGTTAATTCATTGTGTTGTGGATTTTGGAGACATATCCCCGTGACATTTTGCACAATTTGTCTAAGTGTACATCTCCATGCTAGATGTGTAGTATATCTGAGCAACATTAGTACAATCTCTGTGAAACCAAAAAATTCCATTCTTGACATGTGCCATGTTTTTATGGCCAGGTGATGTGTTTCCAAAATGTATTTCATGGTTTACCGTAATAGATTTATTTGACCCCTGTTCAGAATTTTCCTTTTAGACTTTCGTATATACAGTGACTGTATAAGCCAAAACATAGGCACATGATGTATCAATGATCAGTGACACCCCTCAATTCTAGAGCAAAAGCTATAGCTACCTGCCTATTTCCTGTGCCTTCCCTTGCAGTAGAGTAAGTCAAATTTGCCTTTTCTTACTGCACAGTGAATTAATTTGTTGGAAATGATTTGTGAAAGTGGACGAGGCCATTGAGTAAAGTGGGATTAGTAAGTGGCTAATTTGATTTCAAGTTTGGCATTAGTGCTACTATGTGACAAACGTGCCAAATACAATCTATATAGCTTGCTTCTTTTCCTGTAGTGAAGTGCATCATTTTCCCGACCGTCTCCTTATAGGAGACAGGATAATATTTCCGCATTCCATACGTGATGTATGTGACATAGGCCCTCATTATGACATTGGCGATGGCCCTCATTATGACATTTGCGATGAGCGATAAACTGATGGAAATACCTCCAAAAGGCCAGCGGTAATTACCACCAAATTATGACAATGGCGGTGAGAACTCCCATGGACAGCCAATGTACCACACCATCCGCAAGGGCGTTAACACCACTGACCACGGCGGTAGCCATCAACAGCCAGGGGGGAGACAAAGTTACCACCCACCATTTTATGACACAGCACACCACCATGATTTCTGGGGTGGTGCCAATGCCATCAAAAGCCTGGTGGAAACCGAACATAGAAAACAAAAGACTCACCAAAAAGTACACAAAGGACTCTGCTGCCACTGTGGAACTGCAAGTCTTCCCGATGCTCTTCTATGCCATGCTCCACAAGGAACACCAACGCTGACAAAGACGACGACGGTCAGTACAGCTGCCTAGCACACAAGGGAGGGAGGGAGGAAAACAAGAGTGACACACATACGCACAGCACACACCAGACACACACTATAAACACAACCAGCTGCAGCTGTAAACCAATCACACACGACACACAGCACAATAAAACGTGGATGAGATTTTGTAAGTACTGAAAATGTACTAGCAAGGGAAAAGCCACCACATGAACACAATATATACAATTGTCCCCAAAGGGCCAATGCCCAGTCTAAAGTACAAAGGGCCCACATAGCCACAGGGCACAGTCCAAGGCCCAACTTGTCTCCTGACATCAACTGCACAGAACTCTGCAGGGGCATCATGTTGTAAGTGGGCAGGCACCTCAGGCAGAAGGAGGATGGAGGACACCTCAGCTAAGTTGGGGCACTTGCCCACTGGTTCTGGGGAGGGCTCCATGCCCATTTCTCTGTGCTGGGGAGTACAGGGCCACAGTCTCTGGAGTAGGTGACTTGCCCACTGGTTCTGGAGGGGGCTCCATGCCCATTTCTCTGTGCTGGGGAGTGAAAGACCACAGTCTCTGGAGTGGGTGATTTTCCCACTGGTTCTGGAGGGGCTCGTTGTGCAGCAGTCGCAGGACGGTAGCCTACATGCCCTCTGCCGGAGATGACAGCTGCACTGTCTCATCTGGAGGTGAGGGCTGCACTGTGTCAGCAGGTGAAGGTGCCTCCTGTGCAGCCTCTGCTGGAGGTGAGGGCTACACTGTCTCATCTGGAGGTGGGGGGCTCCGTGAACACTGGTGGTGGTGGTGTCATCCTGCCAGCCTCTGCTGAAGGTGAGGGCTGCACTGTCTCAGCGGGTGAAAGTACAGCCTCTGCTGGAGAAGTGGGTTGCACTGCCTCAGCTGGAGGTGAGGGCTCCGTGACCACTGGTGGTGATAGTGGTGTCATTTTGCCAGCCTCTGCTGGAGGTGAGGGCTGCACTGTCTTAGCAGGTGAAGGTACAACCTCTGCTGGAGGAGTGGGTTGCACTGCCTCAGCTAGAGGCGAGGGCTCTGTGACCACTGGTGGTGGTGTCATCTTGCCAGCCTCTGCTGGAGGTGAGGGCTACACTGTGTCAGCAAGTGAAGGTGCCTTATGGGCAGCCTCTGCTGGAGATGAGGGCTGCATTGTGTCAGCGGGTGAAGGTGCCTCCTGGGCAGCCTCTGCTGGAGGTAAGGGCTACACTGTCTCAGTGGGCGAAGGTGCAGCACCTGCAGGAGGAGTGGGTTGCTCTGCCTCAGGGCTCCTTGACCACTGGTGTTGGTGGTGTCACCCTGCCATCCTCTGCTGAAGTTGAGGGTTTCTTCCTCTTCATGGCATATGTCGAGGGCTTCTTCACCTTCATAGCAGGAGGTGCAGGCTCCTTCCCCTTCATAGCAGGAGTCGAGGGCTCCTTCCCCTGCAAGGCAGGAGTCAAGGGCTTCTTCCCCTTCATGGCAGAAGGTGCAGCCTCCTTCCCCTTCATGGCAGGAGGTGTGACCTCCTTCCCCCTCATGGCAGGAGTCGAGGGCTTTTTCCCCTTCATGGCAGCGGCTGTGGGATCATTACTCTTCCTGGCTGGTGGAGTGTGAGCCATCACTGTCTTGCCTCCACGACTAGGAGGTGCCTACACTGTCTGCGTGGACTGCTTGGCTGAATTGCTGGGCTGGGTCATTGGGACCCTGCTCTTACAGGCAGGGCGGAGGAGAGGGGAGAGGTCAAGTTGGGCAAGGAAAAGATTTTTAGGGTCGGTGGAGTGGGAAGAGGGAGGAGGGATGGGAGTGGAGGTTTAGGGAGTCGTTGGAGGAGTACATCTGCTGGACTTGGGTGCAGGTGCATGGGGAGTGTGCTGATGTGAGATGGATGGCTGTTGGGTGTCTGAGTGCTTGTGTTTATATGCTTTAGGAGGGGAGACAGACAGGGTTGGAGAGGGCACAGGGGACGCGTGCATTGATGTTGTTGAGGTGTCTGCTAGTGAGGTATGTGTGCTGCTTGGTGTGGTGATGCTGGTGGTAGTTGTTGAAGCAGTGTATGCAGGTGTGAGTGTGGATGTGACTGTGAGGGAGGTTGAGCAGGAGGAGGAGGGAAAGACAGTGGAGTCAGTGGATGTGGTGTGTCTGCAAATGTCTGGTGTTTTCATGAGTGCTTCTGTGTTAAAGTGTGGTGCCTGTGTTTGACTGTGTTACTCTTGTGTGTTGTCTTGTGTGCATGCTCATCTGTAGGTGTGCATGGGATGGGTTGGTGTTGAGGTGACTGGGACCACCAGGGAGCTTCCATCGGAGGAGGTATCTCAGTCTGTGTTGTCACCTCCTGTCTCCCCTGTGGTGCTCCCCTCACCCTCCTTCCCACTGGTTCCCTTGACATCGATGGACTCTGCCTGCTGGGTCCTGTGGGATGCAGCTCCCTCTGTCGCCGGTGCACCTGCTCCTCCGCCAGATGATGCTAATGCACACATGGATAGGATGACAGAAGATAAAGGGGGGAGAGAGAAAAAGAACAAAGGGTAAATTATTGAATCAACACCACTGTTGGCATACACACAGCACCGTCACACACAGGGATCAGGATTGAGCACTATGCATTGCACTGCCATTCATTTGGCTAGATGCCACAGCAAGATGAGGGCCAAACATGGCCAACTGCACACCTCCTGGGACCTATTAAGCCCTGTCTGACATGGAGTGCAACCTAGCTAGGTTACCTTCTTTTTGCTTTCAACCATTACCCTTGAGCTGGATCACACTGCAATGTCTGGCCTGCATTAAGGGGCACCAACTAACTGACACCCACCACCCGGATCCCATGCCACTTACCAAATATTGTAGTAATGCCCACTGTACTCCCCCTTGTAGCTGCTGTGATGCCCTCAAACGCTCATCCAGCTCTGGGTAGGCCACTGCCAGTATGCAGGCGATCAGGGAGGTCAGGTCCCGATGGGTACCCCTTCCTCGTTGGGAGGCCATCCCCAGCTGGACCTCTGTGGTCTTCCATGCCCAGCATCTCAGCTTCTCCCACCGTTTCAGACATTGGGTGCTTCGCCTGCCATAGACCCATTGGGTCCACACATCCTTGGCGATGGCACACCATAATCCCTTCTTTTGATGGGCGCTGACCTGCAGAGGCGATACAGACGGGAGGACACCATTACACATACAATCCAGCCTGTCACACATATGGCCCACCAATCCTGTTTCCGTCACCACTGGCACATGTATTGGCCAGCGCACACCATGTATACTACCACATTACATCCCCCCATGACACAATGCTTGCCCACACATCTCCATGCATCCTTCTCACATGCATCGTGCCCAAGGAGTACTCACTCCTCCAAAGTGAAGGCAGGGGCCCTTCTTCCGGTCACACAGGGCATGGTAGGTTCCAGACACAGGTCACAGCAGCACATGCAGTGTAGGTGCTCTCCTGTTGAGGGTCAGGAAACAAGTGAGGATTCAGATAGAAAATGGCGGTCACATCCACGGCGGTGTACACCGCCATCGCCGGCGCACACCGTCATCGTCGGCGCTGATCTCCATTGGCCACTGTAATGCATAGAGACCCATATTATCCAATGAGGAATTGCACGGCGGTGCAAGACCGCCTTCCGCCGCAATGCCCAATGTCGGCGGAGTTACCTCACTTCTGCCTGTCCCTACATACAGGACAGGCAGTTACCATGTCATGGAGATAGACAACCATCAGATTAACCTTTACTGCGTCACTGCCTAGATTAGCACATACCTGTCATCACCACTGTCCCATTACTTAAATGCAACATGTACACTGAGGTTGTGGTTCCGTTGTTCAAATTGTGACAGCGTACTCACTCTTGTGACCCTTAGGAACCTACCGCTGCGGATTAATGGGAGAAGAAGGTGAACCCCTGTGTACAGACTCCTTGTGGACTTGGCTACACTGGAGGACAGGCACATTATACTCACCTGTAGACTGGACAGGGCCACAATCACAGAGCTGTGTGCCTGATTGGAGCCTGACCTGATATCAGCTATCCATCATCCTACTGAGATTCACCCTCTTGTGCAAGTGCTATCAGTGCTCCAATTCCTAGCAACTGGTTCTTTCCAAGTGACAGTGGGCTTGGCAGCTGGAATGTCACAGCAAATGTTTTCTATTGTGTTGTAAGGGTATTGTGTGTCCTGGTGAAACACATGTGCAGCTACATTGCTTTCCCCCAGGTGGAAGATTTGGCCACTTTAAAGGCTGGATTCTATGCAATGGGCCATATACCCAATATAATTGGTGCGACTGACGGTATACATATTTCATTAGTCCCCCCCCCTGCCAGAATGAACAGGTGTTCAGGAATCGGAAGAGTTTCCACTCACTGAGGGCCATATTTATACTTTTTGACGCAAAACTGCGCTAACGCAGTTTTGCGCCAAAAAAATTAGCGCCGGCTAACGCCATTCTGAAGCACCATGCGGGCACCGTATTTATTCAATGATGTTAGCCGGCGTTAGCCGACCGGCGCTGCCAGGTGTGCGTGAAAAAAAACGACGTACACCAGGCAGCGCCGGCGTAGGGAAAAATGGCGTTTGGGCGTCCCAAAATGGGGCAAGTCAGGCTGAGGCAAAAAAATCGTCTTAACCCGATTTGCGCCATTTATTTTGGGCGCCCAGACGCCATTAACATGACATAGCAAAGACAGGAGTCATGCCCCCTTGCCCAATGGCCATGCCCAGGTGACTTCTGTCCCCTGGGCATGGTCATTGGGCATAGTGGCATGTAGGGGGGCACAAATCAGGCCCCCCTATGCCACAATTTTTTTTAAAAAAAAATACTTACCACAACTTACCTTATCTTCCCTGGGGTGGGTCCCTCCATCCTTGGGTGTCCTCCTGGGGTGGGCAAGGGTGGCAGGGGGTGTCCCTGGGGGCAGGGGAGGGCACCTCTGGGCTCATTCTGAGCCCACAGGTCCCTTAACGCCTGCCCTGACCCAGGCGTTAAAAAGAGGCGCAAATGCGGGGTTTTTTGCCCCGCCCACTCCCGGGCGTCATTTTTGCCCGGGAGTATAAATACCACGCACATGCCTACGAGTAATTTTTTAAGACGGGAACGCCTACCTTGCATCTCATTAACGCAAGGAAGGTGTTCACGGCAAAAAATTACGCTGAATCCATGAACTTTGGCGCTAGACGCGTCTAACGCCAAAGTATAAATATGGAGTTAGTTTTGCGTCGAATTTGCGTCGAAAAAAACTACGCAAATTCGGCGCAAACGGAGTATAAATATGCCCCTGAATGTGCAAATGGACCAGTACATCTCCCATATCACTGCCAAGTATCCTCAGTCGGTGCATGATGTCTTCCTCCTGAGGAACGGCAGCATCCCAAATGTGATGGCCCAACTACAGAGGCACAGGGTGTAGCTAATAGGTGAGCCAGATCCCCTACCCACTGTATGTCAGTGTGTGCCTTCAGGTGTTCTCCCCATAGTATTGTGTAAGGCTAAGTGTTGTCCCTCAATACTTGCAGGTGACTTTAGCTACCCAAACCTATTGTGAATGCTGACCCCTGTGAGGAATGCCAGGACAGGGGCTGAGGAACGTTATAATGAGGCACATGGGCGAACCAGAAGAATAATTGAACGGACCTTCAGCCTCCTGAAGGCCAGGTTCAGGTGCCTCCATCTGACAGGTGGATCCCAGTAATACTTACCCAGAAAGGTCTGCCAGATAGTAGTGGCATGCTTCATATTACACAACCTGGCCCTCAGACAACATGTGCCTTTTCTGCAGGAGGAGGGGACTAGAGATGACCCTGTAGCAGCAGTGGACCCTGAGGACAGTGAGGATGAGGATGCAGAGGATGAGGTTGAGGACAACAGAATATCAGTGAAACGACAATACTTCCAATGACAAACAGGTGAGACAGTGGAACTGACCAATACTCTGCATATTGATTTATCTATGTGCCTGTGGCATGATGACATTCACTTCCTTTGCATCTCAACTTACTGTCACCTATGGCTTCTCATTTTCCACATGTTGGTGGTATGACAACATTGTCCCGATGTGATCACTACAGGCTCTTCAAGGTCATTATTTGTTAGCTATCACAGTGTTCAGATCATTTGCACTCGATGTGACTGTTCCCACAAATGCACATTAAAGACACATAAAACAGTGTTACTAAAATTGTGTTCAAAGGTGTTTATTGTAGTGCTATGTAATTGAGGGTAGTGTGCAATGGAATGGGGTGATGGTGGAGGAAAGTCCATGGTATTGTTTGTGGGCCTGGCGCAGGCATAATGTAGTGCAAATGGTTACAAAATTGGAGCAATGCATGCATTGCGCCACTTTGTAAATATGGTGTTGCGTTTTTGGCCTTCTACTGCCACATTAACACCAAATAATTATGCTAATGTGGCATTAGAATGGCACTAGGGGCTCTTAAATATGCCCCATAATTTTATGTCTTCTAGGTTTGAAAAATAAATTTTATGGAGGATGGAAGTAAACCCATCCAGTTCTAAAAATTAGGATTGTAAAAAGGAAATCTATATTGTATTGCAAAAATGGACTGTGTATCTCCTTTCTTCTTGGAATGTCCATCACTCTTGGGTGCCTGGCTGAAAGTGTCCAGTAGGTAAGCTGGAGTGTTGAGCTTTCACCAAGTTTTGTTCATGCAGAAGAGGACCAAGAGAAAGCTTGCATATTGAAAAACTGAACTGTGTTATAGAGTAAAGGAGAAGGACAAAAAGCTTCATGAGGAGTCAGGAGTGTATCAAGAAGACTCAGACAGAGCAAGAGCATTAACAGGAGCCTCATGTTTGAGCCAGCAATGCAGCAAACATGCATTCAGCAGCATTTCCCAAATCAACTCACCTCTCTCTAGTTCATAAAGCTGAGTGAGCACTAGGCATCAGAGTCTTTGCCATCATCATGGTTTCTCTTTGAAGTTGATAACTTTCTCATTCTAGCTATTGAGGTAGTCCCCCTTGAGTCCTTCCATCCTCCTCGTCCTTCTCCTGATTCTGAGTAACTCCATCCCAATCCCATACCGAGTGAGGTAGACCTGTGTAGTGCACTGCTGTTGAAGAAGAAATAGAGAATAGAATTGGAGTATTTTGTGTAGATTTGTGTTTGGTAACTAAAGTGACTGGTCTGGTCTCTGGGGAACCAGAAAAAAAGGAGTAGATCCTGCAAGTATATTTTACTAAGTTTTACTAAGTTCAAAAGGCCAATCACTTTCAGGAACAAATGATCACCCATCAGCCACAAACCATTCCAAATCATCAAAATCAAGTTTACAAATTTGTTGAACTCCCTCCCTCACTGTCAACCACCACATACATCATCAAGCATCACTCAAAATCACTCAATATATGACCACTCACTGGTGCAGTCGTTAGTAGTTACCTCTTCCAATCCAAGCACGGTGGTTGATGCAAAATATTATTTCCAATTTGATGGTAGCAACACATTGGAATTTGGCACTGGCAGTGGCAGTCTTTTAATCAATGATATGGGACAGCCTGGCAAGATTATGTAAATAAATAGGATAGGCAATGGCATGTGAGGGAGGCAGGGTTTGCATGGAATGTCATAAAGGGAATGTTGGAGCTTTTTCACTGCACACGTGTCCAAATACAATCTGGCCATATATGTGATTCTTACAATTGGTGGGGCAGTATAAATCTGCAAAACAATGTTCCGCTATTGTTTTTTTTTTTTTGCAAGGAAAGAAAGAAAAAAGTTCGAAGAGAAATAGTTAAAAAGTTCCCTGGTGGCACTGGCATACTCTGTCCGGGAAGCAGAGTTTGTTCTCAAACTCAGGTGGTTCACCCAGGAGTTGGCCAGCAAACACACTTGATTCTGGCCAATAATCCTGTTCTTCCTCCTGTGTTGTTTCAAGAACAGTGTAATCAGGTGGTATGAAATATGGGTTCATTTTGGTCATGGTTAATCTTTCCATGTTTTGAGGAGAGAGACTGGTTCTTCTCACTGTAACAACTGCACCAGCTGCACTGACCATACGTTCAGCATACACACTGGCTATAGGACAAGCCAGATCCTTTATTGCCAGCCTGCTGAGCTCTGGTTAACGGTGCCTCTTCCCATACCAATACACTAATGGGTTTTGATCCACATACACCTCTTTCGGGTTATCCATATACTCCTGGAACATTCTTTGAAGTGTCATTGGTGCTGCCACTTGTTCAACCTCTTTTGCCTTCACCTCTGAACTGGACTTTTAGACCTGCCATTTGAAACCAATCCAATGCAGAGGTTGGGTCCAATTTTTCTGATTCTGTTGTTGCTGTCATTTTTGTTGCTGGTATTGGCTGCAGTGAAGGCAGCAACCTAGAACTGTGGAGTAGGACTCTAAATTCCAGGTGTTCTTCCAGTTCTCCATTTTGCTCAACAATCCGCTCTTCTCTTTTGAAACATCCCATTCAGGAATAAAAGTAGGAATAATTTTTTGTAGGGTGGATCAAGTAGGGTGGCATAGATGTAATCTTTGTTTGCTATAATGCCATTTTGTAGCCTTTCATTACAAGTCAAGTGATTTCTTAGGCTTTCAACCAAGGCAGACAGTTCTGAGTTTTTGTTCAAACCTCCAAGTGTGGACCTTTCAGACACCTGCTTTAGCTGCTCCTGTAGCAGATGCAACAACGAGTTAACTTGGCCCATCATACTATCCTCCTTGCTAACTTCCCACATGAAAATCTTAAAAGGGACATGCATCTGTGCCAGGCATTTGACTAGGCCCCATTTGTCTGCATCCATGGTCATAGCGTTACCAGTTGCATTCTCTTCTCTTAGAATGACAAAGCCATTGATCAGTCTGTACTGCTCAAACAGACGCTGCAACATATAATAGGTTGAGTTCCAATATGTTGACACCTCCTGTCAGGGCTTTAACTGGTACTCTGTCACCACGCTGAACAATCTGCAACTTCTTCTGGGCTTTAAAAGAATGGCTGAAATGAGTGCAGATTCATCTCCATGGGAAACATGGCTACTGTTGCATGCCGCCAAACGCTCTTAATAATTTCTTCAAGGCCAAGACCTGTAGATAGCTTTTGCTTTATCCCCACAAAAGAGATCCCATGTGCAGTGATGCCCATGTCATCAACAGCCTGACAACGGGTCCACATGTCTGTTATCAGGTGGATAGTCTAGACAACACTGTAAAGCTTGTCCAACCAATTGTAGCACATTGTGATGCAGCACTGGAACAACAACTTTTACAAAATAGGTCTGATTGGAACCTTCTATTTTAGGAAGATGGCTCCCACAAACTCTAAGGGCCATATTTATACTTTTTGACGCAAAACTGCGCTAACGCAGTTTTGCGCCAAAAAAATGAGCGCCGGCTAACGCCATTCTGAAGCACCATGCGGGCGCCGTATTTATTGAATGGCGTTAGCCGGCGTTAGCCGACCGGCGCTGCCTGGTGTGCGTGAAAAAAAACCACGTACACCAGGCAGCGCCGGCGTAGGGAAAAATGGCGTTTGGGCGTCCAAAAATGGGGCAAGTCAGGCTGAGGCAAAAAAATCGTCTTAACCCGATTTGCGCCATTTTTTTGGGGCGCCCAGACGCCATTAACATGACTCCTGTCTTAGCAAAGACAGGAGTCATGCCCCCTTGCCCAATGGCCATGCCCAGGGGACTTCTGTCCCCTGGGCATGGTCATTGGGCATAGTGGCATGTAGGGGGGCACAAATCAGGCCCCCCTATGCCACAATTTATTTTTTTTTAAAATACTTACCACAACTTACCTTTTCTTCCCTGGGATGGGTCCCTCCATCCTTGGGTGTCCTCCTGGGGTGAGCAAGGGTGGCAGGGGGTGTCCCTGGGGGCAGGGGAGGGCACCTCTGGGCTCATGCTGAGCCCACAGGTCCCTTAACGCCTGCCCTGACCCAGGCGTTAAAAAGAGGCGCAAATGCGGGGTTTTTTGCCCCGCCCACTCCCGGGCGTAATTTTTGCCCGGGAGTATAAATACCACGCACATACCTGGGAGTCATTTTTTAAGACGGGAACGCCTACCTTGCATCTCATTAACGCAAGGAAGGTGTTCACGCCAAAAAATGACGCTAACTCCATGAACTTTGGCGCTAGACGCGTCTAACGCCAAAGTATAAATATGGAGTTAGTTTTGTGTCGAATTTGCGTCGAAAAAAACGACGCAAATTCGGCGCAAACGGAGTATAAATATGCCCCTAAGAATCCCATTTTTTCCACCAAATAAAAAAGAAGGATGTCCAGCACTATTATTTTTGCCATTTTCCGATTGCACAAACGTGCCATTGGGTGGTTGCAGACATGGGACCCTCCTTCCTAAATATGCCCGTAATTGTATCCCAGATTTTGTCTTTTGTGGGGCCAATGATGCAGGGGACTTTTGAGATGTATGTGGTGATGGACTCAATGGGCTGATTCACAAAGGTAAGCTTAGACTTTTGGTCTGAGTTTAGTCCAAAACTCTTAGGGCCATATTTATACTCTGTTTGCGCCGGATTTGCGTAGTTTTTTTTAACGCAAATTCGGCGCAAAACGAACTCCATATTTATACTTTGGTGTTAGACGCATCTAGCGCCAAAGTTCATGGAGTTTGCGTCATTTTTTTGCGTGGACACCTTCCTTGCGTTAATGATATGCAAGGTAGGCGTTCCCGTCTAAAAAATGACTCTGAGGCATGTGAGCCGTATTTATACTCCCGGGCAAAAATGACGCCCGGGAGAGGGCGGGTCAAAAAAAATGACGTCCAGCCGCTTTTGCGTTGTTTTTTAGCGCCTGGTCAGGGCAGGCGTTAAGGGACCTGTGGGCTCGGAAGGAGCCCAGAGGTGCCCTCCCATGCCCCCAGGGACACCCCCTGCCACCCTTGCCCACCCCAGGAGGACGCCCAAGGATGGAGGGACCCACCCCTGGGACATTAAGGTAAGTTCAGGTAAGTATTTTTTTTTTTTTGTGGCATAGGGTGGCCTGATTTGTGCCCCCCTACATGCCACTATGCCCAATGACCATGCCCAGGGGACATAAGTCCCCTGGGCATGGCCATTGGGCTAGGGGGCATGACTCCTGTCTTTGCTAAGACAGGAGTCATTTCAATGGGGGTTGGGAGTCTAAAAAAATGGTGCAAATCGGGTTGAGGCGAAAATTTTGCCTCAGCCTGACTTGCCCCATTTTTTGACGCCCAAGCTCCATTTTCCCCTACGCTGGCGCTGCCTGGTGTAAGTCATTTTTTTTCACGCACACCAGGCAGCTCCGCCGGCTAACGTCATTGAATAAATACGCCGCCCGCATGGCGCTTCAGAATGGCGTTAGCCGGCGTTAACTTTTAGTGACGCACAACTGCGTTGGCGCAGTTGTGCGTCGAAAAGTATAAATATGGCCCTTAGTTTACAACTTTTCCGTGTTCACAAAGGTAAGTAGTATTTTTATGTCTGCACTTATGGTGGAGCCCCCGCACAATTTTTTTGTATTCATAAAGGTGTATTATGAGTAGTATCTTTACATCTGCAATCGGGGTGTGATCTCTGCACCTGGATTGGAATCTCTGCACCCAGAGTGGAATCACCACACTCGGGCAGACATCCACTTCGAGTGTGGAGATTCCACCCCGATTGCGGATGTAAAGATACTACTCGTAACACACCTTTATGAATACAAAAAATTTGTAATTTAGACTTTTAGTCTAAACATAGACCAAACGTCTGTGTGTTCCTATGTGAATCAGGCCTCAAGTGTGTTGTGGTGCAGTCACTGTATGCTGTGGTGTCTCCATCTCACTCTGAATCTTCCTATGCCATTGTTAGGTCACTGAGGCAGGTGATTCTGTTGCACTGCTGGGGACAGGGCTGCTTTGCGTAAGGATATCACCTTCTTCTTCCTCACCTTTCACTGTGATTTGACAAGGTGTAGCAGATGTTTTCCAGCTCGCCTCACCTCCACCACCTCAACCACATTCAGCAATTTTTTTAAGGTACTTTTTCCACTGGATTGCATCATGTTTTTTCATATGTGTTATCTGACCTTCAAACCCATAATATGAACCAGGCTTACCTCGACTAACACTCACCTGGCAAATGGAGCATATCACAATGTTCTCCTCCTGTTTGCTAATTTTTAAAAAGTCCCAAGCTGAGGAGAAGGATACTTTCTTACTGGTCCACTGCCAATGCCTGAAGAAGAACTGGAGGTAGATGGGTGGGTTAATTGCCTCTCAGTAGTGCATACTTCTACTGAGGTATGATTTTGTGTTTGTCTCATCTGGGGCCTTACCAATATGGGAGCTGGCAGTGCTACCTGATCCACATCCCTCGGAGAAGGTTGGCTAGTAGTCTGATTCCTTTGTGCCAGCCTCCACAATGACTGGCTCATCATCATCATCATCATCATCCTCACCATCATCCTCTTCCATGATTATAAGGCTTTCTGGAACTTTTCTTTTCCCTCGCCTCTCCTGGAGTCTTCCGGACTGTGCTGGGGTCCACTCCATGTCCCCATAATCGCCACCAGAAGTGGTGTTTGGAGAAGATGGTAGAGTAGTACCCTTCCTTTTTCATGTTGGGGATCTGGGAGCTATTGATTCTAAAAGAGGAGGTTCTTGCTCGGCAGGAAACTCGACCTCCTGTTCTCTCAAACTTTGGGAAGATCTATTATTGCTGATTGTGTCTGCTGTCCACTTAGCTCTCTCTTATAACTATTGGGTACTACTTTGCAAAAGGGACTTATCAAATTCAGTGTCAATGCTCGTATTGGGCTTGGGTTGGGGTGGTTATGTTGATGCAGGAGTGCTGCTCCCATGTTTCTCCCCAGAGACCAGTGTGACAGGCACACATCTCCAGAAAATGTTGTGGTTGGCACGCCACTGGTGGAAAGCTACTTCACTCACCAGTTTCTTGGTAACATGTTTCTTTGGGGTCATATTAAAGCTGTCAGTTGGCAGTGGCACTGAGCTGCACAAGCGGAAGAGACTGGACGATGGACGTTGTGTTGTGTGGGTACAAGTCTTGGACAGATCTTCTCTTTGTTAGTACTGTGCGTGATTTCTCTTTTCTTGTGCACTCACAAGCAAACAAGCAAGAAAAACATTTAATGAAATGTGTCATTGCTGCAGTTTGAATTAGCACATTCAAAGATGATAAAATTGAGTGTGCTTGATTACTTAGGAAATAATTAACAACAATTTATACAACCATTTCCAAGTCAAACCACACCACCAATAACATAAAAATTGAATTCCAATCAGTATACCAATCAGTGTTTGTTGCTTTATGTGCATTTATTGTGATCCACCATCACCACCACCGACACAGCCACCACCACAGAACCCGGTCACACCAACATACTTAACTCCTGGACCCCCACCAACGATGAGGAAACCAGCAAAACCATGAGCTCCATCCACTCAGGCTCCCATACAGACCCTTGCCCCATCACATCCTCAACAAAGCCAACAAAATCATCACTCCCTAGCTCCGGGCCGTCATCAACAGATCCTTCGAGACCTCAACCTTCCCAGGATATTTGGAAACATGTCAAAGTCAACACTCTACTCAAAAAACCTAAAGCAGCCCCTGAAGACCTCACAAACTACAGCCCTATCTCTCTACTCCCCTTCCCCGTGAAGGTCATAGAGAAGATAGTTAACAAACAACTGTCTCACTTCCTGGAAGAAAACAACATACTCAACGTCTCCCTGTCTGGATTCCGCAAAAACCACAGCACCGAGACTGCCCTCAGCGGCTGCACAGACGACATCAGGCCCAGATTGGACAAGGGCGAAACCGTCACCCTCATCCTCCTAGACCTCTCCGCAGCTTTCAACACCGTATGCCACCAAACCCATTGCACACGCCTCTTCGACGCTGGAATTCGCCACAAAGCCCTGGACTGGCTCACCTCCTTCCTCTCCGAAAGAACCCAAAGAGTTCGCCTCCCTCCTTTCTGGGCAACTGCCACCAAGACCATCTGTGGGGTCCCCCAAGGGTCCTCCCTCTTCCCACCCTTTTCCATATCTACATGGCTCTGCTAACCAGCACCATCCGCCCCCACGACCTCAACATAATTTCATACGCTGACGACACCCAGCTCATCATCTCCCTCACGAGGAACCCATCTACCGCCAAGAATAACCTACACGCCGGACTCCACGCCATCGCCAACTGGATGACAGCAAGCCTCCTCAAATTAAATGCAGAAAAAACTGTGATCATCATCTTCGGTCCCAACAAGACAACATGGAATGACTCATGATGACCCACCAACCTAGGATCTCCCCCAACACTTACCACCCACGCATGCAAACTCTGCATCATACTGGACTCCTCTCTCTCCATGACTCAACAAATTAACGCCATATCATCCTCCTGCTTCAACACTCTCTGCATGCTACACAAGACTTTCAAATGGATTCCCCTAGAACCAAGAAGAATGGTTACCCAGGCCCTCATAATCAGCAGAGTGGGCTACGGCAATGACCTCTACACAGGGACCACAGCCAAACTTCAGAGAAAACTCCAGTGCATCCAGAACGCAGCCGCACGTCTCATCCTCAACCTCCCTTGCCATAAACACATCTCCGCCCAACTCAGATCCCTACACTGGCTGCCTATCAACAAAAGGATCATCTTCAAAATCCTAATCCACGCTCACAAAGCTCATCACGACACCAGACCAGCCTACCTCAACAAATTAATCAACTTCCACAACCCAACTCGACAGCTCCGCTCTGCCTACCTCGCCCTCGCAACAGTCCCCCTCATCCAACGCACCACCTCTGGCAGCAGTTCCTTCCCCCACCTCACCACCAAGACCTGGAACTCCCTCCCCACCAACCTACGCAAGACCCAGGGTCTCCTAACTTTAGAAAGCACCTCAAAACCTGGCTTTTTGGGAGGTAAACCCTCCCCCCCAGCGCATTGAGACCCTACTGGGTGAGTAGCGTGCTTAATAAATTTAATTGATTGATATTATAAAGCAGACACCTGTGGCAGTCAGGGAGGTGCATGGGTAAAAGCAATAATTGTTAAAAAAAATAAAGAGTAATGTGTGGCAATGGCTGGCAAGGTGGTCCAGGGGGAAATTACATGATCATTAAAAAAGAATTATGCTGGAGTGTGTGCAGTGCACATACTATATGCACGACAGGGCATCCAGAAAAAAAATGAATTTTACCTACAAAAATACATTTTACTGTATGGGTGTGCACCTTTGCAAGTCATGGGGTGGATGGTTCGAGACAAAATGCATTTAAAAAACTGAAATGAAAAAATGCAGATATTAATATTATATAGAAAATGAAAATAAAAAATAACTTTAAAAATATCAAAACAAAAAAGTACAATTATTTTAAAAAAAAACAATAATGAACTGCTGATGCTGCTATTGGAGTATGAGAAACCTATTGTGAGGCAAGGAGGTGCAGATGAAAAATGCAAAAAAGTATGTAATAATATTATGCACTATTCATCATAATCATATCCATAGTATACATATACTATAATGATTCTCATGCATATTATCAAACTGATATCAAATACAAGCCTGTGGAAAAAGCACTTTGGTTAGCTGTACGAAATGGCCAACAGCCACATGGTCAAACAACAACAGCCAGCAAGTAGGCACAGAGAACAAAGAACACATGCAAGCCTATTCCAAAAGCACACTAACTGGCTGTACGAAATGGCTGCAGCCACATAGTCAAACAACAGCAGCGAGCAAGGTGGCATGGAGAGCAAAGAAGAACACATGCAAGCCTATGGCAAAAGCACAAAGGGTGCTACACAAAATGGCTGCCAGTCACATGGTCTAATAACAACAGAAAGCAAGGAGGCATGGAGAACAAAGAACACATGCAAGCCTATGGCAAAACCACACTGTCTGGCTACACAAAATGGCCACCAGCCACATGTTCAAACAACAGAGATTAAAAAGGCATGGAGAACAAAGAACACATGCAAGCCTATGGAAAAAGCACACTGGCTGGTTGCAGAAAATGTCCTCCGGCCAGATGGTCAAACAACAACAGCGAGCAAGGACACATGGGGAGCAAAGAACACATGCAAGCCTATGGCAAAAGAACACTGTCTGAGCACACAAAATGGCTACCAGCCACATGGTCAAACAACAACAGTGAGCAAGGAGGCATGGGGATCAAAGAACATGTCCAAGCCTATGGCAAATGTACACTGGTTGGCTACACAAAATAGCCAACAGCCACATGGTCCAACAACACAAATGGACAAGGAGGCATGTAAAACAATGAACAAGTTCAGGCCTATGGAGACAGGCTACACAAAATGGCCCGTGGCCACATGGTATGAAGAACAAAGACAAATGGTGGCCTGTAGCAAACACACTCACACACACAATGGCCAGACAAAGGAAGCATAGCAACACTGAAGAAAACAGTACCATTAATTCTGTAATGCCAAACATGAAAATTAACTGAGCTATAACTACTTTACAACAACAGACATCCTCCGATGGCATCAATATTTCCTCACATATGCACATTTTGCAGGAAAAAAACTGTTGTCTGCTGAGGTTCTTCTTACTGTGTCCATGACAGCCCATGCATGCAGGAAAAATCTGACTCAACAACAACACTCTGAGTCATTAAGTTCCCCCTATCCCCCCGAACTGGTGTCAACTTCAACCTGGACGTGCAGGCCCAGTCACATGAGAGACTGTCAGTTGATGTGAAATTGAAATACAAATGGCTACATCAACTTGTTTGGAACCAAACTATCTTTGTCAGTACTCTCAGGCCCATATTTAAACTTTTTGACGCAAAACTGCGCCGGCGCAGTTTTGCACCAAACATATTACGGCGGGCTAATGCCATTTCAGTGCGTCGTGCAGGCGTAAAATTTATACTTTGATGCACGGTGGCGCAAACCATAGGTGTAAGTCATTTTTTTTACGCACACCGCAGCGTCAAGTCGTAAAGCAAAACAAAGTTGACGCGGCAGAAATGACTGTGGGTCGATTTACGACACCCCAAACCTGATATGTGGCGTTTTTTGACGCAATAGCGTCAAAATTCCCTGCAAACACAGCCATTTCAGCAGAGGAGAGCCAAAATGGATCCCAGATGCCTGTACAGACCCCAGGAAGATGACAACAGACCAGGAACCAGCCAGGAGGACCCACACAAGACCCAGGACAGTTTTAAGAAGAAAAGAAAGTGTTGCTTCAGGGCAGAGGAACAGGAAATTCTGGTGAAAGAGGTGACGGAACACCAGCACCAACTGTTTGTCACCTCAAAGTTGCCAATCAGTAGGAGAGAGGCAATATGGCAACAAATTGTTGACAAGGTTAACAGTGTGGCAGAAGTACGCAGAACAGTCATCGAGTGCAAGAAACACTGACATGACTGCAAGCGCAGGACCAAGGAAAAGAAAGCCAGGAACAGGAAGGCAGCACTGCAGACTGGAGGTGGGAGTCCAGCACACCAGGAGGCCCTGGAACACATGTAGGAGATGGTTGCAGCCGTCATCCCCAAGGAGATCGTCAGAGGGATTCAAGGACTGGACAACACAGACTACCAGGAGACAACACACATGCAGGGTAAGTCGCATGGGGAATTAAAATGCACTAATGTCAACTACAACTGGGGGGGGATACCGACCACAAAATGCATGGAAGTCATGATATACATGGAGTGACATGGGTAAAGGGGTATGGCATGGAGGCATGGACTCTACAGAGAGAAGCTGGGGCACACCATAACACAACACCAACAACAGTTCCATATGCCAACAATGTAGCAAAGGTAAAGCCACGCCAGGAGGGAAGGGCACAACATCAAACTGACATCCCGTCACATGTCAGCCACTACACCCCCTACATTAACTAGGGCCCAATTAACAACCTCTAGCACTACTGACAACTGGAATGTAACAGTGACAACAGTTGCCACTACCACCTCTGTTGTGTGTGCGGCTCAAGTAGCCAATGGCAGTAACATCCCCATGGATCATACACACCTAAATGAGTGGGTTGAGGATGACAACTTTAACAATCCCCTGAAACAAGACAAATGTTCCAGTCCTGTCAATTGTGAATGCCCATAGTTCGCGCAAACATCAGCCAATGTCATCAACATTAGGAGCTACACAGCACTAAGGTCACACCCATGCTGCATATGTCAGGGTCCACCCTGTGCCTGGGTCACAATGCAACATCCCAAATGTCATACTGCTCAGGGCACAGCATTGAGGGGGAGGGCACATATAACTGTTCACTGAAATACACCTGCACAGTCAGAGGAGGAAATAGGACACTGCTACGACTATCAGGGCAATCCAAACTCCACACATTCCCCAACATCAGCTGTACACATTACCAATGCTAGCATCCATATCGTGCCATAACAATGCTATGCATAGGATACGCGACATTTCAACTACATATAAGTGGATGTGAGAGATCAGAGACTGGGGCAGGTCCAGATTGTTAAGTGTGCTGCTAGTGCCATCTGAGCACCCACAGCCAGTGAAAGGTCTCACCATGAGATAGGATGTAAACGGAGGGTTGAGTAGGACAAGAAGGTGGCAATGCACTATTTGGCCTAAGACAACACTAGAGGAGATGATGCCGACAAGTCTAATAACTTACCACAATACATGTGACATGCAGGTGAGGCATAGGCCTGGGAGAATGCCCATCTGAAAGACTGGAGCAATGAACAGGAAACAAGATCACAATGTGAAATCATCACAAGGCAGGCATGTCACATCACCAATGCCACAACACAGACACACTAATTGTACCCTATTTCATTGCAGAGGACCATGGATCTCCTTCGGATATGCCTGTCCAGGACTACCCTGATGACATGGATGACGAGCTGACAAACATCAGCCACCAAACCCCCCAAGATGTCCTTGGAACCCTCCAGACCCCACCTTCTGTCACAAGGGGGAGCACAGAACAAGCAGCCATCACAAAGGACCCACCCACAACCCCAGTTGTAAGACCTGCCAGCTCCAATACAGCTGATGACTCAGATGAAAAAGGCACCAGATCTGAGAGAACTGTAGTCAGAGTACAGCGGGAGCTGGCCAAGGAGGTGCGGGTGGGGATGCAAACTATGGTGGCCAGCCTAGAGGGGGTGCGTTTGTGCATGATGTCAACTGAAGAAAAGGCAGCAACTATGCAAGGGCGAACAACTATCTTGCAGGAACTTGAAAAAAGGCTGAAGGAAATCAGCGCAGCTGTAATACAGTTGACCCAACACCTACAACATCAATCCTGTCAACGCGTGCATGAATGCAACATTTAACCCCTCAGGACCGACCTGGCTCCCTAACATTGTGATGTGGCTGCTATTCTCAAGAACCAGTAGATCCTCCTTGCAGTAGTACTGCCCTTAAGACCTTCACAGTTAGCAGCGACCAGGATGTCTGACTCCACGTCTTCCAACACTGCGGTGTGTGTTTCCCCTTCACAACCACCACCACCAAGGACAGAGGAGGCAACACACACATCAGAAGAAGACATGGAACAGATCAAATTCACAGGTAAAAGTACCCGGAAGCACTAGTCCCAGCCACATGGCCACCTATTACCAAGATCCAGCGCTTTGTAACATGTCAGTCTTGCAACAACTGTACTCAATGACTGTTCTGCAAACCACTGTATATCTTTTCAGCCTGTCCAGTGATAGTCTCTCTCTTACTCATTGGCAAATCCTGGCCCTCTGCACTGTCTGACACATAACACCAGCATGTCAAACGTATTTTCCTTTAGCACTTGTGTAGGATCACAATGGACGATGTCACTATAATGGACTCACAATCATGGACAATGTACATATAGCACTACAGCACTTTTCAATAAATCACACTTCCACAACCACTTTGTCTCTGTGTAATGTGATACATCAACCGTGCAGTTGATCACTGAAATTTGCCTCCTGTCAAATTACATAGCTTGTCAATACAACTGTCCTGAAATAATGTAGTCTGCTAACTATGCACAGTGGCCTGGATTGCACCATACTCTGCCCTTCCTGAGGGTAATATCTGATGAAAATAGAAACCATACACCATAATGCTGTGTTGGACAGAATAATGCTTCATCAAGGGATATCTAAGCCATTAAATAGTGGCAGCAAAATGTTGGCACCATGCAATACTAACACATATAACATTGCCCACAAATCTAAGCAAACAGTCAACAAACTGCATGAATGACGGTGTCTGAGTTTACATCTAAATAAGTAATCATGCTGAACAGTGTCACAAATGATCTATGTGAGTCATGAACACGATACTACAAGAGTGCTTACTACCACTCAGCTAATAAGGGTTTCATTGAACATCACACTGCAGTCAGACATAACACAGTGTCCCCAATCATAAATCTGGAAGCACTGTATGTGACACTGAAAACATACTTAATGAAAAAAACACGTTGAGATCCATAGTAACTGTGATTGGTGGTTGCAATGAATGGTCTAATCTTTGCAAGGTAGCTCAAGGGTAGCTTTCACTGTTACAGCTCAGTTGGGATTTGTTCGTAGCATAGGACATAAATGTAATACAACAGAATTCATGTACACTTATGACAAGGCCCTAATCTACAAGCATTTCACACATACTGCAAAGGGTTCACTACATATTTATTAAACGGTAATAACAGAAGAGAAAACTCGGGGAAAAGCCTTACCTACCATAATCTACCCTAACTACTCATTACCCACAACTGTCCCTAACTAACCTAAGCTCAACGTACTTATCACATGTAACAAAACATTCTAAACATCTACCTCCCACCCCGCTTATGAGATGGGACACATGGAGGACAACAGATACTAACCTAAACACATACTATCCTATACTAAACAAATATATATTTTTTTGTAAACGTTTTTTTTAATATTTTTTCATTTGTTTTTTTCAAAACACGCACGAACCCCTACATAGCCCCCACACACCCACCCACACAATCAAAAAGAAAGAATTGAAATACTCAGAACCCCCAACCCCCACCCACTAACACTAACTAAACTAACAGCCTATACTAATCTAACACCAAGCCCCCTAAACCCACAAAGTATAAGAATAAGGAAAGAGGAGGTAGGGGAGGGAATCATGTCCATCAAAAATGTCTAGAGATTGGCCCTCTGGAGGGTCCGCTTAATGGACCGCACCCACCGGATGATATGGCGAACATCCTGCCGCAGGCGACTCATTTTTCTGAGGACACAGTCCATTTTGCGCTGCATGTCCACAGAAGCAGCAGGGTCAATTGTTGCAGCTGTGGTGGTCTGTGTGCCAGCGGTGGAAGTGTGGGGCCATGTATGGTCAATGTCTGATGGCTGCCCTGAAGGTGGTCCACTGCTAGGGCCTGGAGCACTTCCTGATGTTGTTGGCACAACAGTCACAGCTGTTGGTGGGGCCACCTGGGTGGTAGTGGTGGTTGTGGTGTGCAAAGAAGGGCCACCCTGTGGGAATGCCCTCCAGGCTCTGGAGGCCCGTTCGGTCCTGTATCTTCGGGCCATCTTTCTGTACCCCGACTCTACCTGCAGTATATGTTGGTACCGCATTGCCCACCTCTGGAATTCATGCACCTGGATGGGTGTCATATTAGCAGCTGTGAAGACAAATGAAAAAATTTACATTAGGAACTGCATTGTGTGTAAATCAGACATAACATCTACTGTTCTTGTAACAGCTCATATCATCATACAGATCATTGAATGTCCCTGAGGAAGTACATGGCAGGCCAGCCTACAAAGGTCGTATCACACATAGCACATCCAAACCCTACAAGATGGGTAACAACTGGCATGATTTTGGCATCAGAGTTCTGCCAGTTGTCAGCTAACAATCATGCAGCACATCCTCCGCCAATGCTAGGGCTACAAATGTCATTGTACGGGATGGAAATCTACGGCCAAATGATCTGCACGTTGTCAATGGACTTGCTAGTATAGTACTCATGTGGATAAAATGAGTGTGTATACTAGGTTCAGACAAAAGATTCACTGATTTACATTTCTGTGTACCATGTGTGGTAGAGGCTGTCTAGATCACAGATTAGGTCCAGTGCGACTCTTGCTGATACAAGTGTTATCCACATGACTCAACCCCATTCACATTGCGGGGCCTACAGGACTGACCCAGAATACCTAAATAAGACAATAGAATAAGGATTGGCCAACTCTAAAATGGTGAGAAAATGAAATCCCACTCATGGAACAAGACAAATGATGGGCCAGCGCATCACAACTTGCTATTTGTTCAACACACAGGAGTCCATCACACATCACCAGCAAACACAACACATAACAGACATATCAACACTTACTGGAGTTGTCGGGGTCCTCGAATAAAGCTACCTCGCCCACAGTGTAGGGTGCAGGTCCACCTGTAAGGCATGGAAGGGAGAAATGTGCTTAAAATCTGTGCACTGACCAACAACTCCAATGACAAATACTATGTGTAAGATTACAGAAGTAAGTAAATCCACTCACACATGATGATACTGCATCCGATATAGCACTGCTTACTTTTACATACCATGGATCTCCAGTGAAATTTACACACACATCTGCACACATGAGTGGCCCTAGCTATCATGTGGTGGCAAACATGCTCCTTCATTAGTGAGCAGACATAATAATGGAGTGTATTTGTCTCATCATGTGTATCCAAGAGAGACATCCAAAGCCAGTTTCCTTGAGGAGTGCATTACCAGTCAACCAGCCATTGTAGCCATGACAAATGTATACCATCCCTAAACGAAAGGTGGGACAACAAACAGCAAATACCAGTGTAAGATGTTAGCTGAGGGCACCTTGCACTTTTTCCCTATGTCTCCAAATCCAGATCTGACATGTATCCGAAATGATGAAGGGCCACAATAATCCCTAAGATTTATAGAACTTCTGTGATCACTTTCCTTACACACTCACCAGACACACATGAGACATATGTCTGGGCCACATTGCTATCAACAATTGACGTGAAGCATGCACTCATTTTCTGCATCATGTAGTGTTTTGAAAGTCAGTCTAGCTGTTGCATCAACAAAGGTCGGTAATGTTTTGGAAAATCTATACCTCACTGGCAAATGTGACCCATATAAACATAATTGGCTCCTGATTTGTGTTGCTGTCTGACACAAAGGCAGCACCAACTTATATTAAGAAAAAGTATTCAGTAAGTTTGCAGAGCACTTGCTTCCTGACAGCTAGCAATTGTGGTCCTTAACATACTGCATCAATGACCCTGTATGTTTCCAAAGCATTCCACACACTCAACAACATAGCCGGCAGATATTGTACAAATCATCTGATGTCACTACAGAGATTTTAATTGTGCACATTTACATGATTTGTACTCACCAACAGGGCCACCAATCACCATTCCCAGGTGGTCCAGCAGATCTTGCTCCCTGGAGATGAGGTCAGCCCAGCGGTGCTTCAGCTGGTGGTCATTCCTCTGGCTCCGATGCACACGTTGCAAGTGATGCAGAACCTTTCCCCACCGGATTCTCCGTGCCTCGGTGTGATACCCCTGTATCACCCGCCCACCTGCCTCTATCATAAGGGGGAAGAAATGGCACACCAGCCATATAAACCCCCCAAGCTCCTCCTCACCCATCTTGCCAAGATGTGGCCTACCCAACATCTTAGCACAGAAAAAGGGGAGTAGGGGATAAAGAAGAACAAAGAAGAATAGGGGGAAAGTAGAAAAAGAAAAAAGTAAACTAAACTACTAAAAGAGCCCAACTATCCCCAAACTATCACTACCCACAACAGACTCCCACAAACAACAAAGGCAATACAATTCTGGACAATAGTAGACAATAAACACGCAGACAGACTACAATAACAATATTTAATTCACAAACTAACAAGTAATGGACCACACAGGAGACAAAAGCACAATTTGACTGGACAAAACTCAGAACACAGCCACATTGTCTAGAAGAATCACAGACTGCAAAGTGAAAGTAAAAGTACACCCACTGTACATAATCTGTAAACAGGATATCCTATTACATCACTTCCTGCATAAAATGGCCACCGTTTTTATCGTTATGTGTAAAACAAAATTGCATCGTGTTGTTTCCTTGGCTGAATGAGTGTTTACCTGCTGACCGGTTGTCAGCAGTATGTTTGAGTACTTGCAGTACAGTGTGCACTTCCTAGCATTGTAATTTGTGATACAGGTGTCCCGGTGTCTTCACTGGTGATGAGATGATAGTTCCATACACAGATTCAAATTGACAGTGGTGGTAACACGTTGGCATCTATGTACCCTGGACATCCCATACCTTTAGACTTATGCAATGGATTAATTTAAACATCAGTGAGACACTTACATTTAGCAAGGTGACAATTAGCCAAACCTCTCCATACGTTGTGATCATTGATGTCTTAACATTTGACTGTACACTAATCTCAGATGTGTGACATGTTCACTGCAGACCTATCAAACATGGCTAGCGATGTCATGACCTCAGTGTGTTCCTGTCCACATGTTGCTGTCGTGGTGTATGTGTTGTGTGTCCTAGAGGGTTGCTGTGCAGTGTGCATATAAGTAGGTTATTGTACTTACCAACAAGTAGTCCATTGCCATATCGTCCATCCTGGAAGTGTTGATTGATGGTACAGTGACGGAAGATGAATGAGTCATGGACACTCCCAGGATACTTTGCCACGATGTTGGTGAACAATCCTTAGTGATCCACAATGGCCTGCACATTTATGGAGTGTGTGTGCTTCCTGTTGTGGTAGAGGTGTTCAGTTGCAGCAGGTGGCACAAGGCATACATGTGTGCACTCTATGGCACCAAGGACGTGTGGGATTCCATTAATGAGGTCAAACCCCTGTTTTGTCTCCTGCTGCTTCTGCAGTGTGTTTGGGAAGCAGATGTGGCGGGGTGTGAGTCCAATGATGGCATCCAGTACTTTGGGCAAGAAGGCAGAGAATGATGGCTGTGATATTCCGGCAACCAGGGCGCCCGTGCTTTGAAAGGAGCCACTTGCCAACATGTGAAGTACAGCTAGCAGCTTGGTTTCTGTTGGGATGGTGCGGGGTGTCAGCAAGGTGGGTGCCTACTGTGGCTCTATATTGCGCAGCAGCTGCCGAATGGCCTGCCAGTTCAACCTGTACCTCTGGATGATATCATGTTACCTGAGGCCATGAAGGGTTGTCCTGGTGCAGAATATCCTCTCCTGCCTTCTGCGCTGCCCTTGGGGTCCCTGCTGGTGTTGTGGTAGCTGCTGTTGTTGTTGCGGGGCGCTGGATGAGAAGCACCTCCATGTCTCCCTTTTGCTGCTCTGCTGTTCCTTCTGTGTGTTCTGAATAAATACAGGTGTGTTTGCCCCATTTTAACGCCTGCCCTGACCCGGGTGTTAATTTTTGCAGCATTTTTTCCCGGAAGCATAAATACGACACATGGCCATTTAAGTAATTTTTGGTGACAAGAACGCCTACCTTGCATATCATTAACGCAATGCGGTTTCCCGCATCCAGAAAATGACGCACACAGTGTGATTGTGATGTCCGCGGGCTTGGGCGTCAAAGTTTAAATATGGGGCAAGTTTTGCGCCGAATGTGCATCAAAATATTTGACGCACATTCAGCGCAGACGGAGTATAAATATGCCCCTCAGTACCCTCCTTGAATGTTCAAGCAAAAATTAACAGGGCTCTGCTACTTGTGGACAGTAGGTGGCACTGTTGTATCATTGTTGCTCTTGCAATTACTGAAAGTTGTAAGTAAGTTGCCAGTAAACTTCGTTACGCTGCAGTTGGTAGAGTTTTGGATGAACTCTGCACTCCAAGTGGAGCGCGGAGTGGCAAAAACTCAGAGAACTCCGCCCTGTGGGTGCATCACTTGTTGGCCTGACTTTGTGGTAGGTCTTGCACAGAATTTGCTGTTGTAGAGCTCTTCTCTACAACAGCAAATCCTTTTCAGCTAGACCTGTCAAAAGAGGTATCCATTCTTAAGGCACCCCCTTCAGCTATTGTGGTTTGCTGCATCATCCATCTGGGTGTTTCCGAACTCCCGGAAAAGTTCCAAGTCTGAAGGCCTAAATCTTCACAAAGCTCGACAATGACCATCACTCCATTGACAACGATAAACTCCTCAGCCTAAAAATTCAGGCCCGTATTTATACTTTTTGACGCTAAACTGCGCTAACGCAGTTTAGCGTCAAAAAGTTTAACGCCGGCTAACGCCATTCTGAAGCGCCATGCGGGCGCCGTATTTATTGAATGGCGTTAGCCGGCGCTAGCAGACCGGCGCTGCCTGGTGTGCGTGGAAAAAAACCACGTATATAAAAAAAAAAAAAAATTATACTTACCTGAACTTACCTGAATGTCCCCGGGATGGGTCCCTCCATCCTTGGGTGTCCTCCTGGGGTGGGCAAGGGTGGCAGGGGGGGTCCCTGGGGGCATGGGAGGGCAGCTGTGGGCTCATTTTGAGCCCACAGGTCCCTTAACGCCTGCCCTGACCCAGGCGTTAAAAAGAGGCGCAAATGCGGGGTTTTTTGCCCCGCCTACTCCCGGGCGTGATTTTTGCCCGGGAGTATAAATACGACGCATTTGTGTCGCAGTCATTTTTTTGGACGGGAACGCCTACCTTGCATCTCATTAACGCAAGGAAGGCGTTCACGCGAAAAAATGACGCTCTTTCCTCATACTTTGGCCCTAGACGCGTCTAACGCCAAAGTATAAATATGGCGTTAGTTTTGCGCCGAATTTGCGTCGAAAAAAACGACGCTAATTCGGCGCAAACAGAGTATAAATATGCCCCTCAGCTTTTACCATTCAGAGGTTTCCACCCATCACTGATGTCTGCACTGAGACTTCATCTTGTGGCTATCCATCGTTGATGACCTCCTCTCGGCTACAGTCTGGTATCTTGCCCCACTGAAACCCTGTCTTCACTAGAATGCGTTTTGCTTAAATTTCTTCTAAGTGCAGAGGTAACCCAAGGGTGGATCCAACCAACCCCTTCTCTTCAGCCTGTGATCCATTGTGGCCAGCCTTAACTGTTGACTTTGATACTGTCTCATGTAATCATATGCCCACGGTTGGAGCTTTGGTCTTTTAGGTGCTAGATTTTACTAAAAAATTTAAAAATGCCTGACTCCAGGTCTACTTATTTGATTTTATTCACTCTGGTGCCATTTCTTAAAATGTACTCTATTTTTCTAAATGTGTTTTTTTCTTGTGATGTGTTTTCACTTTATTACTGTTTGTGTGCTACATTAATGATTTATACATTGCCTCTAAGTTGAGCCTGACTCATTTTGTGCCAAGCTACAAGATGATTAAGCACAGGTTAAAATAGTGGTGTGGTTCACCTCAACAATGATTTGTGAGAAATTGCCTTTTCTTGACATGGTTAGCCCCCACATTTTGCCTGATGTATGATGTAGCCTAGATATTAATAGTGTCCACAGCCCCTGCAAACCAGGTTTCCTGGGCCAGAGCTCTTTCCCTTAAACTGTTGTGATGCATTGGCACAATTGGATACACCTTTAGCTACCACTATAAGTCCCTAGTAAAAGGTACTCAGGTACCCAGGCCTAGGGATACTATGGGTAGGTCCCTGAGGGCAGCAGCACTTATCATGCCACCCTCTAGGACCATGCATCCAGATGCCCCCAGCATTGCCATTGCAGGCTGGGTGTACTGGTGCAAAACTAAAACATAAACTCAACACCGCACACTGCCTGTGTGCCCTGTCCACCATACGCTCCATATACTTTGGGTAAGACACCCCTCTGGCAGGGCTTACAGCCCTAATAAAGGAGGACCCCACTGTGTCCTTGCCAAACCTGGGACATTGGGAGTGAACAGAGCAGCCATTTGAATACATGTGCTGGACACTGGTCAACATGAGTTTCACAGCTACATGATGGCCACTCTGAACTTGGGTTGTTTGGTATAAAACTAATAACTCAGAATGATAAATCAAAACTGGTACCAGTATTGGATTTATCCCTAAATGTACCCAGGGGTCACCTTAGAGGTGCCCCCTGCAAAAGCTAACTACCCTGGCAGGGTTGCTGACTGGTTCAATACAGCCTACTATCCACAGACACCTATTCTACAAACCTTGGGAGAGAGATCTGTTTCTCTGGCTGGTAGAACAATACCCTTCCTGGGTTGAGGTGCTAACGCCCCCTCCCTCAGGAATGTGTACTGCCCTGGCGGCAAGCTTCAAAGGGCTTACCGCCTTTCAAGCTCAACCCCCAGGCCTGCTGCTAGCAGCAGATGGTCAGCCCCTTTGCAAGGGAGCAAAGGTGGGAAAATACACAAAGGGTAGGAGGAGTGGCCCCACCTGGCATGCACCACCCCTAAGGTATTGCCTGTGAGATGGTAGATAAACTGTCTAAACTGCCGCAAATCCTAGAAAGTATACTTAAAGAAATCGCCTCCGCCCAGAAGGATGAACACATTCATATAACTCCCTTCACTACCTTGTTAACAGCTGTCCCGCTTGCACAAAATCAAGTGGAAAATCCTCGCTCACCTCAAACAGTTGTTCCATTGAGCATAAGAGAGATAAGCTCTCAGGTAGAAAGTATTGCTTTAGTTAGCCTTAGAATTGAAGATATGGAGAATTATTTCCCATCGCAAGTCACTATCAAACCCGGGAATGGTGAGAAACCCCCCTTACGGATTTTATCTAAAAGAGAGGATGCAAACGGGCAAGAAAAGGAAGACGATCTACTCGAGCACTTCAATTATTCATCCCAAAGACCACTGAAATCATCTCACATGAGCAAAGCCAGGAGCATCTAGTTCCAAGTGGTAGGCAGAACAGTGATATCTATGTCCCAGCAAGCACTAGCAGTAACACAAAAGCAGGACCCAAGACCCCCTCTATCATAAAAGGGGCGGTCCAGCTAACAAAGCCCCAGATGGGGCCACACGCTGTGTATAGCAATCCCTCGGATAATCGTAATAGACCCCAAGAGGACTACCAGAGCATAAAACTAAGAACCACTAAGCATGAACAACACAGACAGACATGGCAGGCAAATCAGATGGGCAAGAGGTATGTCCTTGGCACAAGGCTGGGTGAAGTGGCCTACATGGAACATGTCGACCACGTAGAGCAACTCCAGCCCCTTCACGAAGGCACCCAAAATGATGAACCAACCCCCCAGTTGCTGTGGGTTCCGGAGTTCATCCCAAGATCTACCACTGATATTCTCAATCGCTCATCTATTCTAAGACTGATAAAAGCTCTCCCGGATCTACAGCACGTGGGTTCAGATGACATCGCTGCAATTAAATTCATCCAAGCCAGAGGCTGCCAACACACGGACCCCACGCTCAGTATTTTTGCGGACCCAGCCCTACCCATGCAGATCTTAGAAAGGAAGGACCTACTGAAAACCTGGGGTATTGAGGTGAGCATCTACAAAGGTGAACGGTACCCACCTCCATTATTAGCTTCTCATCGTCTGGAAACGCCAAAAGGCATGCGGTCCGTCTTGCACGGTGCATGTGCAGCCACCCCAGACAGCAGAGGGCCTGCAAAAACCATTTTGGAGAAAAGGCTTCCCAAATCCCCATTGCAAGTCCAATTTTGGAAGCAGGAAGGCAAGAAAAGGCTGGTCTAAGTTTGGAGATCCCACCTTGGAAGGGAACGGGTACCACCGGCTCTTCCTTTGGGAGAATCAGGTAACAGCTGAACAGCTGGGGAATTACCCCCACAAAGAGTTTTGAATATCTGCTCGTGGAATATAGGTGGCTTGCGGGCAAAAATAGAGGACCCAGAGGTAACAACGTTTTTTAGCACCTTTGATATTATACTTCTACAGGAATCCTGGGCAATGGATTCAATACCGTTAGTAAGATTCATTGAACATTTCAGTCCAGCCACAAAAATGAACAGGCCTGGCCGGCCAAGGGGAGGTCTAGCGACATACATTAGCACGAGCATCCGAGCAAAGATCACAGAGCACAAGGAGGAAGACTTACCCTTCCAACTTATCAGGCTCGACGGATGGGGAAAAAATATACAGGATCCAATGATCCTAGTCAATATATACATCAATCTAAAAACTAAAATAATTGAAGCTAATAAGTTACTATCCGAATTGATAAGGATGAAAAGCATGGTACAATCAGCATATTGGCTAATATCGGGCGATTTTAATCTCAATCTATTCCACATGCCTGGCGAAAATCACATCCAAACAGTGACAACAGTGCCCGCCCAATCTCTCCCAACCAAAATCAGGAAAGACAAATTAGGTGAGAGTTTCATCCGCACCTGTGAAGGTATAGGCCTCTTCGCACTAAATGGTCGAAAGCTGCTCGACATTCCTCCAGCATGGACAAGATCCTCTGGGAAATCAGTCTCCTACCTAGACTATACACTGGTAACCCCCACCCTGTACATATTAGTGAGTAACTTCAGCATTGTGGACCGGGTGGAAAGTGATCACAAGCCTCGGGTATTAGGGATCCACTCATCACCACTCAAACCGGAAAAAGCAGTAGCCCTGGAAGGGGCTTTTGGCACCGAAAACCTAAAACGACTCAAACGGTCATCCGATACCATCGTAACCCAAGCAGAAGACGCTCTACTAAGGCTAGAATTAATGGCCACAGGTAGGGCGAATTTGACAACGGTCTGGGAGAACTTTGCCACCAACCTCATTAACACAGTCAATGTAGGAAGTACAAGAAAGGGAGCGCAATTGAGCCTCCAAAAGCGTTTATATCTTCCACAGCCTAAAGGGAGAAGGAAAGCAATTGTAGCTAAATTATTAAGGCAAATGCGAACACTCCCAGACAACGGTCCACTATTGGTCACCCTGTGAGAGAAGAGGAAACTCCTAAAAAGCGAACTATGGTCTTTTAAAAAACTGCAGCAGGAGATGCTCTGGGCCAAACTACATTACGCATCTAAATAATCCGACTCCAAAAGATTCTGGAAGATCATCAATACAATGGACAAGGGACCAGTGGCAGCTAATAACGCAAATATTTCTGAGGAAGCTTGGGTACACCATCTAAAGTCACATCTAAAGGAATTGGACACTGAAATCGCTCCGCAAGCCCAAGGGTTCTCAGAGAGTCAAGAACCAGAGGTTGCAGAATGCCTAAAGATCTCAGTATCAGAATTAATAAATATCATTGGGAAGTTGCAAACGGATTGCGCCCCAGGGCCTAAAGGTTTACCGCAAGCCCTGTTTAAACAGGAAACAGAAAGATGGGCCAACTTCCTGGCTGAGATGGTCAACTGCGTGCTCACAATGGGAATTGTCCCGGCAACCTGGAGATGCTCAATAATTCATCCCATCTACAAAGGAGGGAACGCAGCTTCCCCAAGTAATTACAGACTTATAGCTCTCCTAGATGTCTGCCTTAAGTATTTTTCATCCTGTGTGTTAAAACATCTACAGTCTTGGTTTACAGACAATAACATTTTGCCATTCAATCAAAGCGGTTTTACCAAACATCAAGGAACACTTACGAACCTGATGGCTCTGGGACTCATCACAAATAGAGCAAAAGCAACCAGGACCCCCACCTACCTGTGTTTTGTTGACTTTAAAGCTGCCTTTGATTGTGTTCCCCGTGGTAAACTATGGGTTAAACTACAGCTTTGGGGACTTCCAGCTACTATTTTAAAAGCCATTGAATTAATTTATTCTGACACATGGGTGAAGGTCAAATTAGGGTGCGGCTCTCACTTATCTAGGGCAGTTAAAACAACAGCTGGTGTTAAACAAGGCTGCGTATTGGCCCCAACACTCTTTAACCTGTATATAGTGGATCTGTCTACAAAGCTAAACGTGGATCCATCCCACTCCCCCTCCTTGGGCGGCCAGCAATTATCTAACATGTTATATGCAGATGACCTACTACTAATTAGTAACACCAGAGTAGGCATGCAGAAACTGCTAAATAAATTATGTGAGCTTGCAAGGGTAAAGGAGTTAGAAATCAATCACAAAAAATCCAAAATGATTACAATCAATCGCAGGCATACCGGCCAGCGTAAATGGCTCCTAAACGAAAAGATCCTGGAGGAAGTAGACTCTTACAGATATCTAGGAGTCGTGGTCAATGCCAGGTGCAACTTTGTGGCTCAAAAAGAAGCAATAAAAAACAGGGCGCAGACCCTTGCTTACGCATTCTGCAAACTAGTCTGGCAGGAAATCATCCTGGAAAGAGGCAATGGAAACTACAAAAGATATCTGGAAAGGAGTGTAAGCCTCTTGAATCTAGGTGGGGTTTGCGATCAGTCACTTACCACGACGGCTTTTAACAAAGCAGTCAATAAGTCATGTAAACTGCTTAGTTGGTTAAAAGACAAAGAGGCTCTGACCAAAAGGTCGCATGGCTGGCTGACCCTTAATTCGTATAAAACTCTAAAAGAATCTACGCTCTTGGCCGCCCCCTATTCATGGAAAATTAAGCAATGCTTTTTAAGGCTTAGGCTGGGTGATGTCCCAACGCAGACCTCCTCCCAATTTGGAAGAAAGGGCCACAAATGGGCGCACAGGAGTGCCGCCTTTGTCATCGGACGGTAGAAAACCTGATGCATGTGGTCTGAATTTGCCCGGCCCTGGCTGAAGATAGAAAATGTTTATTGAAAAAAGAAATAACCGGCCTAGGGATTAGATCCTGCAGACAAGCACTAATCAAAGCATTCAACCCACAAAACACCTTATTGAATAATAGATTGGTTAAATTTTCGGAAATTTACTCTGGTAAAATAGCGTCTGCTGGAAGAAGCCTGGGATAGGGAGGGCGCAAACAGAGAAATTTTCCACCCACTTAGAGTAAAAACGTTAAAGATAGAAAGGTATTTTGGTAACATTCGCCACACGGCCAGACCACTATGAAGTACTGTATTAGAACCCGGAGTCAAGTAGGGATTCTTCTTCGTTGTGAAATATACCTCCTCTCAGTTATTTAAAATGTTATGCAATTTATATGTTTTAATATATGAGCACGGCTTTGATTACGTTTTATGTAGAAGGATTACTTTTATGGTTTTAATTAACTAATAAAATAAACACTATGCCTGTGAGGTGGACACTCCATTTCATTTTCCTCCATCTTAGATGGAAGGGAAATAGCCAATCAGGGAAAGGGAAGTGACCTTCCCCACAGGAAGTGGTTACTGTAGTGATCGTAGCCACCCAAATGTAGGTGTCCCATTGGACACTACTAGGTTCCCCCTAAAATCCCCACTAAATTCAGTATTTAGTGGACATCCCTAGACTAGATAATCAGATTTGATGGACAAAAAGAAGACCAGCACTAAGAAAATCCAAGGCACAAGACTTGGGGATCCGCTGCCCAAGAAAAAGGCCCCAAAACTGCCTTCAGATTGGAGGTACCACTCAGCAACAAGAGCAAACCTGCAAACCTGTGAGGGTCACTTCACTGACCAGCTGCTAACTCCTGAACTGGAAATTGCAGCTAGACCTGACAACACACCAAAAATTGCAAGGACAGATTCTGAAGGTGTGCCAGGTTTGGTGGTGATAACGCCTCCCTTTATGACTAATTTACTCACTTTGGGACTTGTTTTAGGCCAATTAATCTTTTGACCCTGATTGAAGACACCTTAGGACGAGACAACTAATCAGCATGTCAATCAATATGTCAATAACTTCATCAATATTTACCACAATAAGACAATTCAAATTAGTTAAAGACATTAATAAAACTCAGAAACCACCATGACCTTGCAGTCATGAATAACCACACCAGTTTAGTACTATTATATGAAATGTATTCCCTATTGATTACAATTCTACTAGCAAGTTTATTAGTCTCAAAACCAAGAGACACATAGGCATAGTCACAATATGGCAACTCTAATAAGATTTCATCAAAGCAAGAATCACGAATATTAGAATATAGCACGACGTCAACATAGATTATCAAAGAATCATTATCACGTTATTCAACAAAGCATTGATTCAGTCATTTGTCTATTTGTGTCTGTTTAGTGAACTCCTCATCTAACCTCGAATTAGCATTGGCATGTTGGGCTTCATGCAAAACAATTTAGTAACACCAATTTAGAAAACATCTAACTATGGTCTCTGTCAAAAGAAGCAGTTGGTACCAAGAAAGGAAAAGCAAACAGACAATTACAATTTCATTGTCATATATTTACCCTCCGTATTGGGTCAACATTCAGGTTCAGCCTTCGTCCTCGGGACATCAGTTGATTTACCATCAGGAATTCAGCAGTCGAGTAAAGGAGGCACTTCCCTCATAAGGAGGTAAAGTGTAAACGGGCAATATAAGGCAAGGATGGTTTTAAGAACCAAACAGCAAAGTCTCTATGCAGAGTAACAAAGTGTCTGGGTCATAGCAAAACGTGACAGCATCTCCCTCTCATCTATCTCCTAGTCTCCTATTCTGATTTACTTCCTTGTGTCAAGGGTTTTTATCCCTTTTCTGTTGTACAGTCCCCTAATTTTTCATTGGTTGAGGGGTTGCACCCCACTATCTCTATCCAATAGATTGCCAATTAGCTCATCAAATTTGTCACCCCATAACAGTTCTCACGTAGTTTATTGGTCCTTATGATTTACGTCTTCAGTGGGTAGAATGTCCGGTATGATTTCATACTCTCGTGGTCCTCTTTGCATCTTTAGTCAGTGGCTCCATTGTCTGTACCGGTTCAGGCGACCTTGTATCTGCAAGTAGTCTACACTGTTGCATTCAGCACGAATGTTTCACTAAGCAAGTCGAATTTCATGAGAACGGATCTACTACAGTTACATTCATCTCCTAGCTTTGGAAAAACAAGAGTTCATGTCCTTCAGCAAGTCAGCACACTGCACGTTAGAAAAACACATTTAATATGAAAACCAGGCAGCTAGGCCTCGACTCATGCTAACTAAGGCCTAATGATTTATTAGCAGAATTTTAACATATAACCTTTATTATTAATGCAAAATTATATTCTGTCATAACATTTCAACATTATCAATCAGTTTTATTAGTCATTGTATATATTGGCGGCCACACCCGTGGGCACATTTCAAGCGCAGGTTTTAGCAAAATACATTAAAACATTTTCTATGCGGCATTATTGCGCATTAGTTCATAAACATTACATGTTAATTTCTAAGTGAATAAGCTGCACTCTCTCAGTGGCACTGTGCCCTCCAGTGGTTCAACCTTACCAATTCCTTGCGTATTGGTCAACTGACGTCAGACACCAAGAAAATCAGCCGGAGGTTAAAAAAGATTAAGAGGAAGACCCAGTGAAGGGACTTCATGAACACCCTGGAGCTTATGCCCGAGTGCCCCTGTTGTCCTGCAAACCACCCTTGAACCAAGTTATCTCTAGCTCCAAAGGGCATCTTTGCGCACAGCTCCTGGGTCAGCAATTTGCTCTGCACCCGGCTGCCCTGTGCCCTGCAATAAAGAACCTGCTGTACCCTAATGGTCCGTCACCCTTTGTGACCTCGAGACTCCAAGAGGACCCCAGAGAACCACCTCTAAACTTACTTACTCAGGCTTTTCCAAGTTGTCTCCAACAGTGGCCCTGCACTAGCGCCAGAGCCCTTTCACCGCTGCTCCCACCAGAACCTGGAGCCATCCCAACTTCTCCAGCTGACACAGTGTGCCTACCAACGATCTCGACCAATTTGCAAAAGAAGAGCTTGGTAAAGCAACTTTGTAATTTTATATGTATTTTTAAAGATGACGTTCTATTGATTCCTACGGTGCGTAATTACTCACAAAAAGACTATTTTTATTAAACTCCAAAAATCAATATCTCAAAAAGTACTTAACCAATTTTCATAATCATGGTCTTAAATAATACATAATAATCGGAAGTATTTTTATAAATTGGTCCCGAGTTATTCCTTTGAGTGTGTGAGTTGCAAGATTAATACTGTAAGTACAACAAATGCTTTGCACTTCTCCAAGTTTGGCCTAACTGCTCAACCAAGTTACCTTAAAAGGTAGAGCATTAGGTGACCTAGTTTTTTACCTCTGTAAACGAGCTTATGGTTCCCTGGACGCCCTACACAGTGTGCCTAGCTTTGCACACTACGAAGAGGGCCAGCCTCCTACAGGAATGCATTTATTTGAGTGGGACTTCCACCCTCTCAACTAATAGCCCAGTTTCTCATGTCTCCCTATTATCTTCCAGTCTGTCTGCTCCACTTAATGTATAGGCTCTCTCCGGATGATCTGTCACCTCTGCCATCCTCTCCACTCTCTCCCAATATCTCTGCTTTCCCTTTTCTGTCCACTCTCTTAGCCAGACTCTCCTTCAGGTGGTCTCCTCTCCACGTCAGTTTCTCCCTCTGAGCATCAGCTCCTCATTCTCCTCCAACACCTTGTGTTTCCTCAGATACTGTAAGCTGCTCCTCTCTGTATCTTAGATCCCTCATATTCTGTCTTTTGTTTTCATCATTTTCTCCACTCTCCCCATCTCCTTTAGGTTGTTGTTTTTACTTTTGAGTCTCCCCCTTGAGCCTCTTCCCTCATTTCTCTGCCCTTGCCCAAGGCAGTCTGCTCTGCTTCCATGCCTTGCAGTGCCCCCATGCCTCTTCTATCATCCAGTTTTCCTGCTGTCCCTGGGAGTCTACCCGCTCAACTTCCAGTCTGTCTGCTCTAATTTTGTCCCCTCTGCTCTCTGGTCTTTCCACTGCACCCACCTATCTCAGTGGTCTTCAAACCAGTCTCTCTACTTATCCCATTGGCTCCACTCTCCCCCTAGACAATATTATCTCTCCCAAAATCTTTTTACTCATCCCCTCACTCCACTTACCCCGAATGTCTGTTTGTTTTTACATTCTGCACAATCGCTAGATTCTGCCCTCTTTCCCTCATGGTCTGTCTTTTTTTTCCTGTGATTCTGTTTGCTCTACCACTCAGCCTTCCCTCTCTCTTGCCTTCCAAATCAGCCCCTCGTCACCCTGCTCTTCTCTCAACTCAGACCATTCTCCACCAGTCTCTCTGCTCTCACTTCAGTCCATCTAATCTCCCCTAGCTTATCTCCACTCTCCTAAGACTCTTCTTTCTCCTGGATTGACACTGTACACTTCACAGTCACTGTGCCCATCCCAAGCAGAACCTCCACTCACACTGACTACCTCTAAAATCTCCTAAATCTCTCCACGTCCCCCAGTCTTTACACTCTCAATCTCATAGTCTCTACTTTCCTCAAACTGTTTGTTCTCTGTCCCACCCCTTCACTCTCCCAAGGCTACTCTCTCTCCCAATCTGCCCACACTCACCACCAGTCCATATGCTCTCTCTTTCCAAATGTCTATGCCCTTCCAATCTATTTGCTCTCTTTTCTGGTTGTCTGCTTTCTCGCCAAGTGATTCTCTCCTGGTTTATGTGTTCTCACAACCAGCCTCTCAATTCTCAATGCATTCTTCATGAACTCTCCAATGTCCTTGTCAACCATTCTGCACTTCCCCAAATGTCTGCACCCCGCCAGACTATCTGCACTTCCTCTCAATCTCTCTTTCCCTCAGGTCTCTGTTCACCTACATAAATTTGCTCTCAGTACCAATCTCCTCACATCTTCCCTTCCATTTCTTCACTCTTCCTTGCAAGCTGTCCTCTCTCCATCCCAGTGTCTCCACTCTTCCTTCCTGCCTGTCTGCTCTCACTCAGTCTGTCAGTTCTGCCCCAGCTCTTGCCCTATCCTGTCTAATCTAGTATGACCTCTCTCCCCGGTCTCTCCACTCACACAAACCTCTCCACTCCCACAAGACTGCCTGCTCACTTTCCCACTCAGTCCATTCTACCCCATTGTCTCTCCACTCTGCCTCAAAATATGCACCCACATCTAATCTTACCACATTCCCCATCTTTCTTTTGTCCCTCCCAGGCTGTCCACTCTCCCTCCTCATCTCTACACTCTCCCCTAGTTGCCTTTCTCTAACCCAATAAAGTCTACTTTCTCCTAATCTTTCCAAGCTCCACACTTTCTCCATAGTCCCACTTAATCTGTCCATTGTTCCTCTCAATATGCCCAATTTTCCTTTCAGTCTGCCTGCTCTCTGACAGTCTCTTCATTCGCTCCATCCCTCCACTTTCACTTCCATTGTGTCTGCTTTCATCCTTAGTCTGCCTGCTCTCTGCCACCTTAGCTTTGCTGCGCCTCCCCTAGTCCTTTTGGTTGTTTTTCAGTCTGTCTATTTACCCCATACTATCCACTCCCTCTACCACTCCCTCTTCCTCACTATTCTTGCAATTCTCACACCAGTCTCTGTACTCCCACACACACACCCCACTCTCCCCATATCTTTTCTCTTCCCCTCAGCTATTTTATCTCCTTCCAAATTCCTTCAAACTCCTCTATCCTTGTCCCTTCACTCTCCCCAGTCTGTTCTTTCCTATCCCAGCCTATCCCTTCTCCCTCAGCATGCATACTCTCCTTCCATTATTTCCGCTCTCTCTTTCAGTCTGTCTCCTCTTCCCTAGTATCTTGGTTCTTTCATAGTCTCCTCACAGTCCTCAACAGTCTTTCAGCTCCCCTTCTGCCTGTGCTCACACAGATTAACCTCTCTTTCCCATTCACTTCACTCTCCCAATCTCTCAGCTCTGCCACCCTGCCTGTGATATCTTCCTCCAATTCTTCCTGCATTCTCCCATAGTTTGACCCTGAGATTGTCCTCTTTCGCCTCATACTACTCTATCTTTCTCCAGCCTTGCTGCTTCAGAATCTCCGCTCTCAGTCAATTTGCCGACTCCCCTCTCTCGGCTTTTCCATATATCCTTGCTCTCTCCTAGATTATCTGCTGTCTCCCCGTCCCAAACTCTATTCAGTACGTCCCTTCTCTCTACTGGCGTCACTTCTCCTCTCCCAACTGTAGAGAGCCACGGCACTCTGATAATATGTTGCTGATTGAGGTCAAGGGGGCTGGGCTCACCAATGAGGTTGGAAATAATAAAAGCTCTGTTGACCCCAGCAGTTGCTGAGTATTAGCCCACTCTGTGTGTATCATGTATTCATTGTGCTAAACGAGCGAGCGCCCAGCCACGCGCCACATTGGTGACGAGGGTGAACTGCCCCCCCACAGTGCCACATGGCACAAGCCTCAGGTGTCGATTCCGGTGATACGATTCCCGATGATGCCTACCTCCGTGCGCCATCTCCTGGTGAAGTGCGTTGCTGTCCTGTTTGTGTGGGCATGCGTTCGCATCGGGGCCGTCGCCCCCTCCTCCTGCAGTGCTGCTGTGCTTGTTAGCACCCAGGGCCTGTGAAGAGGCCAGCCTGCTGATGTCTGCCTCCTCTTACGGCAGTGGTGCTCTTTGACCGTGCTGGTCCGGTGCACAGCTCTTCCCTTGATGCTGCTGGCAGGGAAAAGACCCCACCCAGAGGCTGCCCCGTGAGTGCCTGCCAGGCTGAGGATGACCCAGCCTTCTGACTCCTGAGCCTGCGGTGAGTGCGAGAGATCGGCTGCCGTGTGAGGAGGCCTTTGTTAAAAATAAAAAAAAAGATACAGCCCATTGGATATAAAAAAAAGACAATTTGCTGGAGAGTGGTGATAGAACAAACATACATATAAACAAAAGAGGTCACAAGAGACATCAGTGTATCTTGAAGCAGAATATTGGAAAAAAAAAGACTATAAGGCACTTGCCCTAAGGGAGGATGCCAACTTCAGTGACCCATGCCTGCTGCACCAGGGATCCATTTTTTTTTTTTTACCATATAGGAAGTGGTGGCGTAGGCAAGCGTAATAAGCTGGCCAAAGCAGAACCATGACCAGCAGCCTTCACCACCCAATGTAGGGGTCCACTCGTTGGTGGCAGCGCTTCCCCCCTTCAGACACCTCGTGGATCTTGCCATGGCGGCATCGCAATGGCATCATTGGCTTGCCACCTGGATAACTATCTCTGTGCGACCAGAGAGACGGAGTGTGAGGTGCGCAATTTCCCCATGTTGCGCATGGGTGGTGCTGAACTGTATGAGCTCTTTGGAGCGCTCCCAAATACAGGTGCAGCCATTGACTTTGACGCTGTGGTGGCCGCACTGAACCTGTACTACGACCCCCAGTTGAACCCTGATTATGAACAGTTCAAGCTCCGCCAAGCGCAAGAAACTGACACTGAGTCAGTGGTCATGTTTTACGCCTGGTTGCGGAAACTAGCAAGTACTTGCGAAAGCCTAAACCAGCACGAAGAGATCAGTGCGCCGGTCATTCGGGGATGTAGTTTGAACATGTTACAAAAATGTATACTGTGACTACCTGGCATCACGTTGGATGAGATTCTGATCCTTGCTCGTTCGCACAAACTCTCAGCCACCTAAGCAGATGCCATGGCCACCACGAGAGTGCAGTTGTTGGTGGTGTTAAGTGCTGCTAAACAGCCGGTGGTGAAAGAAAAACAGTTTGACGTTCTGCAAACACATCAAATTGCCCAGCGCTCACCACATGCCCAAAAGCAAGGGGAGAGAGAATGCGTTAGCTGTGGATATGACCTCAAGATGCCTGGTGTTTGCCCAGCAAAAGGGAAAAGCTGCAATAAGTGTGGGAAGGTGAATCATTTTGCCAAGGTGTGTCGAACCAGATGGCCTAAGCAGAGGACTACACTAGAAAAGACTGCCACAGTGAGACGACTGATGCCTGTGGAAGGCACAGATGCTGATGCAGCAGGGACAAGAAGCATGAGGTATGACGAGGAAGAATTTTTTGTTCAACCCATTCACCGGATTGGGACAGCAAAAGCTGTGCCCGCCCGCCATGTGCAATGATGACATCAATGGTGTCAGAGCGACTGTGTGGATTGACACTGGTGCGTCAGTCAATGCGATGGACAGTGTGCTATAAGACCAGCTGTCACTTAGGCCACAACTAATGGCCTGCAACACAAACATCTACACCTATGTTGTGCGTGATCCACTCCCACTACAAGTGCCATTGCAGTGAAGGTGGTCAGTCAAGGTTGCTCTACAAGGTGTAGTTTTACGTTGTGAAGGGGACCAGGGGTACCCTTCTCAGATGCCACACAGCTGAGGATCTGGAACTTGTTTTCTTTGCATGCCAGAACCATGACACACATGCAGAATCCATACTTGATAACTTCCCACAGTTGTTTGTAGGACTGGGCAAACTCAAAGGGAAACAGTTTGAGCTGCATATTGACCACGCAGTGACCTCCATGGCATTGTGGCACTGCCGAGTTCCATTTCATCTCTGGTCGGCGGTTGAGAAAGAGCTGCAAGCCCTAGAAGACCAAGGGGTGATCGAGAAGGTTACAGGGTGTACCCCCTGGGTGTCGCCATTGGTGTTTGCACCAAAATCCAAGCAGCCCCATGCCATTCAACTCTGTGAGGCTATGTGGTTGCCGAATCATGCTGTCAAGACGGAATGCCACATCAAACCTACGATGGACGACATCATCGCAGATTTAAACGCTGCTCAATGGTTCTCAAAACTTGATTTGAATTCCAGCTACCATCAGCTGGAACTAGCACCTGAAAGCAGGAATAGTACTACTTTCTCCACGCATGTGGGGCTACGGGGTTTCAAATGGCTTATCTTTGTTTGTCTTCAGCTGCTGAAATTTTTCAACATGCTATCAGAGAGACATTGTCTGGCATTGAGGGTGTGCTCAACCTCAGTGATGGCATTCGGTTTTTCTCCGAGACGTTGGAAGATCATCATCGTCGGTTAAGGCCCACACTTCAGGTGCTATCCGACAAGGGTCACACACTCCACAAAAAGAAATGTGCATTTTACCAAAACTCAGGCCATTTCTTTGGATACATTTTTTCTCGTAAGGGGTTGTGAGTGGACCCCAGAAGGTGGATGCCATTCGTAGTGCCTCAATTCCATGAAATGCCACAGAAGTTCGGAGTTTCCTTACTATGGCAACATACTGTGGTCGTCTCATCCCTTGTCTGGCTACGATGGGCGAACCTTTGAGAATGCTACCGAAGGCTGATACCAAGTGGGACTGGAGCCCTGAAGCGTGCAAGGCCTTCCAGGATGTGAAGGAGGCATTGTTGGATAAAGTGACTCTGGCCTATTGCCACCCCAGGAGAAAGACCGAGGTTGTGGTGGGTGCTAGTCCTATAGGGCTATGGGCAGTTCTACTCCAGAAGCAGCATGACCAGGAGTGGGCACCAGTAGCGTATGCCAGCAGAGCTTTGTCAGGGGTAGAGCCTCGTTATGCACAGGTCGAAAGAGAGGCACTGGCAAACAGCTGGGCCTGTCAGCACGTTCACCTGTACCTGAATTGGCAAGAATTTCAGGTGGTTACATACAACAAACCCCTTGTGTCTTGTTTGCGGGATCCACACGGTTGGCTCCCCCCAAGATTGCGCTCTGGGCTGTCTTGCTTCAGCCGTACAGGCCTAAGGTCACCTACAGCCCGGGGCTAAACAACCCGGCTGATTATCTGTTGAGGCATCCCCCTGTGTCACAACCAGGTGATGTGATGGAGGATGAAGGGGAAAAGATGGAAATTTTTGTGAAAATGGTGGTGCAGGCAGCCTGCCCTGTGGTGCTAAAACTAGGGGAGCTAGCCAAAGCTTCGGGGAGAGACCCTTTTATAGACTCTGCCAAAGATGCCTTGAACTAGTGGGAGTGAAAGCGCTTCCTGGAGGGCATGTGGTCACTTGACCAAGAGGAGCATATGGCTATGCAAGGAGGCCTCGAAAGTGAGGGACGAACTGTCGGTTGGGAGTGATGGTCTTCTCTTGTGAGGCCCAAAGATAATACTCCCCCGGTGCCTGTGGGACTGGGTGGTCGAACTGGCTCATCAAGGACACTAAGGAGCCACTAAGACCAAAGCTCACCTCAGGGCCAAGGTGCGGTTCCCTGGTATAGATGCCATGGTTGAAACCCTTATCAGAAGGTGCCACTCTTGTGCCGTCACCGCCATCGATAAGCCCACAGCTCCGATGATCACGGAATCAAACAGTTGAAAGCCATGGTTGAAGGTCAGCATGGATTTTGGGAGCTTTCCTGATGGGTGGCTGACGGTAGTTATGATGGACTCCTTTACCCAGTTCCCAGTGGTGGAACTAGTCATGTCAACTGCATTTGAAAATATAAGGCCAGTCCTGGAGAAAACGTTTGCACTGTTTGACCACCCTGATGCGATCAGAACAGACAATGGTCCAGCATTTCAGGGACAAGAGCCCAAGACTATTTAGGTCAGTTGGCAGTTCATCGCCAAAAGATTACGTCCTACTGGCCACAGGCCAACGGTGATGTTGAAAGATTCATGCAGACTCTCAATAGAGCCCAACTAATTGGTGTGGAACAAGGGGATGATGTTGAGTGGTGTTCATGCACAAATGTCTGCAAGCTTATTAGCAAACGCCCCACAGTACCACTGGCTGCGCTCCAGCAGACTTGATGTTCAGGCAGCCCCTGCGGGACAGTATTTTGGCTGGGTTGCATTGGGAACCAACTGAGCTGGATGTGAAAGCTGCTCAACAAAAGTGATGGATGACCAATCAGAAAGCAAGCAATCAGAGAAGAACAAGGTGCCCTGATCTTCGAGTGGGTGAACTGGTGGTGGTCAACTTCCGGACCCCTTAGGAATCTGGGGTGTGGAAGGTGGTCCAAGTAAATGAGACCATGGTGACTGCACAAAGAGGAGAGCAGCAAGTCACCCGGAGCTTGTCTTGTTTCAATCGGTTGGAGGTCTCCCATGAGGATGGAGGAGTCATGCCGGTGAAGAGGATGTAAAACGAGGTGAGGAAATTATGGCTGAGGAGAAACTGGGTGTTCGGCAAGCTCACAGACCAGCTCCTGTGCAGGCAACAGGTGACGTGGGTCGGGAGGAGACAGCCGGTTGGAGTGAGAGGTATCACTTGTGGCCTAACCCAGCACCCAGCCAGAGACTGAGGGATTTTGTATGTTGAAATGTGTTCTGTTGCATTGAAAAGAAAAGGGGGCTTGAATGTTTCTATTTCGTTTAATTTTTACTTTTCTCTCTTCTTCTAATTTTCTTTTAAGGTCTCCCATTATCTGCTCTTCGAGTGACCTTTTCCTATGGGTGGTTTCTTTTGATTAAAACATGGGAGGAATGTAGAGAGCCACCCAGACTCTCTCCGATAATATGTTGCTGATTGAGATCAAGGGGGCTGGACTCACCACTGAGATCGGAAACAAAGCAAGCGCTGTTGACCCCGACAGTAGCTGAGTATTAGCCCACTCCGTGTGTATCGTGTATTCATTGCTCTAAACAAGCGAGTGCCTAGCCAGGGGCCACACCCGCCAGCTTGCCTTCCTTCAGCTAAGCTTGTCCACTTTCCTCAGGCTTTCTTCTCTCTACTTCATACTATCTATACACCGCTAGTGTTTTTGCTCAGCCACAATCTCTCTGCTGTCTTCATCAGTCTTGCAACACTACTCTGTGTCTCCAGTCTAACCATTCCCTCGCTTCTCCCCATCCCTCACCTCTGCTCCTCTGGCTGCCCCCACTTACACCTTCTTTGTCCCCTTTTACTCATAGTCTCCCTGCTCTCCTTGCCAGTTTTTTGGCTCACCCTTCACTGAATTTTATTCTATTATAGACTGTCCATCTTCGACTACAACCACAGCTCTTTCCCCACCTGCCCGTTCTCCATTTTGGTTTCACCACACCCCATGCATATCCTTTCTCCCCGTAATCTCTCTGCTCTCCCTGTAGCCACTCTATTGCATACCCCAATTTCTCTCTCTCCCCACTAATCTCTGCATTCTCTTCCATCTATGTGTTCTATCCCTAATCTTGCAATCTCTGTCCCATTCTCTCACACCTATCTATTCCTTCTAGCCCATTCTATTGGTCCCAGACTCTTCGTTCTCCTGCCTTTCTTAGTCTGGTCTTTGCGCTCAATGATGAGCTATCAAGGCGACCTCACACGACCATCAACTCCCTCTCTTTCTGTTTACCAACGATGCCGAATGTTCATCCCTTTAGTGGAAAGTAGAAGCCAGTATAGTTGCCGTTAGAGAAATGAAAACTTTGAGTCCTTGGTGCCATTCCACCCGTGGCCGGATAAATAATAAAACATCTCTGCTATTTAGACGGCCGATGGGAAAGAAGCAGACATTTTTAAATGTTAGGCCGTCAGCCTGATGAATATACACTAGCTGAGCAGCTTGTATATATTTGATATGTATTTTAAAAGGATTTTCGCAGGGCATTATTAAACCATTAGAAGCATTAATGCGATCACCAAACGAACCTATTCTTTTTTTTAGATTTTCCTAATGCTGCTTCTGTTATGGTCTCTAAAATGTCCATTGACAATGTTATTGGTAAATATTACATCATAGGTAGCTCTAGGCTTCTAGAAGGCTGCACTTTTAGATGTGTTCAACCTGCCAAGACAATGTTTATCAGATCTTGTGTTCAACCATTCGTCACTGTGTTGCTATAGTCCTACACTTTTTGGAAAATGCATTCTGCCACATATCCGTTAATACTATTTTTTATTGTACTGTATCTGTTCAAAGGTGAAGCTCAGTAACATAATTTCCTAGATGAAGAATCATTTCTAGTGAATGGCTATCACGTCGACAAAACATCTCTGCAGTTGATTTTCCACAAAGCTCCATCCTATGTAAAAGTCTACCCTCTCTTAGATTTAGTTGTTTGTAAAAACAGGTCTCACCCATCTTTTATTTACCGCTTCAACCCTCTTTCAATACCCAAACTGTTTATCCAATCTCCCTCAGCTACGTTTCTCTGTTTCGTTTGTCTGCTACCCCTCATTACACCCTATCATTTATAGCTTCACCTATATTCTGGTATCTCTCAACCCTTTTGCCTCGTAACCTATCCCTATCCAAGTTCTCCTGCCTAACCCTACCACATCTACTTCAATATATAATCCAGTCATCTGCCCATACCCAAGTAGCTTCACCTACCCACACTCTAGTTAATCTACCAAATTACTCACACTGGAGACACTGCCCTCCCTATATTCTAGTCTAGTCGCCCCTACCAGTCTCTTTGTGTGTTAGCTTAGCTCTATCCTAGGAATTATACAACTAGTTGCTCCATCCCCTCTAATGCTCTTTTTCATCTAGCCTTGCATATACCCTACTACCTCTGCCCCTGACTGCAACTTCTACCTCTAGCCCTGCACATAGCCTACTACCTCTGCCCCTGACTACAGCTTCATGCACCCACCCGGCCTCTGTCCAACTGCAGATACTCCCATCAATATCCTATTGAACTGCCCAACTTCTCTCTCCATTACTTCTGCCTCTTTTCTTCTTGATTATTGACTTAACCACAATAACACCCTTTTCTGGTGATTTTTTTGTTTTTGTTTTGAGGAAAAGGGTTTCCCTTGTTTTGAGAATTAACCACAATAGAGCATTTAACAAACTCGATTTGTTATTATGTTTATCATTTTCATTTGTCTAAACTGAGGAAGAACTAATAACTGATGTGATGTGATGTGGAACATCATCCACTGGGACACAGCAGTATAGGGAAACGTGGCTTATCTATTATGTATACATCTTCAATACATTTTTGCAAGTGTAAAACAATAGATTCACACCCTCAATTAGACTGTTAGTACGAGTCAGGTAGAACAGAATTAGCTCATGAAATTCCGATCATCTGATTCCAAGTGGGACAGTTTTTCCACATCCGATTTCTCCTCGTGCGGAAGAACCATACCTGATGTCGTTGTGAAGTAACTCCACACTGTGAAAACGCATGAGGCTTTGGCTGCGGTAGCAGACAAGCCTCCTTCTCTCTTTTCGAATTATTTTCTGATGGGAGCATATAACTTTCTCCTCTGCCCAAAAACACCTTCCCTCCCCTATTCCCTTGATTCACTTCCCTCCCTCCCCCTGCTGTCCAGAGTCCCCACATTGATTGGCCACCCGCTCAGAGCAAGTGATAAGTATGTGTGGTAAACCCCCATGGTATTGGGGATTCAGTATGGTTTATGACCAGAAACATTGGTACCACACTCTCTTCCCCATTTCTTGGGGTTTAACTTGTAATTGCATGGAACTCGGACAGACTTAATGCACAGTAATGGTAATCTTTTGGGTGATCTCACTGATCTCCCAGTACCATGCAACAAGGAATAAGGGCTTTAGTGGTTTCTGAACATGTCTCATTGAGTTCATTAACATTTTCACACGCTCTTCTGAAGTTGCAAAAGCTGAACTAAAATGTGCAGTTTGGGTTAAGTTATGGCTCTGGTCAACATCAAATCTAGTTCATTTCTTATGCTCAAGATAAGAAGAGCAGAACATCTTCAACGTTTCTAGAATTTACAGAGACTGTGTAAGTTTACATTTTGTCCCATGTGAAAGTCTGTTATTGTGTGTATGTTTTACAAGTTTGCACGCATGCATGCATATATACGTTGTAATTGTCTGTTTACACTTTGTGAGTATTTCATTTTCCTTTCGTGGAGGAACATTATTTTTACCTATGCAGAAATTCTCTTCTCTATAACCACATCAGTTGTGTGAGTGATTATTTCGTTCGTGGTCATGATTCTTTGTTATCTAAACCCAGAGGATATGGAAAGACTCAGAATTTTTAACAGCAATTCATAATTGCACCCTTTAAAATGTCCAAAACAGTGAATTTTTGGTCTTACAGACAGGTAAAACCATAAAGTCATGGACGTCATTTAGGGTTAGCGTCCCTTTCTTGGCCCCTGCAACCCCTGGCACTGGCTTTGCGACCCCTGATCTCAGGGGAACAGGGTTAGTGCCTGGAACAGAGCTGCAGCTCGACCATGGCTTGTCCTTATGGACGCCCGTTGGGGCGCGATTCTCCGTGCTTTCTATGAGGTTTTGATAACACCATTAGTGAAGAAAGATACATTTTTCCCTATTATTGTAATAAAGGTGGTGTACAATTAGCTGAAACAGGACTTTCCCTGGCAGCTGTGTAAGTAAAAAATATTTTCAGTGTATGTTGTTCGGTGTTTGCAAGTGAGAGTGTGATTAAGTGATTGTGTATTTGTAAATGTGCGTGTATGTGAAAGTGAAGGTCAAAGAGTTTGTGATGTCACTTCTGCTACCCCTGGCATTTTGGTGAACTGACGTCTATGCATACAGTATCCCACTGACCACAGTATTTGTCACACAGACATTACTGAAGATAGGACCTGGAGACAGGTGCCAAGGATGCAAACTTTAGGGTAAATTCTACTGGCCATGATTTGTATTTTTATAAATGAATGCAAATAAATTTTGCAGCCATTAGTGCCCCACTCACAATGAGCCTGTCATGGAGTTAACTGTATTTGACAGAGCAATGTTGTAAATGCACTGTATGTGTACTTGTCTCGTCGTTATTTCCCTTTTTCTGTGTGTGATGCTTTCGGCGTCAGACTTAGACAGAGAAAAATAATGCAAGAGTGTAAGGGGCATATTTATACTCTGTTTGCGCCGGAATTGCGTCGTTTTTTTTTACGCAATTCCGACGCAAAACTAACTCCATATTTATACTTTGGCGTTAGACGCGTCTAGCGCCAAAGTCCATGGAGTTTGCGTCATTTTTTTGCGTGGACACCTACTTTGCGTTAATGAGATGCAAGGTAGGCGTTCCCGTCTAAAAAATTGACTCCGAGGCATGTGCGCCGTATTTACACTCCCGGGCAAAATTCACACCCAGGAGTGGGCGGGTAAAAAAAAATGACGTACGCCCGCTTTTGCGCTGTTTTTTAGCGCTTGGACAAGGCGGGCGTTAAGGGACCTGTGGGCTCGGAAGGAGCCCAGAGGTGCCCTCCCATGCCCCCAGGGACACCCCCTGTCACCCTTGCCCACCCCAGGAGGACACCCAAGGCTGGAGGGACCCATCCCAGGGACATTAAGGTAAGTTCAGGTAAGTATTTTTTTTTTTTTTTTTTTGGGTGGCATAGGGGGGCCTGATTTGTGCCCCCCTACATGCCACTATGCCCAATGACCATGCCCAGGGGACAGAAGTCCCCTGGGCATGGCCATTGGGCAAGGGGGCATGACTCCTGTCTTTGCTAAGACAGGAGTCATTTCTATGGGGGTTGGGAGTCGAAAAAAATGGCGCAAATCGGGTTGAGGCGAAAAATTTGCCTCAGCCTGACTTGCCCCATTTTTTGACGCCCAACCTCCATATCCCCCTACGCCGGCGCTGCCTGGTGTACGTCGTTTTTTTCCACGCACACCAGGCAGCGCCGGTGGCTAACGCCGGCTAACGTCATTGATTAAATACGGCGCCCGCATGGCGCTTCAGAATGGCGTTAGCCGGTGCTAATTTTTTTGACGCAAAACTGCGTTAGCGCAGTTTTGCGTCAAAAAGTATAAATATGGCCCTAAATGACTACAAATACATTTTGTGGAAAATGCAGCCAGTAGTGCCCCACTCACAATGACCCTATTGTGGTGTTACATTGCCACAGCAATGTTGTGAATGTACTGTATGCGTACTTGTCTCCTTATTATTTCCCCTTTCTGCTTCACTAATAGAAAGAGGAAAATGCTTCTACGAATTGTTTTTGTGCAGGAAGTTATACCTTCCAGCACAAAAATCAACCCTGTCCGTAAGGCATGCACCCTTGCAGCATTGTGTAAGTGGGCCTGTGTTGGCTCAGAGGGAGTAGAAATGCTCGATATGTTAGTAGACATGTTGCAATTTTCCTCTCTCTAGTTCACGCAATGCAGCAACTTTGCTTGTTGCCCAGCATGGTGAAGCACCTCTGGTGTCTATCTTTCTGGTGACATCTTCCGTGCCTGACCAGTTAAGGGTAGCCACCCAAAACCTTCTTTTCCAATAGCTAGATTTTTATTTGAAGTATACCGCCAATATTGATAGTAAATATTTCCTGGGGACCTCTTTAGGCACTCTCCCTTACAGTCCTTTAGAAGTTATTAACCTTGTCTTCTGGGAGTAGGTGTACAGTGCATTTACCTTGTTGGCAGCACACAGCCAAAGACTCATTTACACCTTGCCAACACAAGATTAAAGAACTTGGGGCCAGATGTATCATCACGGCCCTTTGCGAATCGGAAATAGCGATTTTAAAGAAATCGCTATTTCCGACTCGCAAAGTGCCTTGGATCACATTTGCGATTCGGTAATATCGATTTCTTAAAAATCGCAAATGCTATTACCGAATCGCAAATTGCGATACCGGCCCCATTCGCAGCTATGGGCCTGTTGGCCCATATCTGCAAATTTTTTGCATTTCCAAAATTGCGATTTCTGAACCAGAAATCGCAATTTTGGAAATGCAAAACCCCAGGGTGCTGGGGGGCTAAGGCCCCCTCTGCTGCACCCCAAACATTTTTGGGGGGGACATGTGAGGTGCACACATGCCAAAAGGGCATGTGTGCTTTACATGTACAATTTAAAAATGCATTTTAAATGCATTTTTAAATTTTGCACATGGTTACCACCAAGTTCAACTTGGTGGTAATTAGCGATTCCTAAATGCCCAAATCGCATTTAGGAATTGCTTCATACATGTGCTAAGAAATCACAAATAAGGAATCCTTATTTGCAATTTCTAATTTAGAGAGTTGCAATTTGCGACTCGCTAAACAGGGTCGCAATTTTAAGGAATCGCTATTTTAGCGATTCCTTAAAATTGCGTTCAGAATTTATTTCATACATTCTGAACTGGCATTTTGCATTTGCAAACAGGCATTTGCACTGTTTGTGAATGCAGAATGCTTTCATACATCTGGCCCTTGGTTTGCCTTTTATAATCTCCTATCTGCCAGGGCTCCCAGCTCTTGATATACAAAATATAGGCTTTCCCTGTTCATTGGCAGAAGTAGCTGCAGTGGTTGTTGGATGGTGCACTGAATGTAGCCTGGGTGATGGAGAGGTGATGATTCAGTCAAGTGTGCTTTACATTCTTCACAAAATGCTATACTCCTCCCTTTAAAGCTTTGGGGAGTGAAAAAGGTGCATTGAAGCTCTGAGGTTTCCTAATTACTGGTGCTGGTGCCTTAACTCAATGGGATCACAATATTGCTGCAAACACTCAGGCCCAGATTTACAAGAATTTGGCGCATCAGTCCTGATGTGCCAGATTTCTTGTTCCCCCACTGCCACCTAACAACACCACGGGTGCATGCTAGGTCAACAGCATCAACGTTTTTGCCGCTATTGTGGCTCTTTGCTGCAGTAGCATCAACAATTTTGATGCTAGTGCAGCAAAGTGCAAGGAGGCCCATTAACTTCAATTTGTGCTTCCCTTTCATGCCTTCTTTGAGCAGGCATTAAAAATGATGCCAAAAATGGCACAATTAAATCATGTAGATTTCATAGTGCAATTTTTGCAGGCCTCCTAATGCCAAAATACCCCCCTTGAATACATTATGCATAGCGCTGGCATAATGTGGTGCAAGGGGTCACAAAGTGGTGCAATGCATGCAGCCACCACTTTGTAAATATGGCCCAGCAATTTTTGCCTCATTGAGTCACATTAGCGTAAAAAAATGACACTAATGTGGAGCAAGAAGGCTCTAGGGCCTTCTAAATTTGGCCCTCCGAGTTTTAGAGGTTCTTAAAGTGACTTCATGGGTGAAACCACAGGCAGTTTTACCACATTTCAAGTTAGCACAGAGGGGTGATTTTGTTGCATGTGAAACCACACACATTTTAGTGTGCGAAATGATGATAGCAAGTGACTAAATTTTTATGGTTAATCTTGCTTTTTTATTTATGGTTTTACCACAGTATCTAAGCATTTTTCCTTTTGGATTAATCTTGCAGTTTTACCACTATTAATTGGCATTCACTATGTGATATAATAGATATCTATATGATAGATAGCGATCATTCCTATTAATTTCAAGAAAATGAGAACAACCTTTTCTTCTTCTGCTGTAGGCCAATCACATTTTCCTAGATTTAAAGGGGATGGCATGTTCTTGGCACTTACTGGATTGAGAAATCAGTTTGTTGAATGTCTTTCACATTGTATTAACAAATGCTCCACATTTCGTACTCCAGAACTGATAAATAGTCATAACATTTTTTCGTTCTTAAAATACCCTTTCTGTTTAGCAACTGCAATACTCCCCGAGATATGCACACCTCTGTTTACACAGAAGGTTACACTTTTTCAATCACTTACCTAATGAACAGTCTAGATCAGCTTGCATACTTTCCCTTTTTCCCCTTTTTAGTGTTGCATTGAGTCACATCTATACATTCAAACCCTGTATGACCAGTGTACCAATATTTTTAAATAACTGCACCATCCAATATATGACTGTTGGAAATGGCCCTCTCTGCAGTTACTCCAAATTTTTTACCTTCCTCCTTCTCATTTTGTGACCTCATGTTGTTGGTCTTAGAACACTGAGCACTTTACCACTGGTGACCAGCACTAAAGTGTGTTTGCTCTCTCCCCTAAACATGGCTTGATTGGTTCATCCACAATTGGCATAAGCTTTAAACATCTCAGGCCTGCCATTGCAGAGCCTATTTGTACAGGTAAATTGCCATGTCGACGTGGCAAAGTAACCCTCTGGCCAGGCTCAATCCTTCCTTTTTAATACATATAAGTTGAATCTAAGGCAGGCCCAGGACAGCCCAAAGGGCAGGACGTAGTGTATTTAAGTTGGACATTTACTCTTTAGTTATGCATGTTCAGGTAGTGAAAAACTCTTGAATTTGTTTTTCACGACTTCAAGGCCTGTCTCTCCAAAAGTTTAACATTCGGATTACCTAATGACCTTTTATACATGTAATTTCTATTTGAAAAGAGCTGGGATGCCCAGGTTTGGTGTCTCTAGAGTCACAATTTAAATAGTGAAGTCAGATCATAAATTGTAATTCTGAGAATGCAATTTTTAGAAAGTTGGCATTTTCTTACTTGAACTATTCTGTGCCTTTGTCTCTGAATACACGTCTGGGGTGGGTGACAGCTGAGTTTTGCACATTCCCTCCAGACAGCCACACACAAAGGGAGCTAAGTATGACTTATAGGCCATCAACATCCTGATGACCTATCATGGGTGAGAGGACCTAGCACTTACACCTGAATAGGTAGTGTCCTGCTTCAACACAAAGGGTTGCTTAACCCCCTGTAGTGAGTCTTGAGCCGTGACAGGAAAAGACCTCTGTGCACTTCAAAGTCCCTTCTTTGAAGACACCACCACTTCAAAGACACAACTGGGTATGAGTAATGGACCTCTGACCTTACCAAATCAGTACACTTCTGGACCTGAGTGAATTCTTCCAGGAAGAAGGACTTCTGTGCTGTTGAAGAGACTGTCACTCTGCTGGACTCTGCTGTACTTTGCTGGACTTCTGCTCTGCTGTACCTGCTGACATCCTTGCCTGGGAGTGAGAAGGACTGGACCTGCATCTATACATCTCCAGAACCAAAGTGACTCCCAGGACTGCTGGCTTGCCTCCGGTTCTGAAGTCTCAGGGACATCAAAAACTTCACTCCATCCTGCACCTGGACTTTGCTTGCTGCAAGTCATCCCCTGTAAAGTGGTGCCAATCCAGTCAGGGCCCGTTGAACTAGGTGTAATGTGCTGCAGCTGTAAAATGCGTGCATTGTCATTGATGCACCGGTCAGAACTGATGTATCTCTCCTTGACGTCAATGCATTGCTGCTGAAGAGAAAAACATTGCAATGCCAGCTGTGTGGTTTGACAACTGCCCATTGCCTACATCACTAAGAAACCGTCTGTGATGCATCTTGGATTGCACAGCTCAGAACCAATGCATCACCTATATCCAGAGGGATTAATGATGACACATCACCTCCTCTGCTCCACACATCAGGAGCGTTGATGGCTCAACAAGGTACTTCCTCAGAGGGACAAAGTTGGCTTAACTTTTCATATTTCACCCAATTTACCACTGCCAGATAGCCCCCAATGGTGCTATATGCTTTTAAGAACTATATTGCATTCTAATCTTTAAAAAATCATTTCTCTACATCCACTTATTGGATTTCTGTCATCTTTGTCTTGTTTTGTTCATTAAATTATGCTCTATTAGTATCTATTTTGCTAAGCAGGTGTGGTTGCTCTTTTGTGGTATTGTCAATGTTTTGCTGTTTTAACTGTTGGAAAAATACTTTGCACATTGCCTCTTAAATTAAGCCTGCCTGCTCTGTACTAAGCTACCAGAGGGTGAGCACAGGTTAATTTATGATGTGTATCTAATTTACTCTGACTAGGATTGTGGTTCCTGCTTGGACAGGGGCATACCTCTGCTAACCAGAAATTCAATTTCTAACAGTAACTTTAATTGGTCATATCACACCCATGAGAAAGGCTCTTCCCTCTGTCTCTCTCCATGGTAGTAATATTTTCACATTTCTGTCCTTTATTTTGTTTGTCCTGTAAAATGGATGTTCAGAAAAAAAGTTTTTTATCAAATACATACAAATGTGTATTTTATGGCTACTGTAATGACAGACAGGCCTTGATTAAACACTAAGGCCCAGATTTAAGAGGGCTTAGCGCCTCCTTGCGCCACATTAGCATAATTTTTTTACACTAATGTGGCTCAAAGAGGCCAAATCTGTTGCAGCATATTTACAAAGTGGTGCAAAGCATGCATTGTGCCACTTTGTAACCCCTTGAGCTACATTATACCTGCGCTAGGCATTATGTATGCTAGGAGGGTGTTCTCTCATTAGGGGGACTGCAAAATGTCATAGTAGAATCTAAGAGGTTCCACTACGCCATTTTTTGCAGCTACTTTTAACGCCTGCACAAAACAGGTGTTAAAACCATTGTTTTCAATGGGCCCTTATGTACTGTGCAGGATTTGCATCAACATTTTGGCACTAATCCTACACAGAATATCAATAGCGCACAAACGTTTTACGCTATTGCCTCTAACCTGGGTAATGGTGCAATGTATATTAAATACAGCGCACACATGGCGGCAGTAGGGGGTCGCTAATTGGAGCAAGAACAGTGGCGCTGCATTGGATGCAGTGCCATTTTACTTAAATCAGGCCCTAAATGTTCCACATATTCTTCAGACAGCGTTCAGCTGACATTTATTGTTAGTTGTGCTGAGCCAAATAAAATAGCCCACAGCGAAACGCAACTAAAGCTTTCTTCTGTTACATTAATTTGTTTAATTAAGTTGCTAACACAATTTCATATTGTGTGACTCCTAGATTTCATGTTGTGACGTTTTCAAAGTCACCTGAGGAACGTTTGTCCTACCAACGCGTGCGTTTGATTTAAAACAACGTACATGAGTTTCTATGCTCCTTTTTAACTAAGTGTCTCAATGTTTGAGTGCAGCATGTTCGAATCTGCTAAATAAAAACTTATTTTTAACTCTATGCATAAATCTTTTAGAAGTCTGGCAGTTTTATTTCTTCATCTTGTGTTTGAGAGAAAAACATGAATAAAGAGGATTCCCTAGTTAGCATGCGTGTGTTTCTAAAACGCAACAATCATCGTGCGGTCTCTTATCTGCTTATTTCCTCTTCATCTCCCTCAGATCATGTACGGCATTCATTTAGAACATCTTTTTTCTTTTAATTCTTATTAGAAGATTTTCTGTGTACCTTTGTGAGGCATGAAATGTGAATTTCGTTGCATATTTAACAGCACATCTTTAAATGAATGGCATACTATCCAGAGAACTTCTGAAGTCGATAAAAAGGAGGCAATATTGTGGAAATGTGTCAGGCGTATGCAAGCCATGGTGACAGAATGGGGTTATAAAACCCAGTGTTAGTTAAGGCAAGGCGCATCACAGCCGTGGATCCTTCAGCTAGCCTTGACTGCTCAGGATGGCACATCTGTTAGGAGTGCTTAAGTGCGGCTGCTTTAAAATTCTGAATTGGTGGAAATGCAGCTAGAATTGTTTCAGAGGTGTCGCTTTTCTTTGATTGTCGACTAAACACAGCTGTGAAAGGTACGAAGTCTCTGAAAGGAAATGCTTACTTCTGAAGTTTTTGTTCTTTGTAAGCCCCTTCAGAAGAGTCACCTAGAATTAAATGGCACTGCTAATAATGCTGTTAAGATCACAGAAGCGAACTGACAGGCCTAATTATAAGTGATGAATATGACTGCTTGCTCAGCTCTGGCTGATTCGTGTTGTCTCAAACATGAGTATTTATAAACTGCGTGTACTTATATCCTTGTATCCATGAAGGGACATAATGTGATATCTGACTCTTTTCCGCAAAGGCAAATATGACACTGAGATCCGTAGCGTTTGCCAGGAACTTGTACAATAGGGAAGAGGACCCTTTTTCCTTGTTTTGCCCGATCCCCGCTGTTAAAGAACAAAACAAAAAACCACTTAGTCAGGGGAGTAAGGTACCCCCCTCCCCTATTCCGCTGGCGGGCTCGCCCTTCAGAGGGCCCCCTGTTCCGCCTAATGTCAATATATTTCATGCGATGTAAGAACCTCAGTCGGCTATCACCTCATTCTGCAAGAGGTCTCATCCTTTTGCGTTATGTCACTGCTTGTAGTTTGAAGGATGATGTTTAGATGTGAAAAATGTTTCCACACATAATATAGGGAAATGATTTCCGAGTCAAATCTACATAGAGGCATTTTTCATCATATTTATCATTCCAAAAACAAAATGATAAAAAAAATATATATATATATATACATATAGATATATTTTGCCTTCGTTGGACGAAATGAATCACTAAGATGCAAAGTCTGGGAGTTTTTCAAAAAAGTGCAAAGTTCATTGACTTACCCCAGGGCCTAGTTTCACTTTCGTCCATCTCATTCCCTGAAGCCAGTCGTCTGAAGGCAAAATGGACAGGACATCAGGCTGCAGAGTACTGTCCACCTCCTTTACCTTCACTTTTTGCTCTGCCTGCAGTTCTACTATCAACACTGCAGTATACACGCGCGTGACACTGCTAAAAAACAACGTAAGCAATGCAGTGATGGGGACAGTCCCCCTGCAGCACACGGCCATTTCCTTTCCTCTGTATTTAAATTTGACCAGCCTCCTGGTTTGAAAAACTGGTAGTTGTAAGCTAATTCTGACATCGCGAAGTCTCTGGACTTGAAAACTTTGCACACACGTATACAGTGGAACACATTTGTCCTTTCTGTTCAGCATTATACGAGTCGTAAGTCACTCCAAGAAATGGGCGAGGCGGGTAAGAGAAGAAAATAACTAAACACTGTTTTCTATATTTGTTGGTATTTGTACATTATAAAATCCGGTAAATGTCTTTTTAAACTGAGTCACACTGTAGGTACTTCCTTGGCTTTCAGTGCTGTATAACACACAAGTTCTAGGCCTCCTACAGAATAACTTTTCTACCAAGGAAAACTCCAAACTACACAGAAGATATCTCTGCTACTCAATTGAAGTGCATCATTGAACATCTAAGGGAAAGTTTGGATAAATATGTGCACTGGTCACTTGCTTACAGCCGGATGTATTTCTTAGTATGCCACTAATCACCTTAAATTTTTGCATCAATAGCCATTGTGAAGTCTGACAACTTAAATCCTACTGATTGCTTATGGCCACAGTTAGGCCACAGTGTGCTCAAAATTAACTACCCTCTAACCTATCCAAAAACACAGCAACAAATTCAAACATGAGCTACTCAAACGGAACCATGACATGTTCATTCCTGATACCTACTTTTGTCACAATAAAGTAATGGTTGTTACTGCTCTAATCGTCTTCATCAATAAAAGAGCAGCCATTGCCTCATCACTCAGGATTAACACATACAGGAATACACCACATGGCCTTAGAATATCCATAATACCCTCACCGCTCTCCATGGCTGAAGCTACCATCTCCTTCTACAACAATGGAAATGTTCTCATTCAAGCTTTTAACCATAAACTACAGCTTTTTTATGAAATATTTTTGAGGATCAAAAATGTGATATCAAGTGATGTCCCCATCTCCTCAAAAAATCTACTTCTCCCCTCCTTCTCCTTGATGGAAACTCACGCATCTCCCAGACCTCCCACTACAACATCACCTGTCTCACATCATGACCGCCCTCTCCATTCCAACACCAGAACTTTAATTGGTGACCCCATATCACCCACTCGAGAATGGTGTCTTGCCTTTCCCCTTCCGTCCAGCTATCTGACCTGTCCGCCCCTTAACTCATCAAAACACTATTATAAACATAATTAGAACTGGCACCAAACCCACACAGTGGATATTCTTGGATAGCATTCTGACTCCCCTATTCAGTGGCACACCCTCCCCTTTCCCATCTGCTACCCAAGGGGTGAACCACTTGCATACTCCAGTCGCCAACCTGTCATCAGTTACGCCCTCAGCATTATGTGCATCCAGCTGCTGCCGATCTTAAGAGAATTCTGCTGACCACTGCTATTGATTACCCTCTTCCCATCACCATCCCTAGCAGCCCCTTTATCAACCCTCACCCTCTTATCACTTCTCCTATCACACCCCTTTCCTCCTTTGCTCCTGCTCACCCAAGGACCCCTCCGACCACCATGGTGGAGGTACACATGTCCTCCATCCCAAGCCATAGTACATCCCCGTAGGTGTGGATTACCCCACTTTACTGGAGAACAAACTTGCTGAACTTTGTCAAGACTTTCAGTTAGTTAAGGCCAATGTCCAGAACCTTATTCACACCACCTCAAAGCTCGAGAAGCTCCTGAAACTCTACATTACCTCCTGGTCTAAACAAACCACATTCACCAAACAACATTGCTCATCCCACATTGGCTGAGCTGTCAAGGCAGGGGGCATCTTTCAGTGAAAACTCTTTAAACCTGATCTGGAAAACTCAATCCCATCTCAATGCCATCTGCAGACCCCAAAGGACTACTGACCACCTATTGGGTGTTGACATCCACTCCCTTCTGTTGCCTTATACCTCTACTAACAGGGATTCACCATCCTCACCAGCTACTATCGAGATTATTGCCTCCAACCCACGGAGAGAGACAACCTTAAATACATACAACCTACTTCAAGTTCCCATAACTCACCATGAAGTTTCTGAAACAAATTCTAGTATCAGGTCTGTGCTTTTCAATTGCATTTTAGTAGTAAAACATGCAGCGGAAATTACAGATCACATTCTCTCACATGACTTTGACATCATCATATTAATGAAACATGGCTCACAGACACCTCTTCGCCTAGCTTTGACATGCTAGTCCCCCCCAACTATGACATCATCAGACTGGATAGATCTGGAAAAGCTTGGGGGACTGACATGCATTTACCACTCCACACTGCCACTGAAATATTCTAAAACCATGCAATGCCCTCCTGTGAATATATAGGTATTGAAATGTTGAGCAAGCAACAAGATCATAGGCAAACTCCACACGGTTTACCACCCCTTGGGAAACAACCAACATTTCATTGAACAATTAATGGAAACCATCTCCTTTAATTCTGATAAGCAAACCAACCATATCTTCTTCGGCTACTTCAACATACACCAAAATGACTCCACTAACCCCATTTTGAGCGCCTTCAAGACCTTCATCACTGACCTCGACCTTACTCAGTTTTCTAGTGGCCCAAAACACATTAAAAGCGCCATCATGGATCTTATCATATCTAAGGACAACACATACCAATCCGAGTCCATAACCCGTGTTATTGGTGTTACCACTACTTAATCTCCTTCCTAATTCTGGAAAAGGTGCTGACTAGAAAAGGCCAACCTCTTAAACCCAGACAATGGTCCAGAGACTTAAACAATATTAATTCATTAAGTCTATCCACTACTGGCAGCAATTTCCTGCTGCCTCCCAAAAACATGACAAATGGTTATGATCTTACTGAATACTGCATACTACCCATAGCAGACACCCTGGATATGATAGCTCACAAGCAGCTAAAAAGAATACCATGCTGACACTACAAACTCTGGTTCAATGACAGCCTCAATATGGAAAGATGCACCCTAAGGCTTGCGGAAAGATCATGGAGAACCTCTCCATCAACCACTCACCTCTAGCACCTGAGGTCGGCAAGAAGCTCCTATAATAGAGGCATCTGAAGTTCCAAAGCAGATTATTTTAGGTCACAACTAGACATTGGCCAAACAGACTCAGGCAATTGTCAAAATCATCAACTGCAAAGGGTATGCAACTCTAACCTACATTTGGCTGACAACTGATCCTTGCCAAGTGGTGAGGGTTTCTCCACCTATTTCATTGAAAAAATAAGGAGAATTGAAACTGATCTCCGCTGTGATTCACAGTTTCTACTAAGGCAAGCCCAGTCTAGTCTCCTTCCTATTCAGCACCAGGATAGCTCCCCTCACTACAGCTGTACCAGTAAAAGCAATACTGTTAGAAATGGGGTCTTTGGTTGACAGTCAGGTTACCCCCTGTTCAAGCAAGGACCCTCACTCTAGTCAGGGTAAAAGAGAATCACCCTCAGCTAACCCCTGCTTACCCCCTTGGTAGCTTGGCAGAGCAGTGAGCTTAACTTCAGAGCGCTAGGTGTAAAGTATTTGTACCAACACACACAGTGATTTAATGAAAACACTACAAAATGACACAACACCGGTTTAGAAAAATAGGAAATATTTATCTAAACAAAACAAGACCAAAACGACAAAAATCCAACATACACAAGTCAAGTTATGAATTTTTAAAGATTAAACTCAAAAATAGCGCTTAGAAACAAAAATGCTTCAATGAGATGTTAACACGGCGTCGTGGCGGAGTCGTTCCCAACAAGCTGACACCAGCGGCGCCGGACACGGAGTCGTGTAGACCCCCAAGTACAGTACCTTTGGTGAAGAGTGAAAACAAGCCGAGGCGCGAAGTCAGGAATCGCGGCGTCTGTGCGAAACATTGAATCCGTGCACTTCAAGCGGCGTCGGTCACGACGTGGTGCGGCGACTTCCACGGAGTCGCGGACTTCAGCGGGGCAGCTGCGGCAACGGGCCTGCGAAGAGTGTCGTGTTCCAGCAAAGGTCCTGGCGTCAGGTGCAGGCGGCGTTACCGGATTCAGCAGCGGCGTCGGTCCGGAGTCGTCCGAAGTCGATTTCCTTGGATTTCCACCAGCTTTCCTTTCAAGGGCCCAGTGACTGGACAGGGCACCACTTGTCAGAGCAGGAGTCTCTCCAGAGACTCCAGGTGCTGGCAGAGAGAAGTCTTTGCTGTCCATGAGACTTCAAACAACAGGAGGCAAGCTCTAACTCAAGCCCTTGGAGATTTCTTCACAAGATGGAAGGCACACAAAGTCCAGTCTTTGCCCTCTTACTCTGGCAGAAGCAGCACTGCAGGAAAGCTCCACAAAGCACAGTCACAGGCAGGGCAGCACGTCTTCCTCAGCTATCAGCTCTTCTCCAGGCAGAGGTTCCTCTTGGTTCCAGAAGTGTTTCTAAAGTCTGTAGATTTGGGTGCCCTTCTTATACCCATTTTAGTCTTTGAAGTCACCTTTCTTCAAAGGGGACTCACACCTACTTGTGAAATCCTGCCTTGCCCAGGCAAGTCATCAGACACACAGCAGGGGGTTGGAGCCGGCATTGTCAGAGGCAGGCACAGTCCTTTCATATGAGAGTGACCACTCCACCCCTCCCTCCTAGCAGAGATGGCTAATCAGGAAATGCAGGTTACACCCCAGCCCCCTTTGTGTCACTGTCTGGTGTGAGGTGAAAAACAACCCAACAGTCAAACTGACCCAGACAGGGAATCCACAAACACGGCAGAGTCACAGAATGGTTTAAGCAAGAAAATGCTCACTTTCTAAAAGTGCCATTTTCAAACGCACAATCTTAAAATCAACTTTACTAAAAGATGTATTTTTTAAATTGTGAGTTCAGGGACCCCAAACTCCACATGTCCATCTACTCTCTAGGGGAATCTACACTTAAATCATATTTAAAGGTAGCCCCCATGTTATCCTATGAGAGAGACAGGCCTTGCAACAGTGAAAAACGAAGTTGGCAGTATTTCACTGTCAGGACATATAAACCACATTACCATATGTCCTACCTTATCCATACACTGCACCCTGCCCTTGGGGATACCTAGGGCCTACCTTAGGGGTGCCTTACATGTAAGAAAAGGGAAGGTTTAGGTCTGGCAAGTGGGTACACTTGCCAAGTCGAATTTACAGTGTAAAAATACACACAAAGACACTGCAGTGGCAGGTCTGAGACATGATTACAGAGCTACTTATGTGGGTGGCACAACCAGTGCTGCAGGCCCACTAGTAGCATTTGATTTACAGGCCCTGGCACCTCTAGTGCACCTTACTAGGGACTTACTAGTAAATCAAATAGGCCAATCATGGATAAACCAATTACATACAATTTACACGGAGAGCATATGCACTTTAGCACTGGTTAGCAGTGGGAAAGTGCTCAGAGTTCAAAAGCCAACAGCGACAGGTCAGAAAAAAATAGGAGGCAGGAGGCAAAAAGATTCAGGATGACCCTGCATAAGCAAAAGTCGAACACGACCCCCTACCAGCCTAAAGCCAGGGGAGAACAATCAATACCTTGATGTACTTCCCTGATTGGGGCGATAGAACAAGGACCCAGGCCCACAACAGCAGGGGCATGTTCCAGTTCTACGTCTTCCTGACTCCAGTTGGATCCCTCTGTCTATACTCTCAGGGCCCATTAAGCTAACCCATGGGGAACCCTTCTCCACATCTGCAGACACCATCTGTGCAGCGCCTAACTTTACTTTGTTCACAGATGTATTGCAATGGGCAGATAGTACCACCAGGGCCAACACAGTGGTGTTGCCCACTCCACCCCCGGGATGTGACTCTCGTCCCCCCTCCAGGGGCAACTCTGTCCACCAGGACAGCAAACCACGGTGGCCCCGGACAACTGTCAGGGATGAGAGCCGGACCTCAGGCCTCTCCAACCACTGTGACTGCGGAGAGTGGGGGGCGGTAGCCCCAGGTGCCTGGCACCCTTTGACCACTCTCTCTTCCACCAGGTCAGGGATGACAACCTGACCCTGGTCCTCCCCTCTGGGGCTATGTACCCTCCCTGCAGAAGTGGCACCCCCAGAGTCAAAAACTGTCACGGTGCTTGTAGAAGCAGTCCTGCACAATTCTTCCACCAGTGCAGGGCTGGTAACCTGCAACTGGTCCGCCAACCTGGGGTCTGTACCTTCAGGTTGGACCAGGGCCAGGGGTGAGGCTTCCCTCCCCCTGCCCTCCCTTCTGGTGTCCTGCACCCCCCAACTAGGAGTGACCCCCTCAGAAGACAACATGGGATGGGCACTGTTAGCAGTAGCCCCTTCCTCCAGGTCAGGGGGGACACCCTGAACCTGATCCTCCAGTCCAGAGTCTGTACCCACAGACTGGACCACCGCCTGCCAACCCAGGACTTCCTGGGGGGCATACCTACCCCCCACCAGGTCAGAGTTTACCCTCTGAACCTGGTCATCCAACCTAGAGTCACCACCCTGCGGTTGAACCACTGCCTGGCACACCAGGACTTCCTTGGGAGCACACTTACCCCCCATCAGGTCAGAGTTTACCCCCTGAACCTGATCATTCAACCCAGAGTCACCACCCTGCGGTTGAACCTTTGCCTGGCACACCAGGACTTCCAGGGGGGCACATTTACCCCCTTCTAGGGACACACTGTCCCCAAGGGCCACACAAGAGTCTGGCTGGCGCAGGTCCCCTGACCTCTGCCCATCTGACAGAGTCTGGATTCCCCCCAACCCAGAAATGGTCTCACCAAGGTCATTCCTGGGGGGCTCTGCTCTCAGAGCTGTCCCCTGACCCTCCACGTTCTCCACTGGGGTCCGCAACCCCCTCTCAACCCTCTGTCTGGAATTCTGCACCCCCTCACTAGGAGTGGTACTGCGAGACACCAGAACTGGTGGGACGCTGGCGACAGCCGCCCCCCCAAGTTCTCCTGACACTGTGGGATCTCCCTCAACAGATGGCCCTTTGGTACAGGCTAGGCTCCCCTCCTGGTGTTCCCTCATGGAACCCTCCAGGACCTGGGACCGGATCTCGGGCACCTTGGGCCTCAACCCATCCCCATTCCCTCTCCTCTGAGACTGGACATGGGGTCCCTCACCCATCCCACTACACTGGGACCTACCTGGGACACCACAATCCTTCCCTACCTCACCTGGTTGGGAACTACCTAGACCACTCCTCTCAGGAGCACCCCCAAATGCCTCTTCAGACTCTCTGGTACTCACCCAGAAGTCTGCCTCCATTGTAAGCCCTTGGATGACACCCTGCTACCCCTCCTGGGGACCCTCCCCCCAGGCGTAACAGGTACCTCCACTACACCACTGTGTATCCTCTGCACTTCCCCACCCACATTCTCCTCCTCTGTGTGCCCTCCAGCCTTCTTGATTGTCACCCAGGCCATCTGTGCCTTTTGCAGCTCCCCCTCCCTGGTGGAGCTCTCAGTGGGACAGTCAAGATCTTTAAGGAACTGTTTCAATTGAGCAACTGAGTACTCCTTCAGTTTCTCCATTTCAAACACAGCTCCAGCTGTTGCATCTCCAGATTGAGACATGATGGTCACAAGTGCAAAGTTCCAAAGGCAGAAAATAAGTTCCCAATGAAGTAAAAAGAATCAGTCAAAGGATCAGCAAAATCATGGAAGTAAAACAAAAAGGAGTCCTTAAGAGAAAAAGCAAAAGATCACCAAACAAGTAGTATGTGGTCACGTAGTGGTCTGAACTCAAACAGTAGTGTACACTTAATCACTGTACGTCAAGTACAAATACAAGTCCAAATCCCAACCGCTGATCACCAATGTTAGAAATGGGGTCTTTGGTTGACAGTCAGGTTACCCCCTGTTCAAGCAAGGACCCTCACTCTAGTCAGGGTAAAAGAGAATCACCCTCAGCTAACCCCTGCTTACCCCCTTGGTAGCTTGGCAGAGCAGTAGGCTTAACTTCAGAGCGCTAGGTGTAAAGTATTTGTACCAACACACACAGTAATTTAATGAAAACACTACAAAATGACACAACACCGGTTTAGAAAAATAGGAAATATTTATCTAAACAAAACAAGACCAAAACGACAAAAATCCAACATACACAAGTCAAGTTATGAATTTTTAAAGATTAAACTCAAAAATAGCGCTTAGAAACAAAAATGCTTCAATGAGATGTTAACACGGCGTCTTGACGGAGTCGTTCCCAACAAGCTGACACCAGCGGCGCCGGACACGGAGTCGTGTAGACCCCGAAGTACAGTACCTTTGGTGAAGAGTGAAAACAAGCCGAGGCGCGAAGTCAGGAATCGCGGCGTCTGTGCGAAACATTGAATCCGTGCACTTCAAGCGGCGTCGGTCACGACGTGGTGCGGCGACTTCCACGGAGTCGCGGACTTCAGCGGGGCGGCTGCGGCGACGGGCCTGCGAAGAGTGTTGCGTTCCAGCAAAGGTCACGGAGTCAGGTGCAGGCGGCGTTACCGGATTCAGCAGCGGCGTCGGTCCGGAGTCGTCCGAAGTCGATTTCCTTGGATTTCCACCAGCTTTCCTTTCAAGGGCCCAGGGACTGGACAGGGCACCACTTGTCAGAGCAGGAGTCTCTCCAGGTGCTGGCAGAGAGAAGTCTTTGCTGTCCCTGAGACTTCAAACAACAGGAGGCAAGCTCTAACTCAAGCCCTTGGAGATTTCTTCACAAGATGGAAGGCACACAAAGTCCAGACTTTGCCCTCTTACTCTGGCAGAAGCAGCACTGCAGGAAAGCTCCACAAAGCACAGTCACAGGCAGGGCAGCACGTCTTCCTCAGCTGTCAGCTCTTCTCCAGGCAGAGGTTCCTCTTGGTTCCAGAAGTGTTTCTAAAGTCTGTAGATTTGGGTGCCCTTCTTATACCCATTTTAGTCTTTGAAGTCACCTTTCTTCAAAGGGGACTCACACCTACTTGTGAAATCCTGCCTTGCCCAGGCAAGTCATCAGACACACAGCAGGGGGTTGGAGCCGGCATTGTCAGAGGCAGGCACAGTCCTTTCATATGAGAGTGACCACTCCACCCCTCCCTCCTAGCAGAGATGGCTAATCAGGAAATGCAGGTTACACCCCAGCCCCCTTTGTGTCACTGTCTGGTGTGAGGTGAAAAACAACCCAACTGTCAAACTGACCCAGACAGGGAATCCACAAACACGGCAGAGTCACAGAATGGTTTAAGCAAGAAAATGCTCACTTTCTAAAAGTGCCATTTTCAAACACACAATCTTAAAATCAACTTTACTAAAAGATGTATTTTTTAAATTGTGAGTTCAGGGACCCCAAACTCCACATGTCCATCTACTCTCTAGGGGAATCTACACTTTAATCATATTTAAAGGTAGCCCCCATGTTATCCTATGAGAGAGACAGGCCTTGCAACAGTGAAAAACGAAGTTGGCAGTATTTCACTGTCAGGACATATAAACCACATTACCATATGTCCTACCTTATCCATACGCTGCACCCTGCCCTTGGGGATACCTAGGGCCTACCTTAGGGGTGCCTTACATGTAAGAAAAGGGAAGGTTTAGGCCTGGCAAGTGGGTACACTTGCCAAGACGAATTTACAGTGTAAATATACACACAAAGACACTGCAGTGGCAGGTCTGAGACATGATTACAGAGCTACTTATGTGGGTGGCACAACCAGTGCTGCAGGTCCACTAGTAGCATTTGATTTACAGGCCCTGGCACCTCTAGTACACCTTACTAGGGACTTACTAGTAAATCAAATAGGCCAATCATGGATAAACCAATTACATACAATTTACACGGAGAGCATATGCACTTTAGCACTGGTTAGCAGTGGGAAAGTGCTCAGAGTTCAAATGCCAACAGCGACAGGTCAGAACAAAAATAGGAGGCAGGAGGCAAAAAGATTCAGGATGACCCTGCATAAGCAAAAGTCCAAAAAATACCTCATGGAGTGCCATTAAAATCCTGGACAAAGCAGGGTTACACAAAATAATAATTACAATAACACCCCTCTAACCACTTTATTTATCCTGCTCCCCTAGGTGTGGATTACCCCACTTCCCTGGAGAACAAACTTGCTGATCTTTGTCAAGATTTTCAGTTAGTTAAGGCCAAAATCCAGAACCTTATTCACACCACCTCAAAGCTCGAGAAGCTCTTGAATCGCAACCTTACTTCCTGGGCTAACCAAACCCCAATCACCAAGCAACATTGCTCACCCCACATCAGAAGGCCAAGCCAATCCAGGCAGGGGACACCTTTCAGTAAAAACTCTCTGATCTTGATCTGGAAAACTCAATCCCATTTCAATTCCATCTCCAGACCCCATAGAGTTACTGACCACCTACTGGGTTTTGACATCCACTCCCTTCTGTTGTCTTATAACTCTACTAACAGGGATTCGCCATCCTCGCCAGCTACTATCCAGATTATTCTCTCCAACCCACTGAGAGAGGGTAGGTTGTTAAATGATTATAACCTACCTCAAGTTCCCATAACTCACCGTAAAGTTTCTGAAACCAAATCTAGTATCAGGTCTATGCTTCTCAATTTCAGGTCAGCGGTAATACATGCAGCAGAAATTACATATCTCATTCTCTCACATGACCTTGACCTCATCATATTAACAGAAACATAGCTCACAGACACCTCCTCACCTAGCTTGGACATCATAGACCCCCCAACTGTGACATCATCAGACTGGATAGATCTGGAAAAGCTGAGGGGGACTGTCATGCATTTGCCGCTCCACACTCACCCTAAAACATTCTAAAACCATTCCAAAAATATATAATATTTATCTGGTTAAATGCAGGTCAAAACGATTAAGATTTTAAAAGTACACTTTGAATTAACACTGTAGGAAATGATAAAAACAAGTTTTTAGTCTTGTAAAAGCATCAAATGTCTCTTGCAAGCACAAAGTACCTGGTTTGCATTTAAGTTCTCTGCAAGGGGCTGCAGAGAAGGAGATACGTGGAAAACAGGGAGGTGTGCGTTGATTTTTCCGGTGCACACAGACAATGCGTTGTTGAGTTTTCACACAGGGCAGGCTCTGTGTCTGCGTGTAGACTGTGATCCTCTTCGGGTTGTGGGATTTTCGGACGCCCGGGGATGATGCGTTGTAATCCTGGCCATGCAGGACAAACTCACAGGAGCTGCGTCTATCCAGTGGGAGATGCGTGGAAATTTCTGCCGCATGGCTGCCGCTTGCATCGATTCCTCTCAGCCAGTCAGGCTGCGTTGTTCCGGGTTGGCTTTGCGTCGATTCCGTGAGCCATGCGTCGAAGTTCCGGTTGCAATGCTGGTGCTGCGTCAATCTCCACTTCGGGGAGCAGGGCTGTGTCATTCTGGCTTGGAGTGCAGTCATTTTCCCACTGCCATGCAGGCTATGAGTCATTTCTTGCAGGCTGTGCATCGAGTTTTCGCGACACCGAGATTTCTTTTGCAGGATCAAGTCCTTTTGGTCCTGAGACTTCAAGGAACAGAAGGCAAGCTCTATCCAACCCTTGGAGAGCACTTCTCAGCAGAGCCGGAGGGCAGCAAGGCAGCAGTGCAACAGCAGGGCAGCAGTCCTTTGCAGGAAAGCAGTCAGGTGAGTTCTTTGGGCAGCCAGGCAGTTCCCCTTGGCAGATTCGGGTTAAGGGATTCATCTCCAGTGGTATCTTGTCCAGAAGTGTCTGAGTTGGTAGGGTCAGAGGCCCTGTTTAAATACCCATATTTACCTTTGAAGTGGGGGAGACTCAAAGAGTGGCTTAGAAGTGCACCAGGTCCCCTTTCAGTTCCATCCTGTCTGCCAGGGTCCCAGTAGGGGTTTTGGCAGTCCATTGTGTGAGGGCAGGTCACTGTCCTTTCAAATGGTGTGACTGAGCATCCTGTTTTGCAGATGTCTGAGTCAATGCACAAGGGAGCTGTCAAATAAACCTAGTCAGACGTGGATTGGAAGGCACAGAAGGATATAAGTGCAGAGAATGCGCACTTTTTAAAAGTGGCATTTCTTAAATAGTAATATTAAATCCAACTTTATCAGTCAGCAGGAGTTTGTATTACTATTCTGACCATACTAAATATGACCTGGTTACCCCTATCAGATCAGAATCTACCACTCAAACAGTATATGAGGGTAGCCCTAATGTTGGCCTATGAAAGGAGCAGGCCTCACATCAGTGTACAATGAATATAGGAGTTCTACACTACCAGGACATATAAACTACAGTACATGTCCTGCCTTTTATCTACATAGCACCCTGCCTTAGGGATTACCTATGGCCTACCTTAGGGGTGACGTATATGTAGAAAAAGGGGAGTTTAAGGCTTGGCAAGTACTTTTAAATGCCAAGTCGAAGTGGCAGTGAAACAGCACACACAGGCCTTGCAATGGTAGGCTTGAGGCATGGTTAAGAGGCTACTTATGTGGGTGGCACAATCAGTGCTGCAGCCCACTAGTAGCATTTAATCTACAGGTCCTGGGCACAGGTAGTGCACTTTACTAGGGTCTTACAAATACATTAATTAAGCCACTTGGGTATGAACCAATGTCACCATGTTTTAAGGGAGAGAGTATATGCACTTCAGCACTGGTTAGCAGTGGTAAAGTGTGCAGAGTCCTACAACCAGCAAAAACAGAGTCCAAAAAGTGGAGGGAGGCAGGCAGGCAAAACGTTAGGGGTGACCACCCTAAGGCTGTCAGGTCTAAAACTCTCCCTCAACCACTCACCTCTAGCACCTGAGGTCGGCAAGAAGCTCCTCTAATAAACACATCTGAAGTTTGAAAGCAGATTATTTTAGGTCACAACTAGACAATGCCAAAACAGACTCAGGAAACTTCTCAAAATCAGCAAACAGTATGCCACTCTAACCTAGATTTGGCTGACAGTTGATCTTTGCCAAGTGGTGAGGATTTCTCCACCTATTTCATTGAAAAGCTCAGGAGAATTTAAACTGATCTCTGCCATGATTCACAGCTTCTACTAATGCAAGCCCAGTCTAGGCTCCTTCCTGTTCAGCACCACAATAGCTCCCCTCACTGTGGCTGTGCCAGTAAAAACAATGCCTCATGGAGTGCCGTCAAAATCCTGGATTAAGCAGCATTACTCAAAATAATAATTACAATAAAACCCTCTAACCATTTTATTTATCCTCTGCCCGCCAAGCTTCTCAAGCAGGTTAGCCCTTCCTCATGCCCTCTCTGGACTAAGATTGTCAGTGCAGCTCTTGCTCAGGGCATGTTTCCAGACTGCTTAAAGAAAAGGATAGGTCACCTATCTGAACTTTCCAATTACCGCCCAATCAACAACATCCCGACAAAAGCAAAGGTATTAGAGAAATACATACACATGCATGTTTGCAAACATATTGAGCAATTTCAATTTGTGGATCATCATCATTCTAAATTCAGACACGGACATAGCACTGAAACTGCTCTATCACATATGGTTGATGATAACTTGAGAATGCTAAACCAAAAGAAACCCTGTCTGCTTATTCTACTTGTTCTTTTCTCTGCCTTCAATATCATAAAACATGATAATATGATCGACGTTATGGAGACCTCAAGGATGGGACTATCTGGCCCTATATTAAGTTGGTTTGCCTTGTTCCTTTACAATAGCTCACAGAGAATCAAAGTAAATCAAAACCTATCTGACACTGTACCAGTCAACTTTGGTGTTCCACAAGCATCCACGCTTTCTTCTACCTGATTCAACCTGCTCATGGGACCACTTACTGAACTTCTGAAGCTCTCTAACATTCACTACTCGATGTATGCTGATGATACACAACTGTATGCAATGGTGAGGGCCCCACATAGGTTGGGTTGTACACTAGCCCCCACCATTTAGAAGGAAATAGTCCTATTAGATACAAAACATTTATTTTATCTTTAACTGAACATCAAAAGGTTGGTTTTGATATGCAAATAGACAGGATGGGGATCTCATTGTATGGATTTATATTCAATTTATTGAGATTGAACTTGAAACCTTACTCAAAGATGCATTTGTTGCTTTGGAGTCTAAGGGTAGTAAGTGGTTCTTTGATGAGGAATTTGCACAGATACATTTACGCTTAGTGTACAGCGGAAATGGTACACATGTTTATGTTTAATAACCAAATGAAGAAAATATAACACATTTCACCTAATTAACAACACTGCCAATAATGACAATACGATTTTTGTCCTGGTTAGTGTAGGCAAGTTCAGGTTTCTCTATGCTATATCTAAAAGGCAGAGCAGAAGCACAGAAAACACTCTGTTAGTTCTAGTGGGTGACCTGAGGAAGATTCCTGACAAGGGAGACATCTTCTCTGCAATTCTATTAGTGACTTTTGCTACTGTATACTGAATCATGATGCACCACCTGAGGGACGCACCTGTTAAGGTGCTCATTTTCAGCAGCTAGAACTTAGCACGTATTTCCAGATCTGTCCCTTGCAGGCTGAACTGAAATCCCATTAAGATCAATGTCCAACCTCATGTTGTTTAACATGTATGTCCACTGGCTAGGGAAGGTTATTTCTAGCTTTGAGCTTCATGCTTTCATCCATGGTGATAACATCCAGATTCAGCGGCACATTGTTTCTTCCTGTCTTGGGGCTATTGTGAATTGGCTACATTCGATTGTTTTGAAAATAGCAATAAGGTGTATGTTCATATTTTTGGGACTGAATTTTCGGGATCACTGACTGGATCATCTTGATGACATTCCTGCACCACTTCCAGTCGTCTATGACCTCAAGACTCTACTCACTGTGGAACTGTCAGTCAATGATGAGATGGAGGCCATGGTGAAGCTGTGCTACTTTTAACTAGAGGTAATAGGATGCTTTTTTCCAAATTTCCCAGTAGTCCTCTTAGGACACGACCATTGTAATGGTCCTCATTTGGGACTACTCAGTGCAATCTCTAGTACCTGCAGAATGTTTCCGTGAGATTGATCAGCTACAATAAGTTGCACAATCACATATCACCTTATTGACCTAATTTAATTTCATTAGCTGCCAGTGGAACAGTACTTTAACTTCAAGGCTACTTGTGTGATGCAAAAAGTATGATAGGTCGTATAGTCTAGACTTTCTTGTGGCTATATTTCTGCATTTCAGTCTGTTGGGTTATTACTTACCTCGAATGACTGTCTTCCTCAAGTGTGCCTCTTCTGTGGGTTCATATGCATAATAGAAATTAAGGAAACACATTTCAACATTTTGGATTTCGATAAACCTCTGTGGCTTAACTACCTTGTTGATAACGAAGAAAATGAATATCTGTTTGTTTCATTGTTAACCTTGATATCAGTTTTCTTTCTGGCTTCTTGTGTTTGTTTTTGGCGTTTGGTTGTCTCAGCATAATTAAGCCTTCAGCTTAGCTTGCATTTTGAAAACGAATTTAAATAAATACGTTAGACGTCACCACTTAGGCACACATACCCTTTGTATCCACTATGCAGTGTTTCAGTGGCTTTATGGTCTGAATAGTGAAGTTACGAAAAACACACCAGTACAGCTGTGGGTTTCTACTGGACTAATTCCACTTAATGAAGCCTCATTTTGCAACTTTCTTCAAATGAGCTTTTCTCTGCACACCTCAGCATTCAGCAGTTAGAGTTATCATGCCAATCCCCCCATCAAGAATGCACTTCTTAGCTCATCAGAATCTAGCCTAGTATGAGAAAGTCCCTCTGCATGCTACTCAAGATATGAATCCAATCAATATGGAACTTAAGCTAGAAATTTTGTTGTGGAGAAATGTGTTACAAGCAGAAGTTCAAGACAGTATTGGAGGAATATCTCTACATTGTTCTTGATGACAGCCGGTAACACATATTTGGAAACAAATGGGAGTATGTTCTTCTTTATTTTGAATGAGGCTCTCTCTGTATTGATGCCATAGTATTACCAGAGTGTTGTACTTCTTGATCTAGGAATTGTATTTGTGGCATTGAATCTGTCCCGGAGTAAGAAACATTTCAAAATTAAAACTGAGAAAATCTTTGGCTCAGATCTGCAGAACTCTTCTTTTTCTCCTAACTCTGTCATTCGTAGTCTGGCCCCTTTTACTACAAAAGAAAAGCACTCTCCTAACCAGTACTTGAACTAAGCCTTCAATAGGGAAAAACATCAGAAAGTCAATTAGGAAAACGCCGTTTGTGCTAAGTGTGAGAATCATTTCAATTGGCTGGTGTGGAACATAGCTACTCACAAGTGTGATGTGCCAATTGAATATTTCTCACATCCAGCCAATGCAGTATACTAAGTTGAAAATCAGTATCTACCTTAAAGCCAGATAATTTTAGAACAAGTTAAATGCACAAAGCAGTTTTGTTCCTAACATAATTTCCTATGAAATGCTAAATAAAATACTGACACATATCTTGCAAATAATTTGATGTATTCCTCTAGCAGTTGCTGTCAGGAAAACATGCAGTCTAAAACCACACCTCATAAGAAAAAAACAGTTGGAATAAGATAATCCTTCACCAACAGTTCTCATATACGTGCCCTTGGTAGCTGCACATGGAATAGGTGAGCAAACAGCTGTCTTTCAAGATAGACACTCTACGCAGATTTACAAGCAAAAACGCGTACATTTTGAAGAGAGCAAGTGTAGATTGTTGAGTAGGATGCATACACAGCGATGTTGAATATACCACGGGATGCACTGTAGTTACTACTCGCTGTACCACTCTTCAATGTGGTGCATCCATGGAGAGTGTCCCCTATTTCAGTATATGCCCAAAACACAGAGCAGGAGTGAACTTTTGCCCCCACAGTGAACAGGGTACTAGTGAAAAGTGAAGCCGGAGTTTGAAGCCACTAGCCCACCTTCACTATTGACGTCAACTCAGCTTGAGTTTCACAGGGGTTCCCCAGTCCCTCTGCAGACAGGTGCAGTGAATGACTAAACGGACCAGAAAGGAAGATGTCTGAAGGATTCCTGGGATCGCTGTACCCCTCTTTCACAGATCTGCCTTGGGGAGGGCACTGATTGGGCACTACCTCTATAAAACAGTTAGTGTGTATCCTGATGTCCTCTTTGCCTCTCAGCCTGCAACTGTAGCAGGGTGTGGGTGCAAAGATAAAGGATTATGTTATGTTAATGGGACCACGCCTCTATACAAATGAGTGCACTCCATCCCTTGACTTCGCATCTGCACACATTTCATGCTGGCAAGACCTATGATATAAAGTGTCTGCATCCCCTAGTGTTATACTAACGTGCCTAGGGGGCGGTGTGAGGGAGATCTGCCTGTTTTGCCCACTACCCTTTGTATCATGTGGCCTAGGTTGCACATTGCAAAATAACAGGGCGAACAGACTAAAGCCTATGGCTTTCCTCCTAGCATTTAGCAATTACTTTTTAAATAATCCCTCTTAATCTGGGAATTGTAAGGAAAAATCATAACATTTATGTAAAATTCACCGTCCCCAGTCTGATCTTCTATACACTCTTCAGTCATGATGTTCTCTTCATCCCCTTGTGTTTTTTTTCTTTCCTGGTTGTGACCGAGCTATCCCGCTGCCACAGTTCCAGGTGATATGCGTTTCTCAAATCTATAAATAAAATCTGTCCAACAAAAAAAAATCTTCACAAGTATCAAACACTTTTGTCTTACCTCCTCTGTTGCTGGTTTTTTTCCTCTTTCTTTTCTATTTCTATTTTTCTGTCACCTTTATATTCAAACTATCTCCCATTCCCTATTCTTTTTCCATCATTATTTTTAACCTTTAACATGATATCTTGAGTTATTCCAGAATCTGTGCCTCAAAGAGTTAAATATAAATTGCTATATAGGTGAGCAACGTCTATGTCTGTTCGAAGCACCTTGATTTCCTGTTACTGGAAAACTACAGCCACGGTTAGTTGTCTTTCGCTGCACTGGCTGTGAAGGAGATGCAATATGCCTTATTACCTGCTTTCCTCTCAGGAATATTTTATCAACAATATGAATGCACCCCTGTCATTCCATTTCTGCCTAAATTATATTCACTACCTCCGTGTCCTAGGGAAAGCGTGATAAATCTAAATTATTGACCCAAGGGACAGCTGCTGAATATAAGTTAAATGGAGTTGTTGTGTTATTTTTTTTAAATGCACATCGTTTAAAACGTAGGTTTCTTTTGTTTTATCGTCGGAACACTATTTCGCCAGCATATAGTCAAAGTTACAGAGAATGTCTTTGTTTGCCTGAATTTTGAAGGATAATTTACGTTAGCAAAGTGTGTTTTTTTTTCAGTCTACATTTTAAGCTAGTCTCCTCATTTAGATGTGCATCACAGATGGTACAAGCTCGACCATGAAAAGAAATATTACAACAAAGCAAAAACAGCTGCTGTCCGACACGAATACAGCAGACCTTCTGCAGCATAAAAAGCAGAGTCCATTTTTGACTACTCAGTGCATTTTCCAGCTGATATGTACAGATTAAAAAGCAATATTAAATCACTCCCCCAAGGAAAACCTTTTGCAGCCTTCACACTCACTATTTGTTGTAACTGGAATAGTCAACAATATGACATCTTCAATAATCAGTTTTCAAAAATGTGACAGTGTATTTATGGTGAGGTAAATATTAACAGCTGGATGTGTAAATCCATCTTCTAAGTTGCAGCACATAACCTTTAGCCTGACTGGTTGTCTAATGAACGGTTATATCACAGTTACATATCAAAGGAATGTTATAATTCTTCCGTACACACCAATTTAACATTGTTCTCCAGAATTAAGAATGCCAGTGACAGGGGCGTCTCGAAACGCCTGTAAGTGGCGGGGAGCATGATAGAAAATACTTTTACTTTATAGACATATAAACAGGCATTTCCCCGACCTCTTTTGCAGTATTTTACTGTTTCATTTTATTCAGTTTTTATATGGCGCAAACTCGACCACAAGGTATTGGAGTGCTTTACATGTGCACCAGTAACATAACTCAAGGATACAAACGCATGTGGAAATGAAGTGAGCCCACGTAGAAACTAGATCCTGGTTCCCCAGCTCCAAAGTCGCAGCTCTGGCCGTTTCGCCACACCCTCTAAATTCTGCGGCTTACTGTGCGCACTGCTTTAATGTCGCACAGTATTCGGACTCCCGATTCAGCACAGCAGCACAGGTTCAGCTACAAATTATTCACACTCCACCCCCGACCGAGGTTGAATCCTCCACCTTCGCCCATTACCTAGCTTTACACATGTGTATGCTGGGCAATGCCTCCCCAGCAAATCCAAGCACTGCTCTCACGTTGCTTATAATACTAAACTGCAAAAGAGCAGGTCCAGGATTGGCTGGAGCGGGCAAACATAGCGCTCACCCGAGGCCGATGAGGCTATGTCTCTTGTCTCACAGCTCCCAGATGCATTGATTTTGAAAGCCTAAACTGCACATGCGAGGTTGGCCACGCTACAGTAAAAAACTCGAGCCAATCCGACATGCGCAGATCAGTAAAGTGTCTCAATTAGTCTTGTACTAGCAGCCACCTGCCTACTTCTTTCCTGGAGAGAGAGCTCGGTAGCCCCACCCTTAAAGGAAGCAAATAAATGGAGGTATGGCCAGCAAAGTATTCTGAAAGAGAAACAATAATGAGCATGCATGGAATATGGTGGCATATGGGGGTCACCATCCCAACGATCCAATGAAGCAGCTGCCCCTAGCCAATGATACTGTAACTGGAAAATGCTGGCGCCACAATCAATATAAAAGAAAATGTGGGCCCAGATTCTGAAAGGTGTCATGCAGCACAGTGCAGTACCCAAAAAAGCTGTGCTGTGCTGCACTGCGTGACTAGGCAAGAGCAGGAGAGCACCATATTCACAGAGATGAGGCTCTCTCCTCCCACTAGTGCTGGTGCTGATAATTTAGCTGCTATGCGCCACACACACATAATGCTAGGGTGTGTGTGTGAGTCTAGCATAGGTTTTGTACAGGAAGGGTGCCCTTCCTGTACAAAATACTATACCTAGACAAGTGGAAATGCTTTTTCTACTTTGTATGTGTGCTGTACATTGCAGCACACCTGCAAAGTCGCAAAAGTAGGGAGACATAAAAACATTTTCAAATAGTTTAATTTTTGACACTAAACCCTTTCTTCTGATATTTCAGAACAGGGGTTACCATAGAAAAGCATGGGTGGTAGCATGAGTATGCCCATGTACCCCCTATCTAACGCCCCCTTGGCGCAAAGTAAGGCAAATCAGCGCAAAACTCTGCTTTGCATTACTTTACGTCAAGGGGGCGTTACATGGGTGGTAGCACGGGTACACCCATGTAATGCGCCCTTGACACAAAGTAATGTATTGCACTACTTTGCTACATAAACCAACGCAAATACCTATTTGCGTTGGTTTGTGAATGACAAAAAAGTTTTATGCTAAACCAACGCTACACCTTTGAGACTCTGGGCCGCAGTATCTAGACTGTGATACACAGGTACATTTTGAAACAAAATCTAGTCAGAATCTCCCACTAAACTAAAGCATGGTAATTAAAGTAATTATAATATAAATTAATATTATTTACAAAAAGGGAATGATTATGAGTTAGCTGGAATTATGTGTAGGGATATCGATTGACCAAAAATAATGTTTCTGACAGGTAACCCTGCACCTATATCTGCTCAAACGAAGCTTTTGTCTTCGTTCTGGGAGATATGAGTTGTCAGATACATTTCCAAGAACAAGTAAATATCACAAATGTGTGTTTTTTTAATGTTTTTTTCATATTTAATGATCAGTGAAAGGTTTTGCAGTAGCCCCAGGGACCTAGAATATTTCATACTGGAACTCTAGCTGTTGAAATTATCTGAAATGTGTGGGTGTAATTACAAAGAAAAATAAGAAAGTCTTAGGAAATCCTTCCTAAAAACTCCAGCATTACCCCAGGCGTAGCCTAGTTAGTAAAATTGACGGGGTATTAGTATTCAATTTTGAAAGGTATCATGCTGGCATAACATATTAAAATATATTATATGGAAGCAGGCATGGGGGGCTCAACAGACAGGGGAGGGGGAGTGAAATGTGGATTGCTAGAAGTATTTAAAACACAATATTTTACAAGGGCTGCTTTCAGCTTTGCTGAACTGCCTTGCTGAGCTCTGCCCTGCTGAGGATGACGACTGGACCCATCTCACTTGAACCCAGAGTGACTCCAAGGACTTACTGGCTTGCCCCCTGTAGTTCTGCTGTCTCAGGGACATCAAAGGCTGTCTGCAATCAACACCTGGACTCTGTCTGCTGTGAGTCCTGCTCTCCCAAGTGGTGTCAATCCAGTCCAGAGCCCAGGGAAGTGAGTATCTGTGCTGCAACCCAAGAAAACCATTGCATCTGTGACATTGCGCCAATCAGAACTGGCCCATTTCTAATTAACACCTATGCCTCGCCACTGCTGCTCAAGCCACTGACACGGCATAAGCAACATCTCAACTTAATATTCTCAGACTCCGACATATCTTTGACTCTGAACTGCTCGGAACCAACACATTGCTTCATGCTGAAACATTGTCTCCAGCCCAGCGATTTGATAATGACGCATCCCCTCAAAGCCCATTGATGCTTGATCTTCAATGCTTCCTCAAAGCTGTGCAGCTCAGAACCGACACATCACCTGCATCTCATTAATCAACAGTAACACATCTCCTCCTCTGCTCCACTCATTGAGTCTTTGACATCACTGCTTCCTCCATCCAGGGTACTTTTTCAGCAGGCTTGGTGTGGGTCCTGTAGCAGCCTCCCCTCAATCACGGTTGGCCTGAAATTAACTGCGGTCTAGCGCAACCTTAAATAACTCCTAAGTGGTATTTACTTCCAAGAACTAATTCTTTATTTATTCTTCTAAATTCATACCTCTGATTTGACACATTGTATTTTTGCCATTTGGTCTTGTTTTATTTATAAATGTATCATCTATTTTCCTAACCCTGTGTGCAGTATTGTTTTAGGGTTTCCATTGTGTTACAGTGTGTGTGTGTTGCACAAATACTTTACACTTTGCCAGTTTAGATAAGCTTGATTGCTCTGTGACAAGTTACCAGATGGTGACCACAGGTTATCTTTAAGTGTGTGTCTAGCTTACCAGTCTAGAATGATAGTTCCTGCTTGCACATGGTGCATACTCTGATAACCAGAAACCCCAGTTCTAAGAGATAGGGTTTGGGCCCCATCTCCGCTTACCTTCGGATGTAGAAGACATTTTGGAAGAAAATGTGATGCTGTCTGAGGATGAAGTGCTGTCAGGTAGTGGCTGGATGAAGTGACCATGAAAATTCCTATTTTCTGACTTAGTCACGATTTTGGAAGTCAAAAATCTCCAGTAAGATGATGCTGCAGGGTGTAATCAACATTGGTGTTATGTGGTCAGATACTCCTTCTGCAAGGAGCAGCTGAATTGGATTTGAAGCCTATGGACAAGAACATGGTGGGGGCTGTTGCAAAGTCAAGCCAACCGGCAATACTGCTAGGGTGGATCTCCTTTCAGTTCACAGAACACTCAGAAAATGTTTGAAGTCACACGTTTTGGATTTGGGCTATCTGGTCACCTTTAGCACCACTTCCAAGGGTCCAGGGCTGTAAAAGACCGATTGGAGGGTCAGGACACAGTGAGGCAGGGCCCAGGAGTAGGTTCTAGATAGTTGAAGCCTTTTGTGTTCCTGAGGGTCTGATCAAGAGGCCAGCCAACTAACCCTTGAAATCACTATATAAGTCCTGGGTTCAAGTAAAAGAGCATGGCTCAATCACATGGCAGACCTCTGGGAGTTCAAAGCGGACTTCAGGCAGCATTGCAATCCTCCTTCGGGCACAACAAAGCAGTCCACCTCCAGAATACAGCAGGCCATACAGCAGGCTGTCCTTTGCAAGTCCTTCCTTAGGTCCAGGAGTAAACTGAGGAGTGGGGCTAAGGAGCCTGTTTTTAAACCTGGTTTCTACTTAGAAGTGAGAGAAAACGTTTTGGAGACTTCTCTTCACAAAACTCTCTGGAATTTCCTGTCTCCCTCCCCTGCCACCAGTCTGTCTGCAGGCAAAAAAACAAGTGTGAAGTTTTTGTGTGAGAACAGGGCACATCTTATTGAAGTGCAAGTGGGACTGCCCACACCACCCTCAAAAACAAGATATACTCTCATCTACCTCATCAATACACTCAATGAGATAGGGTATGTCACACAATACCCCATATACCAAAAGCTACATCCTCAACCTTGCCTTCTCAAAATCAACAATAATCCAGTGCAATACAACAATATGCCTGGACTAGAATAACCACTTTGCCATCCCTATCTACTTGCTCATCATCCTACTAAGAAACCAAGTTTGACACAAACAGAACAAACCAAACCATAACCTTAAAGGACTTCTCCTCAGTAACCAAGCTGTTTAACTAATCTCCCACCCTATTATCTCCATGTAGAACATTAACTTCTTCTATGCAACTTCAACACTTTTTTAGAAAACAATGTGAACATCTATACCTCACTTAAAACACATAAGGGAAAGCCAAACCTCTGAGCAATCAAGTATTCTAAAGACCTTGCTCACAATCAGTGATCCATCGATAGACAGCAAATGAAAATGGAAGAATAAGGGAGCTCCCAATGTATATTTATAATACTGAAGTCCACCTGCACGACATGTAAACATGTCATTACTTCAGCCAAAGCAAAGTACTATACCACCACCATCAATGAAACTAGTTACAGAAGCACAACATTTTTCAAGACAATCAAGCATTGTATCACTCCCTTGTTGTGCCCACTTATTCCTCACAACACAGGATAGTTCAGTGCCATTAACCTTTCCTTCAGTGAAAAAATTCAGAAGATCCAGCAACATAACAACAATATTAAACTTGATTCATCTTGTATGGCCAGCCTTTGAAGTAACAACTACCAGCTTTTAAAGCCTTATCACTTGCAGATTTTACCAACATACTCAACTCTCTCAAATCAGTGTCTTATGAAGATGATGTCTTACCCTCGTCCTTCATCAAAGCTCTCTCAGGGGACACACTCTTACCTCTACTCACCATCACCAATGGCTCGCTCTATCAAGGTATCAGACCCTGCTGCTCCTAACAAAACCTATATTAGATCTTGATGACATTGCAAACTACTGGCCAATTGTCAGACCAAGTCCACTCACCTAAATTCCATGTCTCTGCAGAAACAAAGAGTAACAGCCTATCCACCTTGCAGTCATTCCCTAACCTGATATTTGATTACACCAAGGCAGAGGCATGTCCTCAGGGGGAAGGGGGCTGGGAAGAGACAGAGCAAGAGATGAGACAAGATGTTTTCAGACACTCAGATCTGGACTGTGTTGGGCAGGCCAATATACCGCAAGAGCCTCCTTTTTCTGGTATCACTCTGATTGGGAACCTTTATGGATTTGTCTCTGGAACACAAACATGAATAATTATATTTTTCCAATCCATATGCCTGACTATAAACTTATCAGACTGCCCAGTTTCCACATATCTTAATAAACTAGATAGCTTTTTTTTTTACTGAGATGTCAGTGCTTGTGTGCCTCAGGGAAAATTTCTGGGAATGTTTTCTAGTGGTGATGCTAAAATACTCTGTAAGGAAACAGGAGAACATAGTTATGGAGTAGGGAGTCTCTGTACTTACAATTCTTGTTAGGTTCCTAGAATGATATAACATTACCTCACATTACTTGAAAGTTTCATAAAACTTAGGGGATGTTTTATATGTTGGCCTTATGCATACTCTGTCATGATGGAGTATACATACTGCTAACAGGAAGGACCTCCTGCCCGATTTAAATGTGGACTGACCTTCAGTTTGGCCATGGGGGAGGCTACTCTGTCTCTGCCATGGTCAATTTTCTCTTATGGCTGTGGGGCGTGAGGGTCAACTGAGAAATGGCTTTATAGCTGCCCACCCAGTTTAGATAGGTGGTCATGTAGTACTTTTTTTACTGTTTCTTACTGCTAGGTAAAACTTAGTGATAAGGAACAGTAAAACAACTACAATGATCCCATGCCATGGGAGAAGACTCCCCTGGTGAGGGGAGCATTACACTTTTTTATTACAAAAAGAAAAAATCCAGTTTCATGATTTTCATTTTGTAAAGAAAAACAAATACTCCCTGCTACAGGGTTGTTTCCTGTTGGCGCAGCCCTGGAGTAAAGAGTAGAATGGAATGACAGGAACTGCCGTAATGGTGGTTCCTGTCAATGCTTTCATAAATGACCACTCGCTTTGCAGACATTTGTAATTAGGTGGTCTCTCTGTCTTGGTGTCAGAGTAATATACTTCATGAACATGGCGGAATGACAACAGGCTAGCCATCTACATATAAATCAACCCCTTAATGCTGTTTGCTGACCAGAAGAGCTGCCTCAGTAATTGCCCACATCAAAATTGAAACCGTGTGAATATCCAGTATAGTAATGTACTATTATGGTAATAATCAAATGTACTAAAGTTCTGAGTTGCTTCCTCAGAACTCATCCACTTTTGTTAAAACACAGCATCTTATAGGTGCTGCTGGATTTATGCCTAACCTTTTTGTGCCTTTTTGCACTGGTGTGGCGTTGTGATAACCACTCTTACCGCCTTAAACCAGTCTTTCTTTCTTATTCCTTCCTCAGATCTAGGCAGGGGCGGCTCCACCATTAGGGCGGAGGAATGTCGCCCCTCCCCCTCCAGCAGTGGTAGCTGCAAAACCTTCATGAGAAAACAAAAATAAACTGGGTTTAATATTGTTTTCTGATGAAGGGGTGTGGGCACGGGGGTGACAAGCAGTGAGGGGGAGTACACAACACTTCTCCTCACTGCGCATGTATGTTTGGCTGGCCGTCTCGGGCCGGCCAAACACACTTGCACAGTAGACTCTCTCCTGCCTAGAAACACAGTTGGCGGGCTGGAGAGAGCATGCACAGGCTCCCAGTCTGCCTAGGAGTGCCATGCTGGGTGCTCCCAGCCAATCCTGATGCTGCTCTAAGCAGTATCAGGATTGGCTGCAGGGCAGGCTGGGAGCCTGTGCATGCAGTGACAAGGCCGAGGAGGTGGAGGAGTGGTGCACGGCATTCAGGTAAGTGTTTTTTTTAATAATAATTTAATATTTATTCACCCCTCCACCCTTCGGTGTGTAGCCTGCCCCTTCTGTGCCCGCGAGCTGCGACTGGGTCTAGGGACTTAAAAAGGATCCCGGCATGGATGTCGCAGGAGCGAGGAAGCAGGTGAAGCAAACAAAGGATTTCAACTATGTTCACTGATTGAGGGGGGCTTCTCTTTCTATGGAGAGTTGAAGCCATGCAAGGCACAGTATTTATAATACTGCACCCAAAATGGCCACAGTTCCTGAAATCTTGCAAGATCCCAGAAAGGGTGTGCTTTCCAGAACAATCCCCGCAGTAAGTAGAGGCTTTCCTATTCTAGGATAGAGGAGCCTAGCAAGTGGGCCAAAAGACCTTGGGAGAATGGAATAAAGATCTAGTAGGCCCAAGAATGGAATGTATGTGCTATAAGGACCCCAGGGAAATGTACTTGGGCTTACCTGCCCAGGAACAGCAAGGGCCAAAGGGCCACCGCTTAATGTGGTGCATGGGTGTGATGTGTGAATAAAACAGTAAGAGGAGGAATGGCTACAGGGCCTAAGCCCCTAAAGATCAACTGGTAATGTGTTTGTGCAGAGAACAGACCAAGCTGGTGGATAGGGGTGCAAAAGCCATCACTAACCTACCATTCATTGCTACACTACACAACATAGACCATGTCCTCTTGACCACAGATGAAGGTGATCCCTGCCTCCTGACATTGTTGGACCTCTCAGCTGCCTTCATTACAGTCAACAATCCCAACCTCACATCTACCTTGTAGTCTTGAATAGCGGCAATGTCCTTTGCTGGTTCTCCTCATAACTTTCCAACTGACACCAGTTTATTCACATGGGCAACTCCAAGTTTGAAAAACCACATCAGCAGTGGAGCCCCCAATGTTTCATACTCTTTCATTTCATCTTCAAACTCTATATAAACACTTGGTGCTCCACTCAGATAACAGCATCAATATCCACCAATATGAGGATGATACACAACTCTCCTTAAACGAATTCCATGCTCCAGACAGCCAAGACCTTATACACCGCTATTAATCTTCCAAACCTAGATTTCCAGTGCCTAATCTCAACCAAACCAAGGCAGAATTGCAGTTATGTGCTAGGAGAAACAAATGAGAAGCAGCACAAATCTGGCTCAATGACATGAACATTAACAGCTTTGGATCCCAATATTCACCAAATGACAAGTGACTTGGATTCACCCTGGACAAAAAACGCATCCTCAAGGAACACAATGCCCAAAATATTACCATGTCCTAACTCTGTCTTCTAAAGAAACTTCAAATATTTTTAGTAGACAGCGACTTCAGAACTGCTATTCAGCCTGCATACTCTTGCATCTGGATGGTGGTAACACCCTCCTCCATGGCTTCTCAATTTTGATGCTGGCACCACTTGAGGCTTCCTAGATGCTGCAGCATGTCTTATCCACAGTCTGAAGAAATATGACCGTATCATCCCCAATCCGTGAATCTCAGCTTCCAATCGTGGCCCGCACCATCCTCAAACGCAGATTCATCATTTACAAAGCCATCACAACCAGTAGTCCTATATATCTTGCAGACAAGCTCACAATCTCTCATGGTTCTTCACACGCCTGCAATCAGGGCACCATCAGACTACCGATTAAGAAGCGCTAAAAAGAATACACATACAGGCCTTTTCCATCTATTCACCCAGGATGTGGAACAACATCCTTGTGTCCATCAGGATAACCACATTGCTGCTGCAATTTAGGAAAGTGTTCATCTTTTTAAAGAACATTACATCAAAATGCATTGACAGTCAACAAACCAGCTGCCGCTCTTATCACTCATTGAATTTATGCTTGTCTTATCTGGTACACTAATGTTGCCTAATGTATGGTGTCTATGTGTTTTTTGCAAAGTATTCTAAAGTACTCTTATGTTAGTTAGATAAATAAAATCTTTGTTTATAAGGGGGGTTGACCAATGTGAATGTCCACAATATTTGTATTTTGTTTCCATTGTTCCGGTATCCGGGTACTATCTCGGATGTATTGTGGTACCTTGCAATACTAGAAAAGCTTCTGATAGGCTAGAAGCATTTGGTGCCTAACCAATAGAAAACGTTCTTTTATTTCTAATCTTTCTTGGTATTCTTTTGAAATATTCAGCAGTGCAACAGTTCTGCTGAGGCTTTTGGTTTGTTTGGGTCAAATTGATGATCATGGCAGAAGGGAGGCAACCCTCTGCTGTGTCTTGTGCTGCAGGAGGTAGAGAAGGCCATTGGCATCTAGGAGTAAAAACTAAAGTGACAAACGTTTCTTAAAGAGTGGACTGTGTGGCAGTTCTACAATCTCCCAGTGGGTGAGGAAAAAGTCAACCCACAACATGTGACATGTTCTTTGTGTCACAAGGTCATATCCCATTGAAGTAGCCAGCATTACTCTATAGGGATGACAAGACTGTGTAAGCACTTTCAAACCATGCATTCTATCCATTTTGCTCAGGCAGAAAGGAGAAGGGAGCTGGAATTGGCAAAACTGGAGGAGAGAACATGTGTGTGAATTGGTGATATCTCAACAGCTGGACCATCCACTTCAGGCATTGTCACCCAAAGACTACCACCCGCAACTACTTCTGCACCACACACCATGCCACCACCTGGCTTTATTGTGAATGTGAACCTCCTGAGGCAGCAGTGAAACATTGTTGAGTCTTATGCAGGGCTAGTGACCTACTGTTTAGCTTGCCAAACAGTTATAGTCTGTGTGAAGAGTGACTTTAACATCACTTGGGGCTTGTAACAACTCACCACCACCCTCCTCAAAACCTCTAGGCTTTCTATTTTTCTATTCAGTTGATCTATGCTCTGAAAGAAAAACATGCAAAGAACCCCCCCGCCCCCAAGAAGTTAATTTCACTAAAATAAATAGCTGGTTGTTATCATACCATTGGCATTTACACAAGCAGTTACTAATATAAATAAAAGGAGAGTAAAGGATAAGGTAAGTGAAGGGTAAGTTTCAACATGTAGGTACATCTACAAAAAGGAATCAAATTTTAGCAACTGAAAATTTAAAAAGAACTTTGTAAGTTTAAATAAAACAAATGAATATTAAACATTCTGTCGACCTTTGTTTAACTTCAGAGAAATTAAAAACATGTTTATGTAGTCTTTTTATTGTTGGAGTGAACATTTATTAATGTACCACTGAAAAGACACAAAAGAAGACAGGAGACTTTTTGCAATAAGTCTAGCCACTGATAATAGTTTGGGTTAGAGGACTAAGCCATCATTGTTTTGCTTAGAACATGACCTCCTTTTTGCCCTAGCCACATGCAAATGAGACTTGAGCCTGATCCTAATGGGAAAAGTCTAGCCAGATGTACAAAGCCAGGTCATACCTTAATCGAAAGACAAGTAACCCAAGGACCGGTTTCACCTTATGTATTGGCTCACCAGTTGTGTACACCTTGGTTCCAGTGAACAGTGAGCACAAGGCCCACATGTGGGTAAACCCATGCCATAACCAGCAGTATTTAAAACATGGAAAAGGTACACAGTACATATCACGACTCAGTGCAGTTACATTTACAATCCTAATCTATTCCTCAACATTTGAAACTGCTGCATAAAACAACATGGTTACCAAAAGGTTTTGGAGAAGTCCTCATTACCCAATCAGATTATCACTTGTCATCACTATGTACCAAGGATGTACTGAAGTACTACCGCAGCCACAGATATAGCTAAAAAATAATACCTCATTTCAGCATTTACTTATTTAATTTTGTTGTGTGACCCAAAAGAATCATCTATAGCAACTAGTATGCAAGAGCGCCAAATTTCATAAAAATCCATCTGACAGTTTTTGCTCTATGAAAAATACAAATGGCTATGGAAAATGCATTGGATTTGAAGCCAATTTTGAGATCCCTCTCTTTTTTTTTTGTACCCCCTTGACCAAACACCGCCAACATTTCTATATTCCCAATATGAATTGGGGGGGAGCAGGACTGAAGAGTTTCACTCACATTCATCAAATAGGTGAAAAGTTATAAAGGGCCAAAGATCTGGAAACTCCCTCTCTCTGGTCACCATAACTTTAACTACAGAGTGACTACTGCCATATAACCTAGTGGTGGTCACCACTAGGTTGTTATAGTTAGGACCTAGTTTCCTAGAGAGTGCAGTTTTTTGCATGATTACATCTATATCACCGCTTGATGAATCTTCACGAAAATTTACACAAAACTTCACAGCCACATCAGCTGCTGTCTGGAAAGTTTCAGGATGATCCATGAAGCAGGACCGAGAAAAAGGGGGAGGGGTGAAATTGAGTGTGTTTCCAATGTTAATTCATATGGGAAAAATTAAACAGCACTAGCACCAAAACCACTGGAAGGAATTACACCAAATTTGGCAGAAAGTTAGTTCTTCATCCAGAAAGGACCCTTTTTGTTATTTGGTGTAAATCTGTTCAGTAGTTTTTGAGAAATTAAAGGAAATCCAAATTTGTATACATAGGGACGCAAAGAATTTGCAACCCCTCCTGATCTTGTGCATTCTGCAGCACACAAAGAAAGAGGAGAGCACCTCTTGTGATTGTTTTTGTGCACAAAGGTTTCCCTTCCTGCTGAAAAACAACACCCCCACAATGCAGGCACTCTTGCACCACGGTGGAAGTGTTCCTGCATTGGTTCTAGGCAGCAATTTGTTCACTAGCGCAGGGGGAGAGGACACAAATGCACAGTATTTTGAAGATACAGCAAATTCCACCCTTTCCTTGTGGTGCAGGGTGGTGCAGCAAGGTACTTTCTGCACCGTCCTCTACGGGCCTAATATGTGAGGCTTGAAAGGCTTCTTTTACAAGGCCTTTGCACCAATTTTGCGTCATTTGTTTGGTGCAACGGTGGCGCAAGGAGTGCTCTACATTGCTCCACATTTACAAACTTATGCACTGGGCCTAATGCATCAGTTTGTAAAGCCTTGCATTACACAATACCTGCACGAGTATAATGTATGCAAGGTAGAAGTTCCCACGGGAAAAGGCACGCAGAACTGATGCAGTGAAATTTACAAGACTTCACTGCATCATTCTGTGATTTCACTGCATCAGAATTTTACACCTGCTCAGAATAGGTGTAAAGCTGACCCAGGGCTTTTCTCAATGGGGGCCTCCAGGTATTGCTGGAGTAAAGTCCAGCAATGCGTGATTTTGGCACCAAAGATGCATCAACATTTCTGACACATCTGTGAAAACGTGCACCATGGCGCTCTGTATTGCAAATACAGCACATCCTTGGTGTTGTTAGGGAGTCATAGGGCAGTGAAAGAAATCTGATGCATCAGAGCTGATGCATCAGGTTCTTGTAAATGAGGCCCTAAGTGCCAACTAAGAACCAGCACCGACAAAGTCTTCATCCAACGCCTAAGAGCACTGCAATAAACAACAACAGTATGCACCTGCTAGAAAAATATACTCATCGAAATCAAGATATGATGGAAACGGTCTTCTTTACAGAGTCCCCCCCAAAACTTTTTGGCTTCCTACTCCTACTTCTAGCTGGAGTTTTGCATGTTGGCCTTAGGATTCTGTGCACTTCACCACTGCTAACTACTGCTAAAATGCTTGTGCTCACTCCCCTAAACATTTTTGGATTGGCATACAACTGATTGGCATATTTAATGTACATGTTTGTCCCTTGTAGAGTGGTATACCATATACCCAGGGCTTGTAAATTAAATGCTACAAGTGGACCTGCAGCACCTATTTTGCCACCCACTTAAGTAGCACTTTTAAACATACCCCAACCTGCTATTGTACCCTGGAGGCCATGTTGACTTGGCATTGAAACCCCTTGCAAAGCCTTAAACTCCACTTTTATTACAAATGTCACCCCAAAAGTAGGTCCTAGGTAGCCCATAGGGCAGGGTGCTGTGCAATTAGAAGGTAGGACATGTATTCTCAGGTTTAACATGTCCTAGTAGTGAAAAACTCCCAAATTAGTTTTCCACTACTGTGAGGCCTATGTGTCCCGTAGGCTAACATTGTGAATTCCTTATTAGATTTAATAATCTGTAATTTCTATACTAGAAGTGGCAGATATTTCATGTTTGGTATCTATGAACTTGTAATGATAAACCCTTTTCAATACTAAAGTCAGATTTATCATTACAAGTTTAAAAATCCCACTCTTAGAAACATTAGCATTTTCCTGCCCTTAGCCCTCTGTTTCTGCAGCCTGCCTTAGGTCACATGTCTGGATGCCATTAACAGTTTAGCCTCACCCCAGACAGTCACACAATAGTGGGATTAGCAGAGCCTAAATGTCCTTTTCACTGGCAGGATGGAGAGGGGCAGAGCTGGGCACAGTCTCCCTTACACCTGAATAGGCTGTGCTCTGCTGTTGCTTGAATGTGAATTTACCTTGAAAAAAACAAAAGACAAGATCATTTTGAAAAACAGCACCAGTTGGTTTAATCAGACACTATGGCCAGGAGAACAGTTACAGAAACGGAGTCTGAAGACTCTCTTAAAGTACAATTGATCTGAACAGTGTTTTATACATTTTCTCTGGCCATCATAAAGCAGTTTCAGAATTCCTTTTTAGGTAAATAATGTGGGCCACTTTCTTGCAGTTGTAAATAAGGTCCCTGAAAACAACTGTAGGTGGGTCTCAACCTGGCGTGGACACAATTAGGGCCAGTGGGTAACGTGTTCAGATGTCCAGCATGAGGGGCGTGTGATTGCTGCATGTTACTGTGTGTGCTGTATATCGATTGGCTGAGTGTTCCTAACATTATACGGCATGTGACTTTATGGTGTTTTGGCACCTCTCCGATCATGTTGCTTTATTGGGGCCAATCTCCTTGGACCATTGTGGTGTCACTGCACCTATCTGTGGGATTGATCTAAATCTCCTGTTTGCAAGTATGTGTGCCGACTACGTGCCACCCCATCTGTGACCTGTCAATCAGCAACCTCAGGCCTAGGTCTCATAGTCTGGCTGACCACGTATTTCTAAGTCGGGGTTCATGGAGAGTTCAGTATGGGTGAATTTGATGATAGTAATGTGATTTCATTTTGGTATGTGAATGTATCAGTGTGCACATCAACATTGACATTTTCAATATTAATACTGCCACCACAGAATATGCTTAACAACCAGTGTAGCCAGCTAGCAACCAGGGTAGGAAAGGAAGGAAACTCATGGAACTTCAAATAACCCTTCTGGAAACCTCTGCCACTTTCCAGGATCAGGACACCAGGGTATGAAAATAGGACTCTCAGACCCACTCTTCAGTTCACTATTAGACATTCAGCAGGACTCTCAGAGGACCGCCTTCTGTTGTGACCTGTTTTGCATTCTGACAGACGATCTGCTGCTGTATCGGGAAGGACTGCTTTGCTGCCTGTAGCCTGCCTTGTAACTTTGGTGGCCAGCCCTGCTGTTGAGTCCTGCATCTTCATTTGTACCCATGACTTCCAGAAGTGACTGCAAGGACTAGTTTTGCTGACCTCTTGTCCAGAGTCACATAGACATGAGAGGCTCCCACCATCTTGACCTTGCACTTGAACTCAGCCTGAGCCTGAACTCAGCCTGAGTGAGTCCTCAACCCCCAAGAGGTCCCCATCCATTCCTGGGCCCCTGTTTGTAGTGCTAAATGTGCCCAGATGGCCAATTTCCAAACTGAGGACTTTGACAGAATTTGCCCAAAAAGTGCTCTGAAAACCAGGTGTAGTGTGGGACTACCCTGCTCACCTATCCACCTGAAGTGCATCACTTGTCAGGTTGACTTTGCAGCTTCTCCCACTACGTTCTACTTCACAGCAGAAAATTATTTTCGCTCTTTGCGAAAGGAGTATTTGACCTTGTGAAACTGTCTTCAGCTACAGTCTTCTGCTTCATTCCACCAGATGTTTGACTTCCATCTCAACTACAAGGTCTGAAGGCAAGAATCTTGACTGTGGCTTCACTCTACAGCTATTCAATGATGATGCTCCCTCCTCGGACACTCCTGCTGCCTAGCCGCACTGAACTATCACCTTTTCAGAGACTTTTACTTGAAAAAGTTTCTAAGTCCAAAGGTAAGCGCTGACTGTGCCCAATCCACTTTGTGTATCCAAACCACGCTACGTCGTGGTCAGCCTTGAAATTTGCCCCAGTCCAGCGTGACCAGATGTCTGCTGTTGGAGCTTTTTGCTTTTAAGCTGTATTTTACAATTAAAACTTTAAAAAGTCACAACTCCAGTTCTACTAACTGAGTTTTGATAGTTTGGTGTCAAATACTGTATTAAACTCTTCTCTATTTTTTCAAACTGGTGTGGGATTTTTATTGTGTTGTGTTTGCACAGTAGATTACTGTCTGTGGTGGCTGATGTTTAAAATTTAACTAAGCAGACAGTACATAAAACAAAACGCAAGATCATTATCTGTGATGGCTGCTGTGCACATACGAGCTATGCAGACAATGTGAAAATACAACTAAAGGAAAGAATTGCAAGCGATTAGGTCTTATCCGTCTGGGGGGCACCCCAGTCACCGTGGATGGTAAAAAGCAGGTTGCGGACAGTGCCCCATGTAGACTCACTGCTTCAAAGGGTGGCGCTCTTGTGTGCACCTTGTCCGATTCCCTCCCCGACCGTGTGTGAATTTAGGTCGGGAGGATCGGATGATAAGTCACCTCCCATTCAGCAGTGGTGCTGACGCGGGTGAGCACAGCATGTGACTGCGTGGGTGTGGCAGCGTGGGGCATGGCAACGCGCACCCGGACTGGGGGAGCATGGAACTATAGTCCCATGACTCCAGGTGCTCTTGATCCAAGAGAGAGCGTTGTGGTTCGAGGCGCCCACCCCCAGGGCAAAGCCATGAGACAAGTGGTCCTTGTAACAAGCTGTAGGAGAAATTAAACTTAAAAGTAAAGATAAGGAAAGAAAAAAGAAAAAGAAAGAAAGAGAAAAACAGAAAAGTAAAAAAAAAAGGAGAAGGAGGGGGTTTGGGGAAAGAAAGAAAGGAAGAGGACGAAAAGAGGGGCAGAACAACAGAAGGGGAGGAGAGAGGGGAAAGGGAGAAAGGGGGAAGAAAGTGGGTAAGAAAATCGGGGAAAAGACAAGGGGAAGGAACGATGGGAGGTCGGGGACCAGGGGGTGACCAGGGGTGTCCCCCCCCCCCCGGACAGATAAGACCTAATTGCTTCCAATTCTATCCTTATGTTGTATTTTCACACTGTCTGCACAGCTCGTATGTGAATGGCAGCCATCACAGATAATGATCTTGTGTTTTGTTGTATGTACTGTCTGCATAGTTCACTTTTAAATATCAGCCACCACAGACAATTATCTGCTGTCGCTCTGTATATTGGCTAGTCTATGTTCTATGTTTTATGTTTTATGGTGGCACAACCCGTGTCCACATGGCATTTATCCTGTTCTTTGATACATTGGGCTTCAAGAGGCCTATATTAAAAGGGGACACCATATAACTTTGCTTGACTTTGCAGGTGCTCTGGCGTTTCCTTATTTACTTATTTCCCGCCCCTCCTCTCGCCTCCTGGTGAGGGTGTTGGCATTGATGTAAATTCCACTCACTGCTCGCCAGCCATGCGCCCCTTTTTCCTGCTTTGGTGTTAATTATTGTTTCAAGCTGCCTCCTAGTACTGGCTCACTTCCCCTTTTGGCATTTCTCTCCTATATACAGTGTGTGACTATAAGGGGTCACTCCCCCTCCCCTAGACCTGGGGCGAATTGCCCTGTAGTGATAGGGTAAGAGACTATCTTTTCTTCTTTCTCCCACAATCTGGGGCGCTATATCCCACATCCAGTGTGACTATTTGCAAAGATGTTGCATAACTATTTGCTTGTTTGAGCCTGCTCTTTCACTTCTTTGTGTGCTGTGGTTTCCTGTGTAGCACGTGTAGTCGGTATGTCTTAATTGAACATCCCTCTTTTTTATATGTAGGCCATTGTGGTTAAGTGTTCCACAGGTAGGACCACTTTCCATTACCACTATCTGGCCACCTCCTACTGAGGCAGCTGCCCTCTTTCCCTCTGCACACAACTCATTAGACCATGAATCTAGGGATCCTAGGCCCTGACAAATGCCCCAGACCTCCTTTGGCTCTAATTAGTGAGCAGAAACATGTTGGCCAGTGAATAGTAGGTGAACCTTTGAGTCATTTCCCTCAATAGGTGTCCTAACGCTTGTTTTTAATCTCACCAGCAGGCACCACGAATAAAGGTGCATTACAACACAGGTGACTGATTAGGTGATTTTATATTTTCTGTAGTACAACTGGATCCCACTTCTATCCAGATAATCTTTATCTCTGCACTCCCCCTGAGTTCTTTTAACAGTGAGGTTGAGACCGTCCAGGTGGTACTATCCTACCTGGATGGGGCTAGGTCGTCAAATGATGAAGCATGACACTATATAGTGTGTTAGACCACCTCGTCCATAAGGAGAAATTCCCCTCCGGACTGCCACATTCAGCACACAAACAAGTCCCAAAGTTTGAGATATACAGAGGGTCCAGGACAACTTCCTTGCACTTGGTACCCATAAAAAAACACCCCATACTCCTTGTGTGCTTGTTTGTGTATCTTGGGGAGACAGTATGAGGTCCTCTCCCCTCCTTTTCCTTTGTGTTAAGATGTAGTTGCACACCCAAATTGTGATTTGGTAATGTGTTACCAAGCTGAAACACATACCTTTCAATTGCCTTTTAGCAGTCACAAAAGGGCTGATTCTGCAAATCGTGCACTGTGCAACCTCAAAAAGATATCTTACATCTAGCCTTAGCTACAAGACCTTTTGAGGAAATGATACCCTCTGTTAGAAATGGTGTCTTTAGTTGACAGTAGTTTGCACCGTGTCTAAGTAGGGACCCTCACTCTAGTCAGGGTAAGGGAGTCACGCAGCCAAGATAACCCCTGTTCATCCCCTTGGTAGCTTGGCACAAGCAGTCCGGCTTATCTCAGAGGCAATGTGTGAAGTATTTGTATACACACACACACACACACACACAGAGTAACACAGTGAAAACATTACTAAAGTACTCATGCCAATTTAGAAAAATAGCCAATATTTATGTGAGTAAAACAAGACCAAAACAACACATTTTCAGCATACACAAGTAAAGATACAATTTTTTAAAGATTAAATCTAAGTATAGCGCTTAGAAACACAATAGCTCTCACTGGGGCTATTACAGCATCTTGACGGAGTTGCTTCCTACAGTCCAACGCCACTTCCAAGGGAGTGAGGGCTGGTCATGGATTCGTAAGGACCCCGGATACAGTTCCTTGGAAAACTATGAAGAAACAAAGACGTTACATGTAGCTGGGGAGGTGAGGTGTCACTGGAACCAGTGTGGCGTCTGTTCCTTACTGCTACCAGGGAGGTGAAGTGTTGGTTCCTGCTGTGATATCAAATGAGAGGTGTCGGTTCCTAACGATAAGGCAGGGTCGATGAATCCAGCAGGTCAAGATGCAAGACATCAACGTTGCAGTGTCAGGATCACATCAGAGGGCCAACAGAGTCGGTGTCATATATCATGGATGTCAGTGACACAGAACCTGGGACTCATGCTGTGGTGGGACTTCAGAGGCTCTGCAGTGGCATCGGGCTTGCACTGGAGGTCGCAGTTATTGCGTTCAGTGAGAAACATGGCTCCGGTGCAGGCAGCTGTACAGAGTCAGAGGGAGGCACTGGTCCTGAAGTTCTTCTGGATGTTGACTCACTAGTTTCTACCTTATTACACCAGACCTCACTCCAAAGGCCCAGGAACTGGATTTGGCACCACTTCACAAGTCAGCACTCTCAGCAAGAGACTCCAGGCACTAGCAAGTGAAGTCTTTGATGTCCCTGAGAATTCTGAACAGGAGACAAAATTAGTCCAAGCCCTTAGAGACTCTTTGAAAGCAGGATGTAGAAAGCCAAGTCCATTCCTTTCACTATCAGGACAGAAGCAGCAAGCAGCAGGCCAGCAACTGGCAGAGTGGCAGTCCCTCCTACAGCATCCAACTCTTCTTCTTAGCAGGATGGCCTCAGTCCAGAAGGATTCTAACCATGTGGGGTCGGAGGTCCAGTACTTATACCCATTTCTGTCTTTGGAGTAGGCAAACTTCAAAGAAAAGTTTTTGTAGTGCATAAGTCCCTACCTTCCCCTGCCCTGGCCCCAGATGCACAACAAGGGGGTTGGCGACTGCTTTTTGTGAGGACAGGCACAGCCTTATTCAGGTGCAAGTGTCAGATCCTCCCACCACTCTAGTTCAGGAAGACCCATCAGCTTGCTGATGGGCCATAAGGATATGCAGGGCACACCTCAGCTCCCTTTGAGTGACTGTCTAGAGTGAAAGCACAAGCAGTCCAGCAGTTATACTGACCAGACATGTATTCAGCAGACAGTCATAAGCACAGAATGGTAAAGCAAGAAAATGTCCACTTTCTAAAGAAAGTGACCTTTTCCTAACTTACAATTCAAAAAGCAACTTCAGCAAATGATGTATTTTTAAATAGTGAGTTCAGAGACCCCAAACTCTGCATCTCCATCTGCTCCCAATGGGTAATTAGATGTAAAAGATATTCCAAGACAATCCCCAGGTTACCCTATTGGAGAGCTATGTCTTGCGATAGTGAAAAACAGAATTAGCACTATCTCACTATCTGGACATGTAAAACACACCAGTACAGGCTCAACCTTTTAAATACACTGAACCATGCCCAGGGAACTGCCTTGGGCCTTCCTTAAGGGTGAATTACAGGGAAAAAAAGGGAAGGTTCAGGCCTTGCATGTCGGTACACTTACCTGGTCGACATGGCAGTGTAAAACTGCATACACGGGCACTGCAGTGGCAGTCCTGAGACATGTTGCAGGGCTACTCATGGGTGTTGCACAATCAGTGCTGCAGTCCCACTAGTGGCATTTGATTTACAGGCCGTGGGCACCCATGGTGCATGATACTAGGGACTTACTTGTAAATCAGATATGCCAATCATAGATAAACCAATCTCCAAAACAATTTAGACAGAGAACATATGCACTTTAGCACTGGTTAGAAGTGGTGAAGCACCCAGAGTCCTAAAGCCCCCAAAAAAGTTAGAAAAAAATAGGTGGAAGAAGACAAAACGTTTGGGCATAACCCTGAAAAATAGGCCAGGTCCAACACCCTCCCCAAAGGAGCACAGGTGGGAGTCAGTTTAATTGACACCTCACAAATAACAGCCAGAGGTTAGTGAATCCCTCATTAAACTCAATATTTTATTTTATGGCCAAATATAAGTATTTTAGGCACCAATGAAGACAGTGGTCTGCATAGTTAGTATGGAATGGATTCACATGAAGCTGCTGAGACACGTTGTGGGATATGTAGTTCTTATATAATATGCATCAAATACGCAAGAGCGGTGCGGACAATGTGTACTCATGTTTGGAAATGGCCCTGTTGTTGCAGTTATATACATTCTGGAAGGTAAAATCCTTTAGGATGTCACATCGTTTCATGCAATACCCTGAACTCTAAAACTAAGCATTCCACGTCCATGTAAATATCACTACTGCCCCTGAGGAATTGGAAGATGCCATGGAACCCGGCATTGAAGGGCCAGGCATTGGAGAGAGTAGTATTGTTAAAACCGTGCCCATCATTGCCAAGCAGCAAAAAATGTTGCAGCGTTTTAAAGTGCAATGCCAGACCACCGGATTAAAGGTAGCTCTCAACAAATGCATCTGTGTATGCATGTCTCCATGATCAGAGAGACATCCGAAACAACTTAGGAGGAAACGAATGCCAATTGTGTCAAATACAACAAGTGGGGATGAGTAAGATCGAGGTGTGACAACTGCAAGGACATTTCAGATATTTTAATCATCAGTTCTGCTGGTGCAGAAATGTTGGTTGCCTTTATGAAACACTGAAGAAAGGATTTAAGGACGTCAATGAAGAACAGCGAAACGTGTTACAGGTGGTACAGCTACTGGCAGAGGTCTTCACAACAAACTAATGAGCGCCACCTTTATTTAGTTTTTTTTTCCCCTGCAATTTTTTCTGTCTCAATTCGACAATGATTAACTGATGCAATCATTCAGACGGATATAAGGGACCTCATTCTGAATATGGTAGTATGTCAAAACATTTAACCTATGGCACACATTAAAAAATAAAGAATTTCTTTGTCGATGCTTAGGCCCATATTTATACTTTTTTAGCGCCGCATTTGCGTCATTTGTTGACGCAAAAGCGGTGCAAACTTACAAAATACAATTGGCCCGTATTTATACTTTTTTTGCGCCGCATTTGCGTCGTTTGTTGACGCAAAAACGGCGCAAACTTGCAAAATACCATTGTATTTTGTAAGTTTACACCGCTTTTGCGTCAAAAAGCGGCCAAATGCGGCGCTAAAAAAGTATAAATGCGGGCCTTAATGTTGGACCATCTGCCAGGATACTAAATGACAAAAACATGACAGAATCCAGATAATTAAATGATAACAATTACATTACAGGTAACTTGTATCATGTGGAGTCTCTTTCTTTAAAAAAAAAGTAATATTGTATGAATAATGTTGGCAATATAGCATGATGCAAAAAGTGTTATTGTTAATTTCCGCCTTGAAGAAGCAGGTGGTGCCTGTGAAACACGTTGCTGGCTGCAATCCTTGTCTAATTCCACGATCCATCATAAGCATTGGAACAACGACATTTTTTTGATTTCATGGACTCTTATGATATGAGCTGTTGAACACTGAAAAGAAAGGACAGAGAAATTTCACTTTTGATGAGTTGTGTGATTACATCACTAGACAGTAATATTATAAAAATATGATATTATTCAAAATGTATTTATACACACACACACACATATGCAATGAATGGGTTCAATCATAATTCATAACAAGTCAGACGTTGTTACTTACCTGTCAGCCACTCTTCTACAACGTTTCGTCGGGCAAACATATACGAATCATGAGTACTGACAAGATAGCGTTCAGCTAGGCCTGTAATTTTGCAATTCGAATTACATACCGCCCAAGTGTTTACGAAATGCTGGTTGTCCTTTTCCTGCAAAGATATGTGCTACCTCATGGGGAACATATTAATATGTAGGCACATCTCTGAACACAATTCCTGCAAGCGTGGGAAAGAAATTGCTGTGCAGGAAGTTTTTTTAATAGTGGATCCTCTTCCTTCTCCCCTTGGTGGGCCTCTATTGCTTTGAATTGAGCAGCAATGCACTTTTTTCTGCCACCTTCTTGACAATTATACCAAAACGTTAACATGCGTTCTTCATCTTCCGTTGAAACCTCAGATTGCAATATCCACTATTGTAGTGCCATTGGGACTTTTTAGGAACTTTTTAGGAACTGTGGCTTTCTCCAAAGAGCCACCCTCAACGTTTATGACTAGGGAGCATTTTCACCTACTGTGGGTAAGTAAACACTTTGGGCCATATTTATACTTTTTGACGCAAAACTGCGCTAACGCAGTTTTGCGTAAAAAAAATTTGCAACGGCTAACGCCATTCTGAAGCGCCATGCGGGCGCCGTATTTAATCAATGACGTTAGCCGGCGTTAGCCGGCGTTAGCCGCCGGCGCTGCCTGGTGTGCGTTGAAAAAAACGACGTACACCAGGCAGCGCCGGCGTAGGGGGATATGGGGCTTGGGCGTCAAGAAATGTGGCAAGTCAGGTTGAGGCAATTTTTTTGCCTCAACCCGATTTGCGCCATTTTTTTCGACTCCCAACCCCCATAGAAATTACTCCTGTCTTAGCAAAGACAGGAGTCATGCCCCCTTGCCCAATGGCCATGCTCAGGGGACCTATGTCCCCTGGGCATGGTCATTGGGCATAGTGGCATGTAGGGGGCACAAATCAGGCCCCCCTATGCCACCAAAAAAAAAAAAAAAAACCACTTACCTGAACTTACCATAATGTCCCTGGGATGGGTCCCTCCAGCCTTGGGTGTCCTCCTGGGGTGGGCAAGGGTGACAGGGGGTGTCCCTGGGGGCATGGGAGGGCACCTCTGGGCTCCTTCAGAGCCCACAGGTCCCTTAACGCCTGCCTTTTGCAGGCGCTAAAAAACGGCGCAAAAGCGGCCGTACGTCATTTTTTTTGACCCGCCCACTCCCGGGCGGGAATTTTGCCCGGGAGTGTAAATACGGCGCATATGCCGCGGAGTCAATTTTTTAGACGGGAACGCCTACCTTGCATATAATTAACGCAAAGTAGGTGTCCACGCTAAAAAATGACGCTAACTCCATGGACTTTGGCGCTAGACGCGTCTAACACCAAAGTATAAATATGGAGTTAGTTTTGCGTCGGAATTGCGTAAAAAAAAACGACGCAATTCCGGCGCAAACGGAGTATAAATATGCCCCTCTGTACCAGAGCCACGTGGAATATCTTCATAGTAGTCAATGAGTCTGCTAGTGACGGCTGGCATTGTGGTTGTTTGGGTTGCATCTATAGAGCCAACTTCGAACCAACATTCACATTTAAATTTGTAGACTATTTATGCATATTTCAAAGGTCACAAAAAATGGAAAACATACTCTGTACGTGGCTAACAACTTTCCCCTACAGCCACTGGGAGATGGTCCTACCTTGCTGTGATCTCTGCTGAATTCCCCTCCCTTGTCTGCTTTGAAGAAAAGAAGTTGCATTCCTCTTCCAATTTTTCTCCAGTCATTCCCCAAATCATATTTTATCTTTGCTGTGGACTGACTTGAATTTTAAGCCAAACAAAGGGGCAATTTGTACAACCTTGCCCGTTTTTATACTGAAAAAGCCCCTTCTGAGGTGTTCCATGGATTGAAGATGGGTGTTCCAATGAATCTATCCATGATATTGGTGCAGTCCCTGATTTACTAAAGCCAGTAAAACTGGCAATGCATCAAAATGCTACAACTTCCCCAGTTAGATGTCACACAGAGAAATATCTTTATTTCTCCTTGATACTTCTTCTATCTATTTTTGATGCATTCTGAATCACACATTAAAAGAGCAAAATACCTCTAAGGATTGGTCTGCTGCAGGAAGGTGTCTCTTCATGCACAAAAACAAACCTGCCTGTAGCATAGGCATCCTTGCACTGTAGCCTGGTTTGGGGTTAGGATGCACAAAGGGCCCCAGCACATAGAAAGAGCACACATGCTTCATATATTTGCCATGCACTGTGTGGAAGATTAGTAACTATGCATTTTTGTATTGGGTTTGCATTAAAAAAATACCGCAAACCTGACACAAGGTGTTTGTGAATCTGGGCTTTGATATTTACCCTATTTACCCTATGTATAGCTAAACAATTCCACCCTCAAGTATGCTTTGTGCCACGAATATGACAATGGAAAATTGCACATTGTGTTATTTGCAGTGAGGAATTATCCCCAATCAATCTAACCCGCTTAACTGCTGGGTCAAGCCTCTCCTCCCAAATGTTCTCAGCCATTTTGTGGCTATTTGGGTGGTTCACGTTTAGGGCGCCACACATTTTTTCCACATATGTTATCATTGCCAAATATGCGTCCTTTTTTCAAACATCCTGGGGATTCTAAAGGTATCCAGGGTTTGTGCTTTCCACTGTCCAGAATAGAGACAGGTAAAATATAGCTACATTTTGAGATGTTTGGAAAAAATAGGAAAAGTGTTCCAAATACAAGTGTTTGGTTGTTTTCTTAAAAATGGCATCAACAAACAGTTTTCTATGCTAAAGTCACCATCTTCCCAGGTTTTAGGAACATACATGGCTCAAAAGAAAATCTATTTTGTTTGCCACAGTTTTGTCACTTTTCAAAGAAGTAGCCCATTTTTTCTGCTCTCATCCTTCTTCCAGTTTGTGGTGGAAACTAGTGGGAAAACCATTGGTAATTTAGGAAATCTATAGATTTCTGAAAGGTAAGCAAAATGAAAATGTAAAAATTCAGGGAGGGGTGCTATGTATATAGATACAAGATTTTCTTATAGAAACTAACAGTTGAATTGGAGAAATATTGACAATGAGTAGGAAAAAACAGCCATTTGTGAAAATGTTTTCATGTTTGAATTATTGTCATAAATTTCGATTTACCAAAGCAATATACCATTTTGCCACTGTAGACCCTTCTTGTTGTGGGATATATAGGTTCTGAAGGAACCCAAGGTACCCAGTGCCATCAATTGAGCTGCACCATACAATCAGTTTTCATATTGCACTGACTATAGATGAAGTCATATGGTGAAATATGTAGGGTGAAAAATGGGTCTCAAGGAAACCTATGTATTTCTGAAATGAATGCATGCTATGGAGTTTAGGAGCAGTGGTTATTTGTACATCTCTGAATTTGTGAGTACAGCATATAATTTAGAGAGTACTTTTCAAAATGTCTTCTTTCTCATACATTGGCTTGCATTTGCAAGAAACAAATGCAGTGAAATCCAATTGGTAGTAACACATGTTCCACTATTCTATGATCCCACATTTCTTCAGATAAGTGGCAACTCACTTTTTGTGGGTAGGCCTAGTACCTGCGACAAGAAACAGTCTGAAACACAGCATGGACACATCACATTTTTACACTGAAAACTGATCCTTTTTTCAATGCGCTAGCTATGGATTTTGGGCCCTAGCTCAGCAGGCATCTAAAGAAACCTATCAAACCTGTACATTTTTGAAAACTACATACCAAGAGGAATCTAGAATGGGGTGACTTGCATGGCTTTCATCAGACTGTGTTACCCAGAACCCCTTTCAAACCTCAAACTTTGACTAAAAAAACACATTTTCCTCACGTTTCTGTTATGGAAAATTCTGGAATCTGCAGGGAGCCATAAACGTCCTACCACCCAGCGTTTCTCCTTTTCTCCCAATAAAAACACTACTTCAGTTGAGTGGGTAGGTATAGTGCCCGAGCACAAAACCATTCAAAATGCAACATGGATACATCAAATTTTCACACTCAAAACTGACCCTTTTTTGCAAATGGGGTAGCTGTTGGATTTTGGGCCCTAGCTTAACCAGCACCCATGGAAAGCTTGGAAACTTGCACATGTTTGGACACTAGTCTACTGGGGGAATCCTGGATGGGGTGACTTGCATGGTTCTCTAAGCAGGTTTGTTAACCCAGACTCCCTTGCAAACCTCAAAATTTGACTTAAAAAACACATTTTCCTCACATTTCTATAATGGAAGTTCTTGAGACTGCAGGGAGTCACAAAGTTCCTTCGACACATTATTTCCCCAAATTTCCTGATAAAAATGTTACCGCATTTGTGTGGGTAGACCTCATGCCCAAAGCACAACATGGATACATTACATTTTTACACTGAAAACTGACCCTTTTTTGCAGTGTATGTAGCTGTGGAATTTGGGCCTTAGCTCAGCTGGCATCTGGATAAACCAATAATCCTGCATATTTTTGAAAACTAGATAATTAGAGAGGCAAAGGGGTGCATGACTTGCATAGCTTTTATCAGCTTGTTTAACGAAAAAGCCTTTGTAAACCTCAAAATTCTCAAGGCACATATTTTCCACACATTTCTATGTGGACAACTTCTGGAATCTGTGGATGACCACATATCTCCTACCACCCTGAGTTCCCACAAGTCTTCTGATAAGAATGGTACCCCATTTCTATGGTTGGGCCAATAGACCACAACACAAAATGCCCTAATGCACTACGTTGAGAGATAAGATGCAGTGGTAGCTGCTGTAATAGGGGCTGTGCTTTAAGTGGCACCACCCATGCAAACCAACTGAAAACATACATCTTTGAGAAATAGACAATGAGTGGAATCCAGGATAGAGTGCCTTGCGTGGCTCCCACAAGGTTTTATTACCCAGAATCAATCAATCAATCAACCAGTCGATTTGTATAGCACAGCTCATCACCCAAGAGGGTATCCAAGCAATTACAGAGACAGAGGAATCCAGGTTTGAGCACCTTTTGGAATTATGGTAGAGAAGTGGAGGCCATTCCATGCTTTTGCTGGGAGGTAGAAGAAGGAGTTGTCTGGCTGGTTAGTGAAAGTTCAGGGAGGGCTGATGTAGGCAAGTCCTAAGTTGTTTAGGGCCTTTTATGCATGGGTCAGCAGCTTGAACTGGCATCTCTTATGTAGTAGAAGCCAGTGTAGTTCCTTGAGGTGTGAGGTGATGTGCATCCAACTGGGGAGGTTTGACCTTGGTTTGATACATAATCATAGTGGTCACTAGGCCCAGCCACCCAATTGGAGCAGAATTGTTTTATTGGCACAAGTGAAGTAATGCTGGATGGTAGGATTTTTGTAGTTCCCTGCAGATTTTGAATGTTTTACATCACATAAATATACGGAAAATTGGTATCTGAATATTGTGTCTGATTATTGAAAGCAGGATTAGTGAAGGTGAGCATTAAAGCAACTTCAAGTCACCAACTCTTTAAGGTTTATTCACATGCTATTCACACACCACACACAAGACCTTCATACCTCATACCTTGGCAAAGGGCCAAATCCAACAGATCAGTGCACTCACATCTACATTCCTCTGCTAGTCAAGGGCCCATAACACTAATACATCACCGGACAGAATTCCCATTCGAGATTAACTCAAACAGTCATCAACCAAATTGCACACAAACAGGCCACACACAAAACTCTATAAATACATATATCCAGACATGTTGAAGACTGGTGCACCCACAACCTTTGCAAATGAATAAACAGTGTGACTACATTTTTACCACCTGTCCATTCTGAACATTACTGAATGCATGCCTAATGAACCTTTACTAATGGCTCCATTGACAGCCACAAGGCTCAGGATGACATGCCTTACATGCGTCTTTACTGCACTAAATATGGTAAACCCAACTCCTTCCAGTTTGTGTTTGCAAGATGGAGGGTTTCGAAATGCCCTTCAAAGCCTTCATTCCTCAAAATGAGTGAGCATATCTACCTTTGAAATGAAGGCAAACATGCTGGTGAATACTGTCTTAGTTCTAATATGTGCCAGATTTTGACTTTGGTGGAGAAGGTTACTCTTTCAAAAACATGACGAATTTCCAATCCACCATATTATTAGTACATTATAGCCTATGGAAACTGTTATATGGCTGATGGGATATCAGTGAGGTTTGTGACAGAGTAACCCCTCTGCAAACTCTAAATTAGGCCATATGTCAGGGTAATCAATGAGAACATGTGTCCAATCCATCAATATGTGCAGAGCTGTGACTGTAATGCACTTGCCATACTGCAGATATCTAATATGTTCTGATGGAGGGTGAACATGGCAAGCAGGACTTACATTTTACCCATATGTTTAGTGTTGGGTGCAGAATTCTTTGTAATGTTATTTTTTTTGTAAAGTGCACTATCATCTGGTAGGGTATCCTGTCGCGGACACAGAAGCACTCACTGCTGATTCATGGATTAACCTAATCGAAGAGTTAATTGTTCAGCTTTTTGCAGAAAGCGGTAATTTTACCGATGACACATATGCGTAGGTGCAGATCATTCCACACAGTTGGAGACCACCAGGAGAAATCACTTCTCCTTGTTCTTATGGTTCATGTGCATGGAACGTTTGTGAGTATGGCTCTGGCTGAGTAAAGGTGTCTGGAAGGTTTCTGAAATCTGTAACTGTAGTGAGGTATACTGCACCAGTGCTGTGTATGGCTTTGAAAGAGTGTGTCAGGATTTTTAAAGTAGCTGTCGATGGGGAGTCAATAAAGCTGTTTGAGTTGCAATGTGTGTGTCTGTTGGAATGTTGAATGAGGAGGCTGCCGGCTGCATTGCTCTTGGTTTGTATTTATCTGCTTAGTTGAGTGGGGGAATAATTAAGTATTGAGGTGAGTGTGGTGCCAATGGATTTTGAGGCCATATGTGAAGATTAATTAATGGCATGTGTATCTGTACTGCCTTGGCTATTTGCCTTCTACCCATGCAATATCCCTGTGAAAGCACACCTAGCCTATGCATTTCCTACCTTTTATGTTTCTGCCTTCATCAAAGTCCTGACTAATCCCATATACATGCCAAGTGAATCTCCACTGAAGCCTTGCTTTACTGGCTACTTGAAGATCTAGAAAATGTCTTTCATGCACCTTCAGTACACTCACTGTGATAAATCCAACTCCCTCCAGTTTTTGGATGCAAGTTGGGGTATCTGAGAACGCCGCCTGTGGCCTACATTCCTTGAGCTGAGTGAGTATACTTACCTTTGAAACTAAGGCAAACATTCTGGGAAATAGTGCCTAAGTTCCCTAAGGTAACCCAAACAAATGTCCCATGGGGCTTATTGACCGAACTGTCACCTTTTGCTTTAGAAGTGTGAAAATTCAATAATTAGTAGCTTGAATCATAATCAATGTTATTGAAAAAGGGTACAGGACACAATCTCTTGCAAGATGATGATTTTCAAATTTTTAGTAGAAGGACAATAAAAAATCTCATTATGTATCCAAATTTGTGCAAATGATGCAGTGCTCAGAGAGTGATCACACATATATATATATATATATATATATATATATATATATATATATATATAAAACAACATAGAACAAGATACTTAAAAGTGGCATGGCGCAATGCAAATGTGTGCTTTTCCCAATTTATCAATTTACCTCTATGGGCCCTTCTAAGGAACAGAGCGGCCCATTTTGCATTGTTGGGGTTGTCAAGGAGTGCTCTTGTATGTGTAGATGTGACCTCTTTCTCAACACAACACAAAGGTGCACTTCTCCTGAATAATTTGTTTGCTTCACCGTAAATGTCTGACGAACCAAGCAGCCAGATACATATTGTAGACTCTGTCTTGAAGTTTTCTTGCATATATTGCTTACAGGATGCCTTTCTGAAGGTCCCAAGATTCCACAGTTCCTAAGGAACTTTAGGCAGATGACATTTGTACTTATGAACCCCAAAGGCTAACTACAGTTTGAAACATTAATGTCTCCTCCCTAAGATACTTTACTTTCAAAACATGTTAAGGTTCACCAGAGATAACATATATGAACAGGCAAGATCTTCTTGTTTCATGTAAAATCAGATGCAAGCTTGGAATCTGTTCACTCTCTTGTTCTATGTTGTTACATATATATTAGTTAACTGTCTGAGACTGCATTGTCCTGTATCCTTTTTCAATAACATTTATTATGATAAAAGCTACTAATTGAGTTTGCACACTTTCAAAGCCAGTAGACATATTTTTTAATGGATCCCGCAGGACATTTGTTTGACTTATTACACTGACTATGGATCTCATGGGCAATCAGGGTGGTCCTTGTGTTATATACATAAGTCTATAGGTTTTTGCCACACACAGTACTTTGTGACAATGTGGCTTACATTCCCGTCTACCATTATGTGCAGTTTGGGGACTATAATGCTCTTGTCAATCGGCAAACACCTTTCACGTTCTGATGGGGGATAAAGGTGTTGAGCAGGCCATAAGAAAGTCCATGATTTTCTCAAGTAGATGAACAACAATTCTTTGGCTGTTTGCCTAGTGAAGTAGTGGGCCATGGAAGGTAATCGATCATCCATGCACAGGCTTTGAATGGTTCCTTTACAGCAACTTCACCTCAATTGATTTCCCAATACTTCACTTATGTGTGGCACCACAAGGCTGGTTGAGATGGGCACTGGGGACAGTAAACATAACCCTCCATGCCTCTTCTCTTGCTTTGAGCACACTTGACAACAACAACAATGTAGATTATTTTTCGGTGTTCCAGGAATGCAATTGGAAAATTGTTGATCCTACAGCCCTGGCACATCCTACAGAGCAAATGAAGTGGGCGCTGCTGTATCTGTAGCAGTAAAACTTCCAATGATGGTCAACTGAAAGTCAAGGAAAGGCATGAGTCTTCTCATAGTTGTCTGAAGATAAACAACATACGCACTGTATGTTGCCATCTGGATCAGGTAGGTAAACGGCTTCTTACACCAAGTGCAGGTTTAACGACTCACAGTGTATGACTGAAGAACCTGGTTGGTCTTTTCCACCCGCCTATGTTCTTGTTGTAATCAAGTTTTCAGGTAGGCTTGTGAACATCTCTTATCATGAATTGTAGTGAGCATGTACACATAATGGCTATCAGAGTATTGACTGCAAGCCGTTGGAATGCAGAACAGAGATCTGGGTTTTTTCAGAGCTTCCTCCAAACTAGCTCTTGTGGGAATCCTTTGTTATGACAAGAAACTGTACCACATGCCAGAGTGCCAGCTTTGTACAGCTCACTGAACAGCTGTACATCTGTATAGAAGCTGTCCTCATAAAGGGTATAACCTTTGTGAAGGAGTGTCTGGACAAGCTCCCATACAATCCATCTTGTGATTCCTATCATGGGGTGACAACTTACAGGGTTTAGAGTACAGTCCTCCCTTGTATAAATGGAATCATCACACATATGTAGGTGAAAGGACACAGGCAGCAGGCCTAAGTTAAGCTAAATTATGTGTGCCCAAGCAGAATGTAAATTAACCCCACAACACTTTGACATGGCTTAAGTGAAAACTTTATTGTTTGGAATATGCTGGGTGGTTGCCACTATAAAAGTCATTTCTTGAAGATAACAAATTTACCATTGATCTCAAAAAGCACACATTCACATAGTACTCCCTGCTAGTTTGTGTGCAGGTGTGCTCCTTGTGAAATCTTACATTGCTATCACCAAGGTCACTGGAATTATGTCTGACCATACATTTCACCTCATTAGTACCAGTTAAGTAATCAAATTCATAAATAAGCAACTGAAAAATGACCAGTCAACCTTTGCATAGGCCCTTTCACTGTGTGCCAGCACATATCACCACATTGATCCCTTTCCACCATCAGAGTTATACTGCACATGCCACATAAATCTATCCTCTGCTCCATAATCTGGTGGCCGCAAGTAGGTAGTTATAGTTAGGACCTATTTTCTATAGAAAGAGCATTTTTATTTTGCCTATAACTTTGACACCGCTTGATGAATTGTCATAAAATATAAAAAACGTATACGTTGCTAAGTTCAGCTTCTGTCTTGAATGTTTTGGGGGTGATCTGACAAGCGGGGGCCGAGAAAAAGGAGGGGTCTCAAAACATGTTTTCCCCTTTCATTTTTTCTTAAGACCTTGAGACACGCCTATAGCCCGAACCACTGGACAGAATTACACCAAATTTGGCACAAAGCTAGACTCTGCTCAGCAGATTACATTTATTGTGATTTTGGTGTGATTCCGTTCATCAGTTTTGGAGAAATTTAAGGCCCAAAAAATATAGGTATATAGGGAGATGAATCTACCTTGGGTCGATCTGCGGACCCACGCGGAACCAGAAGAATCTGTTTAGCTGCCCGCAACCTGAATTAATGTTGTGGCTGCCATTTTGTTTTCTTTGTAAATGGGCCCCAGGGCTGAAATGTGGGGTGCAATTGAGGTGATGTGGTCAGGGTACAGGTTCCCTGACCCCATGGGGGTGATATTTTTGTGGTTATGTGACAAATAATGCCATTGGAATGTGTAAAATTATATTTTTTATCCTTCGCAAGATCAGGGACTCCATGCATGGGGCCCAGCACGATCCCTATGTGGAGCTCGGAAAACGTAAAAAAAAGATTGAATTCTAATAAAGATACTCTCACATTCAGTACTACACAGAGAAAGACACTCTCACACCCAGTCTGACATGCAGGCAGGCACTGTCACACCCACTCTCACATCTACAGCGATGCTGTTACATCCACTGTCACATATACACAGACACTCTTACACTTACTCTCACACTCAGAGAGACACTCACACACCTACACTTGCATCCAGGCAGACACTGTCACTCTCCCTCCCACACTCAGACACAGACTCTCATGTTCAGTCTCAGAGTAACATAGAGACTCTCACATGTAGTGTCAAACCCAGGTAATTACTCTGACACTCCCCCTCACACCCAGACAGTTACTCTCACACTCAGTCTGATATCTAGGCAGACAATGTTATAAGCACTCTCACAACCTACACGGACAGTCTCACACTCACTCACACAGTCAGAGAGCCACACTCACACCCACACTCACATCTAAGCAAACACTGTCTCACTCTCTCTCACACCCAGACACAGATTCTCATGCTCAGTGTCACACTAACATAGAGACTCTCACATGCAATGTCAAACCAAGATACGCACTCTGGCACTCATCCTCACACCAAGACAGGTACTCTCACACCCAGCCTGATATCCAGGCAAACACTGTGGTAGCCACTCTCACACCTACAGAGATGCTGTTACATTCACAGTCACACGTACACAGGCATTCACACTCACTCTCACACTAAGAGAGACACTCTCACATCCGTACTCACATCCAGGCAGACACTCTCATACTCTCTCCCACACCGAGAAACAGAATTTAATGCTGAATGTCACGCTAATACAGAGACTTTCAGATGTGGTGTCAAACCCAGATATGCACTCTGACACTAACCCTCACACCCAGACAGCTACTCTCACACTCAGTCTGACATCCAGACAGACACTGTTAGAAGCATGCTCACACCTACACAGTCTCAGACTAAGGGGGTCATTACGACCCTGGCGGAAGGCGGAGACCCGGCGGTAAGACCGCCAACAGGCTGGCGGTCTCCCCTCATGGGATTATGACCATGGCGGTTACCACCATGGTCATACGTCGGTTCTCCCGCCGGTGGTATTTTGACCCGGCTTACCGCCGTGGATTTCCTGTGGTTTGAACCGCCATGAAATCCATGGCGGTAAGCACTATCAGTGCCAGGGAATTCCTTCCCTAGCACTGATAGGGGTCTCCCCCACCCCCACCCTGACTCCCTCCACTACCCCCCTCCCCACCCCGACCCCCAACATCACATCACCCATTCCCACACGACACGCAAGCAGGCACCACCTACACACTCGCACGCACACACACCAACATACATGCCTACATACACACACACAGGCAGACACGCACACCCACATTCAAACATTCACGCACACATCCATACTGACATACCCTCAGACATACACGCACTCATTCCCAAAACATGCAACACCCCCACAAGCATACACGCACCCACCCCCCTTCACATACACACACGCACACCCCCCATGCATGCACACAACACACAACACCCCCCCATCCCCCTCCCCTCACGGACGATCGACTTACCTGGTCCGACGATCCTCCGGGAGGGGACAGGAGCCATGGGGGCAGCTCCGCCGGCACCACACCACCAACAGAACACCGCCACGGCGAATCACGGGACGTGATTCGCTGGGCGGTGTTCTGTTGGCGTGGCGGTGGAGGTGGAGTAACCTCCACTTCCCCGCCTCCCGCCAGTATGGCTGTTTGCGGCTTTCCATCAGCAAAAAAAGGACGGAGAGCTGCCAATGGTCATAATAGGCCGAACGGAAAACCGTCACCCCTGGCGGTCTTCCGAACGGCGGTCCCTCAGCGGTCTTTCCAAAAGACCGGAGAGGTCAAAATGACCCCCTAACTCTCACTTTCAGAGAGACACTCTCACACCCACTGTTGCACACAAAAGTGATTTTTTCCTTACTAAATCCGCAGAGACACTCAGGGGTCCCAACGAGATTTAAAAGAAAATAAGCACTTAAATAGAAGTATATATGTATATGGGTAATAGAGTGGCTATGAAAAGAGCCTTTATGTTTACAATGTGTAGGGGATTACTACACATGATAAAGGATACAGTCTCTCAAGTGAAGGTTTTTACCTTTCTCTGTTAGGTGAACATATTTATCCTCCATATCAAATCGTAAGTTGTTGTGGTAAACAGAAAACATGTTATGGTATCTGAGGAAAGCAGAAACAGTTTTATTGATATGTTTCCTGTATTTTTCTATTTATGGGCAGAACTGAGTTGACCAGTTCCACTTCTGCCTTTGGCAAATGTTTGGAGAAACCAAGGCAGTGTGTGGGAAGAGTGTCATTATTTTCCAAAGGTTTCTTTCATTAGGATTTCCAAATCTACTCCTGTGACTACACCTAGGTCATTGCCAGCACAGTATACAATCCTATGGTCTGGATGTTGGCAATCCTTAATAGTTTCAACCAAAGGAAGTAATTGATGCCACTTTAACCCTCTCTGGCCAATCCAAATAATATCCACATTAGAAAAACCTAGGTCCCTGTTAATACCACTTCTTTTTGCCGTCTATCTGGCCCAGAAAATAAAGATGTGTCCCACAATCCACACTCTAAGCATCTCAGGGGTAATTTGGAGAAGCACACAGAAGATGGCCTCAGCTGAACGAGGATGGTATGAAATGAAAATGAGTTGAAATGGAGGGTAGTAGGTACAGTCCGGAAGAAGTGATTCCATTGGCTGTTGTAGATTTTGTTTTTTGGGTGAAGGCAGATAGTGAGGTTATGTGAATTGTAAGTATATGTTGGATTGGTTTTAGAAAAATTGTTAAACAGTAAAAATAACTGTGATATGTTTACTCTGAACGATTCAACCACACCTGCTTTGCTTGAAATTGAACATGCTCTAATCAAAAACTGTTGTGAACTTGTGACCTGGTGCAGCACAATGTTGCAGACTCTGTAAACATGATAACAGAGCTACAGGAGCATGGCGGGGAAGGGAATAGAAAAAATACAAGAATGTGACTTTGTTTCACCATAAATATAAATGCAGTAATGATTCATAATGATTATTTAATGTTATGATTTGGTTTTGTGTTCTAAAAAAAGTGTTTCTACGGCTGTGTTTTTTGTAAGATCAAAAAATTATTTTCAAAATTCCCAGTGGATCTGGCAAAACTCACATAGTACTGGCTAGCTTCTCAGGAGCACTGCAAAAGGTTAACTACGTAAACCAGTGAGAGGTTGTAGAACATTGTATTAACATGGAATGGCGATTGTGACTGGTTTACTGACCCAGTAACCTTGAAAGGAGAGTTAAAGTGGTTTCCATTATTGGTTGCCTGCTATGACAGTGGACTTTCATTATTGTGGTTGGTTTAATGAACTTTCTTCAGTAAGAAGAAATTCTAACTGACATTGAAACAGAAGCAGAGAGCATAAGAAAGAGAATCTTTAGATATGTGTAGTGAAATGTACTTTATTTTAGAGCGTCTTAGTATATGAATAAATTAATATTAGGTTGAAGAAAGTGAACAGTGTGTTCACAAAATAATATAAAACATATAAATACTAGGTTTGTGATTTATGTTAAGGATTTATACAAGTAATTCATTATATAAGAAACATATTCATGGATGTTTCCAGTTTCTATCAGTATATTAAAGTGATCCCTCATGTATGCTGAAGCTAGTATGGAGAATGCACTAATGAGTAATTTAATGGTTAAAAATGTTACATTGAGTTCTAAAAATGTAATGTGTTTGTCTATACAGAAATGTGTGTATATAAAAACACTGTTGAATTCATGCAAGAGTCACTCATCTATTGAGAGATAATAGAGGTTATTTCACAATGAATTAGACATTGATACGAGTGCCGTGTATTACTTGAAAAGGTAAGAAAAGGATTCGGTGAGAGAAGGTTGGATTGTTTTTTGCTGTAGAAGGTGAAGGGGTCATATATACTCTATGTAGCCTGAATAGGAGGTTGCTGTGTCTATAGAAGAGAAAAAAGTGTTGTAAATTGTTTTTTGTGTTAAAAGTGCACTTGCTATGTTAAGGTATATGTAAACTGCCTAATGTATACTATTAAGGAGATAGAAAATAATACAAATATAAAAGGAGGCATACTCATTTAGAGATATTAACAGCCACTTGCATATTGCTGTAGACATAGAGAATGTAAGTACATAGGCTGTAGTAAGAGATACATTTAGGATGAAATATACTGAATTCAATATGTAGTTCTATATATTGATAATATAGATTCTTATTTATATAAATTGTGGTTTAAATATGGTTTATGGTACTTATTGTGAGCATAGGTACACAGTTTTATTTTTAAGTACACTTGACATTAGAAAATGTGTTTAAGTAGGCTTATACTGTGTTTTGTAATAAAAGTCACAGTGAGATGCACCTATACTATAGAAGACAGTGTATTTTTATTAAAAGATTAAACATGTTGTTCTGAGTTTTAGTGACTGAGATGAAAGGTAGTAGAGGCCCATGCCCAGGTATATATGGACTCTACTAGAACATGTGCTACTTATATAGCTAATGAGGACAATATAAAGTCAGTTGTGCATCTAGTGAAATAGTCATAAAGTCACTTGTGTATTCACTAATGCAGATACTAATATACAAAGGCATACACCAGGGATCTCACTGATAGACACAACAACATGATTAGGGGCACACTGATTCATACACTGACACACCTAGGCACACACCGATCTGATCTGTACACTGAAACACCTATGTACACTGTGATGTCTAGACTAACACCCCTAGATGTGTACTAATGAGTAGAGTGACACACCCTGGCATGCACATTGCATACACTGACACAAATAGGTGGACACTGATGCACTGACTGAGACACCCAGGTGCACTGTAATGGATACATTCTAATACCTAGGTGACATTGATGCATACACTGACACATCCAGGAATACACTGGCATATACATTGAGTCACTTAGGTATGCAGTAATGCATGTAGTGTGACACAGAGATACACATGTATCTATAGACTGAGAGAGCCAGGCACTCATTGATGTATACAGTGATACATCCATACACACTCTTTTACATTTACTGATACATCCAGGGATGCCATTTTGCATCTACATACAGATCAAGGCACATATTGGTGCATGCAGTGATGCAGCAAAGTGGACACTGGTGTATTCAGAGAAGTATTCAGATGTGCAGTGATGTATGCATTGATAAACCCAAAGAGAGAGAGATGGATTGAGTGACACTCACACACCTAGGAGTATACTGATATATAAACTACCTCACCCAAGCACACACTGATGCATACACTCACATACCCAGACAGAAAATCAATCATACACTAAGACAGTCATGCACACACATGCAATCACTGATACAGCCATAAAGATACCACTACAACCGCTAAGACAGCCACATGCAAAATGATGCATGCACTGACAAACCCAGGCCCACATGATTGCATTTACTGACACTCTCAGATACACACTGATGTATAGATTAATACACCCAGAGACACATTATTACACACACTAACATGCCGAAATGCACACTAATGCACACACTGAGAGACCTAGGCAGACTCTAACAAAGCCACTTATATAGTAATGCTTCCATTCAAACATACAGGCAGACACTATCATATCATATACATTGATATACTGAGGAATAGATTTACACATATAGTAAAACACACAGGGACACAAACATGGATAGATTGAGACACCTAGACCGAAACTGATAAAAAAACTTATACATGGAAATCAAAAGTTCTATATAGACTCACATAGGCATGGAAATACTGATGTGTAATAAAGACTCGAACACAGCTCTTTATTTGTTTCAGTGGTGGTTCTAATAAGAAGCGTTTTTTGTAGTTTTTGATAGAACAGTTTTTTTTTCTTCAGAAAATGTATTGGAAACTTAAATGCAAAACTTTTGCATTATGAAACCAAACAGTGCGCAATGACAACTAGTTTGAAGGAAAACCTTGTGAAAAAATTAGCAACAGTGGTTTTTGACCTGCAAAAAAAGTTATTGAAATTTTTAACTTTTACAGCCACAAGATTATGGCAGATGCTGATTGATGTTACCATTTAACCTAATTTGGTGCATGTGGCTGGCATACTGATATTCAGAACAGTAGCTTGGCTAGTTGATGATACACCAGGTTCTGCATGGAAATGTGTCTGTTCTTTTTCTTTCATCATTCGTCAGTATGCCCGATCGTGGATTGTGTGCAGATGTTTCCACGTACTCAATGTCACATGGCTGTATTTCTTTGATGTACCAGGAAAGATGTTTTTTCACAGAGGTTGCATTTCACAATTCTTTCCCCACTTGGTATAGTAAAAAACTTCCATATATCTCTCTCTTTTCTACATGAAGAAGGCACCTGTTGAGAATCATCTTCTTCAGGAATGTCTTGAGGCTGTGCAGGTGGTGGTGGAGCACTCCCTTCAGCCATTCTGGAAAGTTCTGTAGCAGGAGGATCAAAGCTGTGATGCTTCTCCCTCAGGAGCTAGCAGAAAAATAACTGTTTTTGGGAGTGGCCCTATCCAAAACTAGATGTGGTTCAAAAGTATCTAATGAAATGCCAGATTGCTCTTCACACATAGAGCGGCTCCGCAGTGGCGAACTGGAGACACGGTTTCATAAAAATTGTAATATAGGTTTTGTGTTCTATTGTAAATAAATAAAATATGTTTGTAAGTTGTAATTATGTTCAGTCTTCTGTTTATATGGGAAAGAATGGGGTGCATATTGTAATTTTTAAAATTATATACCGCAAATCCGGTCACATGATTGAAATAGAAACCATAGCACTTCGCCGCTCTGCTTCTTCTGGACCGCGGATGGCGCTGTGGTTCCAAAATTACGTTAAAAAAATAAAAATATTGCAATACTACTTCAGGAATGTGTAAGTACTGAATAAAGTATAAGACATTATCAGCAGCACTTTTATAAGAAGGATCAGGCTCTTCAATTCAATTTGCCACACTGTACAGGGTTGGTGTATTTCATTGTGGCAGTGAGCTTAATTAAATTATTCATATTACCTGTTAGAAATGGGATCCCTGGTTGGCAGTCAGGTTACCCCCTGTCGAAGCAAGGACCCTCACTCTAGTCACGGTAAAAAGAGAATCACCCTCAGCTAACCCCTGCTTACCTCCTTAGTAGCTTGGCATGAGCAGTAGGCTTAACTTCAGAGTACTAGGTGTAAAGTATTTGTACCCACACACACAGTAACTTAATGAAAACACTACAAAATGACACAACACAAGTTTCGAAACATAGAAAATATTTATCTAAACAAAACAAGACCAAAACAACAACAATCCACAATACACAAGTTAAGTTATCAATTAAAAAGCAAAAAGAGGCTTCATGTAGTTCTAAACACACTCTAACACTGTTAGCGTGAAAATGTAACTTGGGTGTGTCAAAACTAACCCCGCTCGGGTGAGTGTATGTCAAAAATGGTTTACGATGCGTCGCTTTCACTCCCGAGAAAGACCTTGCACCGTTTCTCCTTTCATCGGGTGGGTTGGGGCACGACGTTTCATCTCTCTGAAGGAGAGCAATTCATCGATATGGTCAGCATTCTTGGGCCCGGGCAGGCCTTGAGTTGTTTTTACATACCCAGCGGTACTTGCGTAGGAAATCCAGCCGCATAATGATCCGAATGTTGCGATCTCACCAGCCTCTGTCAGCGATGCTGCGCGTCATTTCCCCAGCTCCGTGCGTCGATCTTCCAGTTGCACTGCAGGCGAGCTTCGATTTTCAGCCATGAAACTGGCGGTGCATTGATTTTTCAGCCGCAGATCGGAGTCACGGTGATGTTTTTCCCACATGGCATTCTGTCAGTGGATTTCTTCCTCTTAGGCTGCCAGCTTCTCCTTTCAGGGTCCCAGGAACTGGATGGGCACCACAGGGCAGAGTAGGAGTCTCTCCAGAGACTCGTGGTTCAGGCAGAGAGAAGTCTTTCCTGTCTCTGAGACTTCAAACAACAGGAGGCAAGCTCTAAATCAAGCTCTTGGAGATCTTCTTCAAGCAGGAATATACCATAAAGGCCAGTCTTTATCCCCTAGCACAGGCAGAAGCAGCAACTGCGGGATAGCTCCACAAACCACAGTCACAGGAAGGGCAGCTCTTCTTCCTCAGCTCTTTAGCTCTTCTCCAGGCAGAGGTTCCTCTTGGTTTCCAGAAGTGTTCTAAAGTCTGTGGTTTTGGGTGCCCTTCTTACACCCATTTTCACCTTTGAAGTAGGCCTACTGCAAAGCAAAGACTCTTTTGAATTTGAAATCCTGCCTTGCCCAGGCCAGGCCCCAGACACTCATTAGGGGGTTGGATACTGCATTGTGTGATGGCAGGCACAGCCCTTTTAGGTGTGAGTGACCACTCGTCCCCTCCCTCTAGCACAGATGGCTCATCAGGAAATGCAGTATACACCCCAGCTCCCTTTGTGTCACTGTCTAGAGTGAGGTGCGACCATCCCAACTGTCAAACTGACCCAGTCAGGGAATCCACAAACAGCCAGAGTCACAGAAATGGTTTAAGCAAAAATATGCTCACTTTCTAAAAGTGGCATTTTCAAACACACGATCTTAAAATCAACTTTACTAAAATATGTATTTTTAAATTGTGAGCTCAGAGACCCCAAACTCCACATGCCCATCTGCTCCCAAAGGGAATCTACACTTTAATCAGATTTAAAGGAAGGCCCCATGTTAACCTATGAGAGGGACAGGCCTTGCAACAGTGAAAAACAAATTTAGCAATATTTCACTGTCAGGACATATAAAACACACTACTATATGTCCTACCTTACCAATACACTGCACCCTGTCCTTGGGGCTACCTAGTGCCTACCTTAGGGGTGTCTTACATGTAAGAAAAGGGAAGGTTTAGGCCTGGAAAGTGGGTACACTTGCCAAGTCAAATTTAAAGTTAAAACTGTACACACAGACACTGCAGTGGCAGGTCTGAGACATGATTACAGAGGTACCTATGGGGTGGCACAACCAGTGCTGGAGGCCCACTAGTAGCATTTGGTTTACAGGCCCTGGGCACATTTAGTGCACTCTACTAGGGACCTACTAGTAAATCAAATATGCCAATCATGGATAAGACAATTACATACATATTTTGTAAAGGAGCATTTGCACTTTAGCACCGGTTAGCAGTTGTAAAGTGCCCAGAGTAACAAAAACAGCAAAAACAGATTCCAGCACACATCAACAACCTGGGAAACAGAGGCAAGAAGTTAAGGGAGACCACGCCAAGGATGAAATGTCTAACAATACCTTTTTCCCCTGACATATCTGGGTATAATATCTAAATATGTATGAGAAAAAATTTACAATTACCTAAAAACACCAAACATTATACTGAAGTGACAGTTTTAAAATACACTTAAATAAACCTTAGAAGTTCCATAAAATTACAAAAGGTTAAAGAAATATTAAAGTTAGGAAATAGAGTAAAATAAACCTTAGAAATTCACTGAAAAAAAACAAGGTTACAGGGATGGTATAGTTAGGAAAAATAATTTTAAAAAGCTTAGAAGTTTACTAAAAAAAAAACAAAGGGCGTAGGGCTTTATAGTTAGTACATGGAATTGAAAACTTTAGATATTTACTGAAAAACAACAAAGGTTACAAGGACGTTATATTTAAGAAATAGAATAAAACCATTTTTAGAAACTCACTGAAAAAGGATACATGGACATTATAGTTAGGTTCTGAATTTACTACTACAAAACTGTAGAAATTCAGCAGTTATGGTTACCTGAGCTACCTATAACTTGGGCTCCCCTATTGCTCTGCTTATGCCCTTACATCACTCGTGACATGGTCAGTAACATCACTGATGACATCACTAAAGACATCTCATATGACATCACTGATGGCAGCACTGATGACATCATCCACACAGTCATACACCCACTCACTTGCTGATACAAACTCATTTATACCCACACACACACATCTACTCACATATTTATTCAGAAATGTATAAAACTAGAGATATACAGCCATTCATTCACACAACCACTCAGTCACCCATATACTGCTAACTCGGGTACTGACAGACTCGTACAGTTACTTACTCACCCACTCATGCACCCATACACCCACACACCCATTCCTACACCTATACAATAACACGTGCAGCCCATGAATAGATCACTCATCTAGTGGGAGATCCAGTCAATCAGCCGTAGAAGCACTGACACACCCACACACTCACTATGCAGTCTCTGACATAGTCACTGACTCAACAGTACAGTCACTTAACCATGCACTCACCCAACTATACAACTATTCACACACAAACTCAGTCACATGAACAGGCAGTCACATGCCCACTCAGTCACCCAGACAGCCACTCACAGAGCCCTTCACTGACAAAAGTAAGTTCTCAGACACCCACTCACTATTCTATTTAAAAACTGACACAACAACTCAGTTTAGGATCTAGCCACTCATATAAGCAGTGGCTCTCCAATGCAGTCACTAACACAGCCACTAAGTTATACTTACAGCCATTCAGGCATTGACTGAGTCACTTGATTTCTGCATATCTGAAGAGTTCTCAGGACTCCATTGATTCCACATTCCAATTGCAATCTTCGCTTGTGATGCTTTTTGAAAATCCATTATTTTGGGGGCCACAGGGGATCGAACCGTATGCAAATAGGGCCTAACCCTATCATTTTCAATGTAACTTTTTTTTTTTTTTTTAACTCTTTTCATTCCCCTGGGGGCATGATTGTGCCCCTAGGAAAAAAATACCTTTTATTTTTTGCATGGGGAGTGGGTGTTGACCTTCGTGGGAAACATCCCCGGTGGCCTAATGGTTTCTTGACTGTGGAACACAGTGCAACTGTGACCCACAGCCAGGACACAGTTACAAGGAGGTCTTGTTGGAAAGGAGATTGTCTCCCCTTTCAAACAAGGCCTTCCTGAAATCTTAGTAGGTAATTTTAGCATATTTTACCCCATTGGAGCAGACGAGAGCAGTCACCTGCTCCTCTAGTAGGAATCTGTAACCTCAGCGTGCCTTGCATGATGTCACAGATGGGTGGGAGAAGGATGGCTGCTGACGTGTAAGCTATTCGCATCCCCCCTTCCATTAGTTAAAAATAAAGGAATCTTCCCGTGCAAGCAACAAAGGATTCCTTGTAATCCTTCCCAGTATCTGCCAATGAACAACAGCTGCTGGGATGGGAATGAGGCTGATGGGCATTGACTGACGACCACACCAAAGGGTTTAAGTGCAGAATGAATAGCATAAAGGTGCATCATGTCAATATTACAGTGTTTGTTGGCTGTGATATATCATGTGATGAAATCTGTCATAGCTACTTCTGGGTTTAATAATGACATGATATTTAGATTTACCACCATTCTTTCCTCCATGTTGCTGATGTCAGAAACACAATTGTCACTACAGAGCTAACCGGACAATTGCCCAAAATTCATAAAATGTCTCACAACAAGAGTAACCGGGAGGCCTTGGTCCCAGTAGTGGATGTTAGGCAATCAAATCTGACAGCCTGTTTTCCACATTTGTGCAGCATCCATACTGCTAAATGTATGATGATCCCACACACTGTGGTATTTGGAGCAAGGTTTTCAACCTTAAAATATTGTGCATGTTGTATTAAAAGAACCTGACTACAGTATAAATAAATATTCCATGCAAATGAGAATCACTTGCACTTCTATGATATGTCTCCTATTTATCTCGTGATCGGGAGACACACCTTTTTGGTCCACTCCCAATTTTACTGATCTTAGTAAATCTGGATTGCATCAAAATCCATGGGTGGATCTGTGGGAATGCACATTCTCCACTGATGGATATATTTCCCATAGCAAGGTAATACAAGGCAGCGCTGTGTGCTGTGTTGAGCTACTTTTATTTACAAAGTCACACAAGGTGGTGCAAATTGCTGCTTGCATGGCTCACTAAACCCCAGTTAAGGACTTGTGTTTTCAGCAATGACTTGCTTCATTCAAGGACAAAGAAAGCCATTAAAAAATCTGGGTCCCAGTATATACAGCTATGGTAAGGAAGGTCGCATAAGCATGTGCTTTAAAGGCACAACACTTTAAAACCTGGCTCTATCTGTTCAGTCCATTTCTGGACTCATAAATATGCATTTTTAATCTTGAGGTCGAGACAAGATTGAGGCCCATTTAAATATGCTTGAAATCCGGAAAACATATTCACATGATCCTTTACGCCTATAGTCCATTTATCTTGCATGGCTTCTTTAATCAGGATAAATCTGGCCCTCAAGGAGTCTAGTGCTCCGTCAATGCTGCATGTTGGATATTCTTTTTTGAATGACTAGGATATTAATAGAGTAGCCAACTAAGAAACTTCACAGAAGAGAAAATTAAATTTGGATGTATATTTTTATCTCAGCATTTAAAATTGAAGTCCTCTATAACCACGAGCCTGTGTCCAAATTCCCAGTGGTCCCTACCTTTCCAGTGTTACCTTCAATAGCAAGGACAGAAAACCTAATGAAATACATAATGCAAAAGATGGAGACCGAGGTTGAGGAAAGGAGCATGACCTGAATTCCTCTCATGAGAAATAGAATTTAATGAACATGTTTGAAAAACTCAAATGGTCCGCGAATTTGAATATCCCCAAAGTGAAAGTTAATCTATTTTAAAACATACAGATTATAAGCATCCTAATTTAATTTAAATCAATTAATATCAGGACTGTTGTAATTTGTCATTAGATTTAAATGTACATGACTATAACTCAGCTTCATTGATTTGGCAATTAAATATTTTAGCTTAAGGGATTTTTGAAATAGATAAAGAAAAAATCAAGTGTGTTACGATGTAATATTATCTTTTTCATGGTTAGGCATATTCTATGATGGTAATGCGCCTTGAGTCATGCAACTGTATATTGGTATACTAATGAGAATATAAGGCAAAACTTATGCTTACTGATAAAACAAATAGTAAAATTTATAAGACCATAAGGAAGCAGAAACATAGTTCTGATACAAATTTAACTGGCACATGGAACACCCTAAATGTGTGCAATCATTTCTAGTTGTTAATACTTCAAATCTACTGTCTTCTGTGCGTTGGGATACACACATGGCAGTAAGACATACACCATATTGGAATGGGGCAATATATTGTCTGTCCAGAGTAACTGCTCTTGCGTATAAATTGTAGATGACAATTTTAGACTTCCTGTGAAGGCTTCAGAAATGGCAAATTATTACATGCAATAAATAAAAATCTGCCAGGGACATCAACCTGTAAAATTGCTTCATGGTTGGGAAAGAGGGAGGTACAAGTGTCATGGCTTAGGAATTACATTTTTGTTTCTCTCATTACAGTCCACTGTTGTCATTGGTGGCTTGTGGAGCTTGCAGGTCTGTAGAGAGAGGACAGCTGGTAAGGACTTTATTGTAATATCTATGTGACACATATCAGTGCATTTTTTCGCATCATTGAGTAGTCGGGCCCCAATTAACAATATTAGTAATTACAATTTCCAAATTGTGATTATTACCGAAGCACAAATACTAATGTATGAAACTTTTTATTTTAAAATAATGATTCCTAATGAGTCATATATCTACCCACCTCATCAATATTTTAAGAAGGTAGATCACTTTTTACAACCCATAAGTAATTGATGCAATCACAGGGATGGTCGTCTGATGAGGTCAGAAGACGACCATGTCCGTTATTGCTTTTAAATAAAGCAATCTTTTTAAATGCAACTAGTTTTCCGTAAAGTAAAACAGCATGTGTTTAAAAATAAACGTTTTTTGCGTCTTTAAGATGATGCAGTGGTCTCTTTGATTCATACCAAGATGATTTTTTTGCAATGGCATCGGCCCATTTGTGACATCAAAAAAGCTTGATTCATGTGGCCCCAAGTTATATTAGCTAGGAAAAGGGGTTATACCAGGGTGGGAACCTCAAATTTCCAAAGATTTTCACTCAAGGCTAGGTCTACTATAATTCTGTGCACTGCTTAGCATTATGCTAAACTAAATTTTTCTGAACAACCACAGCCAAATACACAATCAGCACACAACTATATAAATGTGGCGCTCCAATTTTTTTAACATTCTTTCAGCTCAGCAGATTTCCATGCAGCATTGCACTGTGTGAATGTGATTTAATGATGACTGCTGAATACATTATGTATGATTAGAACAGTGAAAATACTCACTTTTCTGTGTGCAATATTTTCTTATATCTTTCCTTCTTGTGAAATCCCATGGTAGATTCCTGATCAGGAATCTGAATAAAAGCAAATAATTAGCTAGCTTCCTCTATGAAGCTGGTCACTGTGTTTCCGGTCCTAGGCTGTGCTGTGGAAAAGCACTGTATTTGTTAAGCAATGTATAGTATTTATTTGCCTCCATAAAGAATTGCACTTGCTAACAATGATTTGTAAAGGAAAAATCCAGGACTGGAACATAAACGATGGTGTGAAGGTGGGTCAGGTAATCTTTCCATGATTGCTGAAGACAAAGATGTCATCCAATTATACCTTGGAGAAGAAGGTATAGAGGGCCTCATTCACAAGAAATGATGCATCACTGCTGCACCGAGCGATGCATCAAAAAATGTAACACTGCGGTACAACAGATTCTAATGAAATGATACATCCACTGTATACTGTGAATATGGCTGGGAATGCACAGCTGCCGGTATGACACTTGACCTGGTATTTCTTGGCTCTCTGTGGGGTTATCCACCCCCATCATATTTACAATACAGCACACCACGTCACATGGATCCTGGCTACGTCAAAAAAAGTGATGCTAGCCTCTGAGCCCCATCATTAGGAAAACTGATTCTACTGCTGCAAAAGTGATGCCAGGCAGATTTGGGTCAACTAAAGCAATGCAAGCCATCCTAGCATCACTTTTGTGTGCCAAATGCATCAAAAAAGAGGTAAACAATGTAGCGTTGGTCCTTAAAAAACAAACACTCTCCTGAAGCAGCCACAGAGGATAGAGGAGACCACAGAGTCTAGTACAACCCCAGCAACCTTAGTACCAGCCAGGATGTCCAGACAGACTCCCAGACGAGTAAGGAGTAAGAAGTGCAAGATTAGTGCATAGAATAACATCCTGATGACTGAGGTGATGGAGCACCCACACCAGCAATTTGTCACCTCAAAATTGCCATTAGGGAGGAAAGAGGCTATGTGGCAGAAGTCAAAGGACAGTGATTGACCGTAAGAAGTGCTGGCATGCTGACAAGTGGAGGAAAAAGGGGAAACTGGCCAGAAACCTGAAAGAAGCATTGCAGACAGCATTTGATACTCTGACACCCCAGGAGCAGCTGGATGAGTTTGAGGAGATGGTAGCGGCTGTCATTCCAGAGGAGTGGGTAGCAGGAATCCCAGGCCTACTTATGATGAACAACAAGACCCACATGGTAGGTTGCAATGGGGAGTAATGTGCCCACCAGGTAATATAGTAATGTGCAAGCAGCTACATCCCAGCTCTCCAACACACTGTCTCATGGCCAAAAGGTAGTATGCTGTTTCATTTATGATTAAACATCAAATAAATGTAATTTGCACTGACCAGTTACAATTTGCACAGCTCAGTCCAGCTCAGTCACTTTCCTCTCTTCAATGTGTGAAGTGCAGCATCAGTCAATGTTTATCTTTCTTTGTATACTGGCAGTTACAGTGGAATGTACAACATAACTCCCAAAATACATTGAAAAAAAACATGGAATGTAACAATACATCATGTGTGCACACTGCTACCCTGCAGAACCTGACAGTGACAATGCAGTCTACCTTGCACCATGAAGCTACTCTGTCCCATTTGGGCATATGCACACTAATCTAGACTGTAAATCTTCAGAATGGAATGGGTGTGCCAGAGGAGAAACCACTCATCTGAGAGGGGGATCAGGTGCGGGCCATGGGAAGTATCTACACATAGGGACATAGCGAGAGACACGCCTATAGTGTCCTGCACAAAAACTATGTTGTACTCAGCTGCCTTGGTGTGCAGGATGAGAGCACACAGGTTTCAATTGCCATGGAATGGACCACCTGAACTCCACTCATCTACTAAATTGGACTGAGGGGAGAATGTAGGAAGTGCACACCAGAGGACCATGTGTGTCCAAACTAATGATGATGTGTGGGCCACTGCTACTGCTGTACATTGTAGGTGCTGGATGTGCACATAAAACCTCCACTCGGTTTGAATTGGGAAAATGTGCATACAGGAGAGGTGAGAATGGACATGCGTACTGTAATGTAAACTCATCAATACACATGCACTGCTGTGTCTGACTGTGCCACACATGTCACAGTTGGGCAGGGATGGCAGAGAACAGCCAATTGGGGTACTACATCCTACATGTCATGTGGACCTGGGGGAGTTGTAGCAAGTGCCAGGAGCGAGTTTGATGCAACATTGTCTCATGGTTAGGGGTGGGTGGAAGTCACAGTGTTTTACTTAGTAGAATTCCACAGAGTTATATAAAGACCTTGTGACATTCAGCAGAGTTCTGCTCACCCATAGTTTTTGTACCGCTATCGATTAACACCACCAATAGCATCCATGCAGGTGTGGTGAGTGCCCTGCCGAGACCCTAAGGTGATGCCTGGGAGCTGGGCATTGACTTGGGTCCTGTTCCCTTCCTTCTGAGCTGCAGCGCCTACTGCCACGCATGACTTTGAGCCCATTGCAGGGGTTTTTGCTAGGGGGAAAAGTAATTGTGTACATCCGCTCTGTATTGTGAATATGCCTGGGAATGCCCAGCTGCCAGTATCACCCTTGGTCACTTACCCAGGGTCTGATGGTCCTTGGCTCTCATGGAGCTATCTGCCCTGTTGGTTTGGCCTCACATTCACAGCCCAGGCATGGTGTGGCCTCACACTCAAAGCCCAGGCAGCAGCAGTATTGCACCCGTTTCTTCAGGGGCTGTTACTCCTCACTCTGCTTTTGTTCCTCCTCGTGTCCCAGCTGGTGCTGCTGGCTTGTACAGCCTGCAGCAGAGGAGAAGCAGGTGGACAGGGCCAGTAGGGCCTCCCATCACGGGTACATGTCCCAACAGCAGCATGGCAGACTCGGGCTCGAGATCAGACTAGAGGTGCATCATCCGGATGGGGAGATCCTTCCATTGACACAGGCACGCCTGCCTCACCTGTGGCTGAGCTGACCCCTCCTTGATACACATCATTCCCACCCTGGAAGAGAAAGCAGATACATCACTCTGGAAAAAACTATTCTATAGGCATTGTAAGGTGGTGTGTTGTACATGCCTCCTAAGGGAGCAGTGGGCTTGAAACTTCAGCATCAGAATTCGAGCCCCCCCATAACTTTATTATTTGTGGTCATTTTGAAAATTTAATTTTGGGCTCCAGCTGTCCAAATGTGGCATGTTACATGATTTTTTCAAGAAACATTTAAGACTTTTTCTCATACTTATCAGCCCTCCTTGCAGAAGGGCATGCTGCTGGGATCTGCCATGGCTCATGTGAGCAGCAAGACACTTCACCAAGTAAACCAACTCTCCAAATTCCTAGTACCAGGAGCCACAGGCAAAGACTGGGCCCGGGTGTGCTTGTCAGTAGGCACCCAATGCATACAGAGCTGTCATTTGGCATCAGCGGAAGCCACTGCCACCATCATAGGCACTAGCAAAAGACAGGCTTTAACCCAGAGTTATGTTGTTACTGATAGAGGCAGTGAAGGAGCATTAGTGCACTTATGGCTCCAATAAGAGCTCCAGGTGTATCACTACATGGACTGGGCAGATTTTAGGGTTTGGCACCAATGGTAAACTCCGCTAATTGGTGGATGACAGAGTTTTCGACAAACTCTGTGCTCCAAGCAGAGTGTGAAATGTGCAAAACTCTGTGAAATCTGATGATGGACCAGACTTTACCACTCTCCCCTGCTCAAGGTACCACATGTATAAGTTGGAAGATGTCAAACAGGGACCTGACAAGGGATAGTAAGAACTACTTAGCCACCAGAAATCACAGGAGTCCTGGAAAGTCCAAGGCTGAAGTGGATGGGCCTAGTGATGTGGGAACCATTGGTAGGTAATTGGTACTGTTTCCAGAATTACTTCCATGTGGGTTGATGCCTGACCAATGCAGTAGAGTCCTGCTGTAGAAGTTGAGCAGGAGCTGGAAGATCAAGTGTGGGCAGGGATGGAGAACATGTCAGGCACGCTAGAGGCAGTCTTTGGGTGCCTCCGTGCAAATAAGGACAACTCTGCCACACTAAGAGGCACCCACTCTCTGCTTTGTGGCCTCCAGCAGTCCCTGGCTGACAAATCTGGTGTCATGAGACAGAGGCATGAGAAAATGCCCTGCCAAAGTGGCATAAGCCAGGTTGCTAACCAGGTGGAGGCAGTCAAGTCCATCTTGGAGTCCATGGAGCAATAGCAGGACTCCTTCATTGGTACCATTGCTGTCTACCACTGTGACGTTGCGGTGTGTTGCAAAACCAGCAGATCATCATTGCTGCTGTGCTGCCTTACATGTTGCCACAGATGAAAGCTGCTGTGGGCATGGGATCCACATCTTCAGCCCCTGATATATTTGTGTCTCACTCTACTTTGACACCTACAACACCCCTCTCACGGGAGGTACCACATACATCAATAGAGGAAGATGTAGACTGCACCTCTTTCACCCACAAAAGTGCCCAGTAACATTTCTTGGTGCCACATACCCAGTTTCTCCTTTGCCCTGTGGTTATGAACATGCCAGTGTAAATTAAGCTGGCATAGTCCTCAATTTTGTTCTCCCCCCGTTGGCCTCACACAGTTGTGGACTGTCAATGTCGCCAAACTACCCTAATGGCAATGTGGTCCTCCTTATCACTGAAGCACTCCATTGACATGTTTCCCACATGGACTCAGTCTGGACATCCTATGGCTCTATGCATCTTTTGGGGTTGTTTTCCTATGAACTGTTCTTGTGAACCACCTACTTATTTGCACATGTAAATAAAAGCACTTGGAACAACCTGTGTGTTGTATGTATGTTTGAGCCAAGACTAAGTTGAGCATGGTGCATTGTGTGAGGCAAATACATCAACTACTTTGCAAATGGACATGAATAGATTGGAGCTGGGGACAAAGCTACACAGACAGAGTGAAACATATTTGGTTACCATGATATGTATGTTGACTTGCAAGCAGTTGCTCAAGCTTGCAAGCATGAAGTGCAACAGGTATCATGCAGTCAATGTTAAAAGTGATTTAAATCACACCGCAGGTGGCTAGTCAAACATAAATAGTAGCAACCAAACAACACTGCTGTGACAACCAAATGATATAAGTGTGAGTGTGTAAGTGGCAGGCATCAATGTGGAAGAATGTGTTAACAACAACAACCCTACAATGCATGAATTGCCCACACAGAGCAACAATATATGAATACCTGTGCTGGGCTGTTTATACATTCACATCCAGATTGCCAGGCACACTGCTCACCAATGTTTGTAGATAGCTAATGTGATTACATGACCAACCTGGAAGGTACCTGTCCAGAGGTAAATAACCTAGTCACACATGTAGCAAAACACTGCTAGCAAAGCCAAAGGCATGTTCTTGACATTATCTCAGCAGACATGCTAACTCCTCCACAGCAAAGCAAGATGGAGACTTGTATGTAGCAAAAAATGATATTTAATGAAACCTTAAAAATATATATGACTAAAACTGCCTAACCTATAAAACCTAACTATTCTAACCTAACCTACACTACCTTATCCTAAATAATAATAATAACAACTACTTTAACTTAACCTTCATTACTCTATACTTTTAACACTACATGATAAAGATCAACCCCCATCCTCCTTAAAACACATCTTCAGACAAAGACAATAGAAACTACATTTATGCATCAATGATCTACACATTTAGTCCTATCAAATATATTTTTTGTTAAGATTTTTATTTTTTTTAACTTGATATATATCTTTTTATAAACACAGATATCACACTTCATCCTCCACCCACAAAACAAGGCCAATAAATCCTAAAAATTTACCCATCCCCACTAAAACCTATAAACTACTATACCTACTCTATTCTACAACAAATAACTAAACTAAGTTATAACAACATTCTATACTAAAAACAACTATATACAAGGGGAAGAGAAGAGGGGGTCCCTATAGCTCATTTCAGGTGTGATGGTCTCTGCACAACCTGCTTGATTTCTATGAGTAGCAGGATCACATTGTCCATTTGATGTTCAAGCCCTGCAACTCTGAATTTCAGGTCAGAAATGTCCTTCTGCATGTCCTGCTCAAAGTGGCTACGGGGTACTGTGGGTGGAGTGTGGTGTACTTGTTGACCTGTCTGCTTGCCAGTGGAGGTGCTTGGAACTAGCCGTGCAGACCCACATTGTTCTGCAACTCCTGCCATGGTTTTGGTAGGCCTGTCCACTGTTGGTGATCCCTGTGGGAAGGCATCCCATTTCCTGGATGCCTTCTCCACTTCATATCTCTTGGCCATAGCCCAAAATGATTTGTTAGCTTTCAGGAGGTGCCGGGACCTTTCCTTCCGGATCAAGTGCTGCCTCTTCTGCTCCGGGGTCATCTTGTCTGTTTAATCAGAAAGATGAAATTGCATACAAAGAGTAACTAGGAACTGCTATCTTAATCATGATATGTTAGTTCTTTCTTCAAACATCACATGTTGCACTTGCTATACCACAAAATTATCTCAAAGGTCAAAGTGAGCACAGATTTGTCTAATATTTATCATCTCCTAATTTACTGCAGGCAAAGTTACAAGGTTAAGCAAATGTTGCTTAATGAAAATGCACAATCTTGGCACATTTAGATCTTACCATGTCAGTATTAAGTATGTTTAGGAACAATGCTGTTTTGTAACCATAGTATGGTGCACATTTCATGTATTACTGATCATTAGTGTCCCTTCTGCATCCTGCAATGCCCTTGATTCCATTGGCATTTGCCAAAGTAAGATGAGCAAGCTCTGCAAAGTGCATATATTGTGTCACAGCACTGGTTGCCTAACATGGCTGAGACACATCTGGACACACTGCTACCTAGAGTTAAAATGTGCCAGGTACTAGATGTCAATCCATTAGTCATTCAATCAATCATTTGTAAAGAATGACTTATCACCCAAAGAGGTATCAAGGCACTGGGGAGAGACTTTTCATACTGGTTGCCTCTCGTCGAAGAGCCAGGAATTTCGCTTCTTCCTGAAACTGGGGAGGGTGTGGGAATTTTTCAGGTAGAGGGGGGGGTAGTTCCATGTCTTGGCGGCAATGTGGGAGAAGGAGCAGCCTCAGCAGTGGCTTTATCTGATTTGTGTGGCATGTGTGAGTCCAAGGGAGGCTTACTGGAGATTTCTGGTGGGTTGGTGGAACGTCAGGCAGTGGTTGATGTGTTTGGATCCAATGTTGTGGAGGGCATTGAAGGCGACGGTCAGAATCTTAAATTTTTATCTCTTCTGAATGGGCAGGTAGTGAAGGCTTCTGAGGTGCAGGGTGATGCTTGTGCTTCTGAAGAGGTCTAGGATGATTCTTGCTGTTCAGTTCTATGCAGTGTGGAAGCAGTAAAAATGGAGGATGGATAGCCCACTCACATCACACAGAGATGTATGAAACATCTCCTATGTGAACTCCTGTAAGTCCTTGGTGGACTATGCAAAGATTCTATACAGACTCCCAATGTAACTGCATGTGTCCCACTACACAGCCTAGCGTCTGTCCCTACGTGTCAGATATTAATGTCAGTATGCTGCACAGCAGCACTCACATATATTTGATGGTTGTGTGCATGCATGCCTTACAGCTCATTTGCACAGGTATCTTGTGATGTTAATAGCTATTGCTGTCCAAAGCGTGATCCTGTTTGTGATACATTCTGAAGACAATCATAGCCAACACAATCTGATCGTTGATTGGACATTGGCATGCTGGATGGCTATGCTGTGTGGACATCCCTCCAGTCTAACACACCTTGCCATGTCTGTGAAGATGAGAGGGGATAGAAATGTTGGTGTATCCACCATAGAGTAATGGGTATTGCACAAAATGAGTGAGCCTTTCAAATGTGTTACCATGTACAAACATTCACATTTTTCCTTGCTGCGCTTAGGGCCTTATTCACAGGTCACTCTGTCCCAGCAGAACTTCACTTTTTGTGAGGGTCATGTGGTGGTTACAGCAGAGCCACATTCAAAAGACTACATAATGCCACACTGCACGGCTTGTCATGACCCTGTAAATAGGGCACATAGGGCCAGATTTAAGAAAAGTGGTGCTACATTACATGTAGTGCTACTTTCCTGGTGGCCTCTTGCGCCCCCTTAACCCTACCATGTGTACACTGTATTTAAAATACAGTGCACCATGGCCCAGGGTAGGGGGCAATAGCATTAGAATTTCTGACGCTATCGATGTACTGTTCAGGGTTAGTGCCAAAATGTTGGCGCTAACGCTGAACAGTACTTTGGGACCCATTGAAATCAATGGCATGCCCCCTTTTAACGCCTGCTAAGAGAAGGTGTTAAAAACGTTTTTAAAAAATGATACAAAGAAATCTTTTAGATTTCTTTGTGCCATTTGTTTGGTCCCCCTCATTGCATACATTATGCCTGGCACAGGCATAATGTGGTGCAAGGGGTTACAAAGTGCTGCAAAGCATTCGCCACTTTGTAAATTTGGAGCAGTGATTTTGGCCTTGTTGGGCCACATTAGGGTAAAGAAAATGGCACTAATGTGGCACAAGGAGACATTAGGGGCTCTTAAATATGCCCTATAGCCTTTCTGACATTACTATGGTATGAATCCACCCCTCCCCTCCTTTGTGGGGTAGCCATACACAATGGACAGAGATTGCAATTTGAGCAAAAACACTAGATCTGTGCATCTAAAATGCATTTGTTAGGTTTCCCACCTCCAGCCATGTTCACCTATGAATCCACTACCAAATATGCAGTGATAGCAAATATATCCACCTTGACATTAATCAGAGGCAACTGCATATCCCCCAATTAACATCTACATTTCTGTCCAAACCTTTATGTTGCATGTGGAGTTTTCAGTGTAAGGTATGCACATTGAACATGGCATTGCACAAAGCACCCAAATCACACACAATCCTTGCATTACACTTTAAGCATTCAGGATGACACTCACTGGTAACATCCGGATCCCCGAAGCTCTCCACCTCTCTGGCTGTGTAAAGCTCAGGTACACCTACAAGACATAACATGATACCTTGCACTGTGATTGTAGGACACATGTGCTGTGGTCAAGTGTAGCACAGTACATATGAATAGCAATTGGCCATGTAACCCTTCTGGTTTAAAAAAAACAAAAGGCTCATGTGACATGCCTCAGTAATACACATTGGTTAGGCAGGCTCATGTGTACACACATATGATGAGCCAAAGCATACATCAGGCGGTCACATTGTTGAAACAGTTAAAATAAACCAACTAAACCCCTGGGCATTCATGGTACATGTCCGTCCTGGTACATGTCCGTCCCTTCCCTGACAGGTACCTCCGCAAGCATAATCTGAAACAAAACAAAGCCCAAAAACCCAAAACTTCCCCTAACAACAATAATGCTCCTAAAGATGAACACCCGACAAAACACAGCATAGAACAATACAATATACAATTACAATGGAAAATGTATATGTTAGGGACACTACAGGGAGAGCAGACAGTACAACAAACTCCCAAAACACCACTCCTCTTTCCAGCTCAACCAAACTCACCCTAGCTCAAGCACAGACAAATAGACTCTGAGTAAAAGAGAAAAGGAAAGTAACTTCACAGTTCCTGGTCTGCAGCATGGTTGATCCTTTGCATCACTTACTGTGTGGATGCATCAAATTTAAGCTCATCCATTGATTTTTGTGATGCTTACAGCCAATGCGTGGATTTTACACAAGGCCTGACAAAGCACTATGGGGTAATCCACATGCCTCAGTGGGATGCGTAATTTTCAGCTGCACAAGACACGCATTAGTCTAATTTACAGGTATTGCTGTGCTGCCCTAAATGTGAAGAGTTGAGGTGACTTGCTTACTGTCTTTGCAGGTGTGTAATGTGTGTGTTGACAGTGTGCATATGTGATAGTGCATGATTTATTGGATCATACAATGCATAGGACCCAATCCCTCTGTTAGCACATGGCAAATGAGGTGACCCATGTGCCAAATAAGTTTTGCTCCCAATGTTATTGCTTGAAATACCCACAAGAATACCACAAACTTGCACTGGCATGGGGTGAGTGCAGCCACATCTAAGACAGTGCTGCCTTCTGTGAATCTGTGCTGTACACCACAGTGCAGGCAGAAGGCTGTTGAGCAGCTTGGGTGGGGGGTTACAGTTTCCCTTGCAGGCAAGTGTTGTGATTGGCAGGACCCACATGGAAAGGGACTTAAGGATGAGGCCATATACACCCATTCCCCACCTCCAGGGGAGTACAATCAGGGGACGCACTGCCAGTGCACCTCCAGAGATTTACTTTGCCTCTGGCCTTACTTCTTACATATGGTGTACTGGCCAAATAAGAGTGATTTTCACATTAACAGGGGCTCACACACCCATGTACAAGAGGGTGTACCCTCTGTTGACAACAAAGTGTGTGTAAATGCCCATTGTGTAAGTGTGGCACTTCTACCAAACAGCACCTGATGTCAATATTGTGGCACTTTAAGTGCCATTTTCAAATTGGCTTTAATCATTTGGGGGGGCCTATCACATCACATACAATATAATATTCTCAAATATTGAGTACAGCAAGGCAGAGCACATCATGCCATTACTACGCTCTGCATTAAGGCAGTGTGGCTTGTGCATAGCAGTGAGTGTTCATATGCAACACCAATATAGTTTGATACTGTGAAAGATAATGAAACTCACATGAACCTGGCAGAGTTCCGAACTTGTCAGACACCCCCAGTAGGGCCTGACAAAGGATGTATGAATTGATGTGTTTTTGGCTCAACTGTTTCTAGGTGTCCTGCATTCTGTTGCTCACATTGGCCATGTAGGACTATTCTATGAATAGTTTATGTAGAAGAAAGTGTTAAAAGAACTGTAATGCAAGCAGGCAGCAGACTCTGTGGCATATGGACCATTTCTACAGTCCCATGTCGGCACCCACAAGTTTGTATGAGTCATCATAATTTTCCATGAGGGTTGTCCAGTAATAATGCACCAACAAGGTCCCTGCAATACACTACACAGGGAGCCTCCTAGGGAGCCTTCATGTCATCCTTAGCTATGAGTCCAGGATGAGTCACACAGCTACACTTTGCATAGTCTGATGGAGATTTTTGAGAGGCTTGTGCCACCAGAAGGGCCAAGAATGGTGTCACACCTGTGTCACCAGTCTGTGGTACCTAGACTAATATCTGTATAACTTGCTATCCTAGGAAGCCTTGTGGTTGCAGTATACCCCACTCAGGAAATGACCAACATTGTGTGTTGCAGGGGACAAACTGTCTCTCTACATTTTCTATGTATGTGTGATGGCATTAATGGCCCATGTTGATATGTTACCAGAGAACCTTCAAAAACACACACCATGACATGTTGTATGACACAAACATTGGCTCTATGGCCTTGTGTTTTTGAGGGTATGTTTTGCACATTCACATTGCAACAGCTCCTTCTCTTTACCCACGAGCTTGCTCTATAATTTGTGGATCATGAGGCCAACTTGTCTATTCACAACTGGTCAGGTGTAGCCCAATCATATACATGTTTGTCATTGACACCCATCATGATATGTGTCTATAATGTTTCATTACTTGAAGCTGGCTGATGGTTATAAATCCAGCCAAAATGTTCACATGCGAATTTCCAGTCACATTCAAACACCATAAATTTAGTTGCATCAGTGCCTGTCACCTTGGGTGGATGAGCCTTGCTTTCTGTGATTTCTAACGGAAAATCGTTTCATACTCAGGAACTTGGGGCTGTGGCTTTACATTTGCACTAAGACTGTACTCATGGAAGTGAAGTCATTGTTTGTATGTGATGCAACAAACCAACATGGTTGGCTACATCACTGATTTTGCCATTGGCATCTTGGTCCAGTGTGGCAAATGAGGGCACATTATTACTAGGTAGACACTCTTGCACTGGCAAAGTATAGTATTTAGCATTTGTATGTGTGACAGAAGATACCATTATGGATATGATGTGTAGTTGCAGATTTGTATGTTGCATATGAAAACTGATGGTGTTCGGACTGCGTTCCCATGCACATATTATGGGGCAGATTTAAGAGCCCCTAGTGCTTCACTGCGCCACATTAGCGTCATTTTTTTTACGCTAATGTGGCCCACAGAGACCAATATCGTCTCGCCAAATTTGCAAATTGGCACAATGAATGCTTTGCGCCAGTTTGTAACCCTTTGCCGTACATTATCCCTGCACCAGGCATAATGTATGCACAGGGGGCACTCCCCCATTAGGTGTCTGAAAAATGATGCACGGAATTCTAAAAGATTTATTTGCATTATTTTTTATGGAATTTTTAACACCTGCTCAGAGCAGGCGTTAAAAGGAGGCACATCATTGTTTACAATGGGCGTCATTGGGCTTTGCAGGATTAGCATCAACGTTTTTGATGCTAATCCGGCAAAGCTCCAAACTAGCGTCAAATATATTCATGCTAGATTTCCAAACTTCCGTCATGGTGCAACATATCTTAGATACGGCACACACATAGTAGTGTTAGGGGGTCCCAAAGGGGTGTGAGCACAACTTTTCTTAAATCAGCCCCTATGTGCATCACTTCACAGTTATCAGACTGTGAGTAAACTCTACTATCCTCCACAAGTATGAGGTTGTACAAATGGCTAGCTGTTCAAGAGACACACACACAGTAATTGCACAGTATCTACGTTAACACTTCATGTTCATTGTGGTTGGCAATGGAGGACTATTTGGTAGAGGTTGTTGCCATGCTCACTATTGTGGATGTACCAGATGTTGTTTGGTGCTGCTTCTCACACATGGCTACATATGTATGGAAATTGCTAGCAGATGAGATATGAGTATTGTGATGTTTACTGTGACTACGCATTTAACTTACTTATATTTTTATTTTCATGTAGGTATGCCATTTCATTTAGGCATAATTTTCTGACATTGTGAAAGTCAGCCACACATTTGTGACAACATTTTGCACTATATGGTCCCTCTGTCATATTACTGCTGTTGATGGGACATTTTGAGCTTGCTCCTCATCTGCCTCAGCTTCATTGTCTAGAACTTTCTGCCCCTCATTGTCATTAAGCCATGATACATTTGTCTGTTCACACATATTTTGCAATATGTGACACACAAGTATTATTTTGCAAACCATTGGTGGTGAGCAGAGTAATCAGCTCCCAGATATATACAAGCTTCTGAAGCGGGACTTGAAGACTCATAAAGTCCTCCCTACGATGGATCAGGTCCTGCTTAGGCATGATTAAAGCTGGGCTGGGCTTCCATGTGGGGGTGTGTATTGGGAGTCATCACTCACAGCTGAAGACAATATCGTTGGTCAGCTGTACAGAAACGTTGGGTAAAATTAGTAAATAGTCATGCTAGATGATGGCCTCCTATTCATATACATTCTGTTAAGTGTCCTGATTGACTCATATACTTTGCCAACAGAATGAGATGTGCTATGACATTATGTGGCATACATGCAAATTGATTTCAAATTTGACTGACACTGTATGACACATACAGGTGTACTGTCTTCTGTGATACTCTTACCATTTGTTATACTTGTGAGTGTGAATGGCATGATGGTGGTGGTTTGTCACCAGTAAGAAGAGTCAGTTAACCATTGAGGATTCAAATCTTCACACTCATATGTCTCTGTTTATAACTACTATTGTCAGACAAATGTGTCAAGTTTGGGTCTAAAGTGTCATTTTTTTGACTCAGGCAACAGGATTACAGGGATGGTGTCACCTTTCTCACAAAAGTGTCACGCTTGGGCCTAAAACATCATGTGAACATTTAAAGTAGTCTGTTTTTATTGTGTTCCAACATAAATTTTACTAAAATGTGCATTTTCAGTACGACATAATTGTTCAACGGGCAATGTGCATGTTACATACAACATTTTACAACAATCAATGCTTTGTGTCTGAAACTTTCCGGATGATGACAACGTTCATACCTGATTGACAACTGTTGTGGCCTACTTATAGTTTCCAAGGTGTGGGTGAGTTGTGGTTTTCTGGAACTCTGACATAAACACAAAGACAAATGATGCTTTTGATTGTTATTATGAGAAAGCGCTGCTATACATAGTTTGTTGAACCATTCACAGACTTGATTCAGGTGAAGACATTTTTGCACAATGTGTGTGCATCTGCTACTTCCTTCAGCCTTGTTCTGTATGTCTCTATCCTCAGTTGTCTCATCCTCCTTCTCCTTCATCGAGTCTGAGAATGAGAAAACACACTTCCTGGTGCTGTTTGATGACATCAGAACCAGGAAGTACCCCCATGGAACTGGGAAGAGTTTAGCAAGCTCAGACAGCAGAGGCACACCCAGCTGAGAGGAGCAACTGCAGCCATGGCGACTCAGACTAAGGAAGCAACCACTGCAGGGAGGAAGAGAAAGCTCAGATTCTCTGATAAGGAGCTTAAGGTCCTGACTGAGGAGTGCTGCCTACACCATGAGGTCCTGTTTGGCAAGGCAGCAATGTGTGTCCCTGACACACACAAAAAGAAGATTTGGCTGGACATACAGAGCAAGATCAATGCAATAGAAGTCAGCCATCGCACCATTGAGGATGTTTGCAAAAGGTGGTGCGACCTCAGGTCCAGAACCAAAGAAAGGGTGGCAGAGCAGATGAGGGAGGTGCACAGAAGAGGTGGAGGACCATCCACAGTACCACCTCCAACAGCTATAGAGAGCATGGTGGAAACCACTCTGTAGCCAGAGGCTGCCATAGGAATTGAGGAACTGGACAGTTCAGCACCTGGAACATCCAAAAGTAGGTAGCAAATCTCACATATTTACACCATTCAAGGCACCATGCACACAACCACAGTCCACAAAAGCATGCATTATCCAAATTAGTTCCATGCCTATTTTGCAACCTCAAGGACAGTGCATTATGGGCAATGTAGTACAGTAGTCCAACTGTTTAGAAATCTTTATTTTGATATGGCACACATCAGAGAGGCACTGACAGTGTATCCCTTGTGTCCCACAGGTCTCCCTCAAGTATCCACCGATGACCCTGGTGTGCAGGGAGATGACGATGCCACCATGACAGCAGACGAGGTGGTGAGCATTTCTGCAGGGCAGTGCAGTACCACACTGATTGTCCACCATGCACGTGAGGCCACCGAAGAGAGAGATGTGGACACTGAAACAGGAAACCTGACACCAAGGCCACAGATGGGTGTGAATCAGCCACCTCGAACAGCTGGGTCTGGGCGGAGACGGCATCTTCAAATACAGGATGCAGGTGAGGAGGATGTCACAACTGAACAGTTTCTTGACTAGAGGCATCCCTAATGAACAGTCACCGCCTGCAAAATAAACAAATGCGGTTGATGAACCGGAACCTGCACAGACTTCAACAGGCCCTCACACAGGGATTTGCCTATGTTGAATCACAATTTTCCAGCATTAACAGCAACATGGTAAACCTCACCACCGCCATCAATGAACTGTGTAGGGAAAAGGTTGCGGATCTGGCCAATGCATGGCACAGAGAGTGCAACGCTGCTGCCTGTTTGGACCGGCTCAGTCAGTCGATTGGCCGCCTAGCCCCCACAACTACCTGCCTTTCAAGGTGAACCGTCACACTACAGGTGGAACTAGGCCATTTTGCCGGAGATGTGGCAAAGGGACTAGGGTGCATCAGTGCTGCAGTTCATCTCATACGACGTCCCTTGCAGCAAGGGATATTGGTAATACCCCTCAGGACAGTGAGGACATCTCAAGGGTCAGCAGCATTTCTGCCTCAGATGCACGCATCCTGCAGAGTAGCAGTGCCCGCCAGACATTAGGGGACCAACCAAGCACGTGCCATGGTGGGCATGGCCACAGGAGGGTGTGATGTTGTCTAGCTGGGTTTAGCCTGAGGCACATGATATTAATGTGTCAGGCTTTGTTACATTTTACTTCTTTACTGCTAGCTAAACGTCAACATTTCAATAATACACTCAGGACATTAAAGGAATTGTTTTTTTTTGCACAACCTGGCTATGTGTGTCTTACATTTGTGAGTTCTGTAACGGTTACCACGTACTGCCAAAGTAGTGAGTTGCAATGTGGTCCTGTCTCCATCTGCCCTCCAGTGCGATGCTACTTTCCCCAGGCTGTCGTTGTGGTGGCTCTTGCTCATGATCCTCCGAATCTGTGTCATCTAGGGTGAGATGTAGCCCACGTCTGGTTGCTATGTTGTGTAGGATGGCACATGTCGCCACAATCTTGCATGCAGTCTCTTGAGCATACTGGAGTGCACCTCCACTTTTGTGCAGGCATCAAAAACGTGACTTTAACATGCCAAAGGTCCTCTCAATGACTGTTCTGGTTCACCGATGTTCAATGTTGTAGTGCCTCTCATTCTGATTGTCAGGTGTTAGATATGGGGTGAGTATCCATGGCCTCGGAGCATATGCACTGTCACCTGTGGAACAAAACAGCAGATATGAGCATGGCTTCACATGGTTATGCAGTGACATGTATTTGTGATATCGGTGTATACTACACAGTACCTAATAAATATCCTTCACCAATCTCCCCATTTTCTAGGCGTTGGTGTATCTCACTGTGCCTGAAAATTTATGAATCATGTGTGCTCCCTGGAAAATATGCCACTATATCAGTTATTGCATTATGGGCATCACATACCACCTAGATGTTGAGGGAGTGAGTACATTTCTTATTGCAGAACACATATTCCAGATTTGCAGGTGGGCAAATGGGTACATGTGTCCCATCCACACACCCTATTACATGGGGAAGTTTGCAATTCTGTCGAAGTACAATTTGGTGTTGTGTATTTCCTCCTCATTCCTGGATAGGTATATGTATCTGGACATGTGTGTAAGTATGGCATCTAAGAACCGTCTAAAAAATCATGACAGGGCACTTTGGGACACCCCACCAGCAACTACAATCACCCCCTGGTAGCTACCCGAGGCTAAGAGGTGCAGTGAGCAGAGCACTTGCACATGTGTGGGGATGGAGCAGTTGCACAAGGTCTGGCGTTCTAACTGAGGTTTCAGCAGTTCAATAATCTCTAAGATAACTGGACAGCTCAGTCTGTATTTGTCAAATATTTCCTCCTGAGTTTGTTGAAATATGGTCTGCCTGGTTCTGTATATCCTCTCCTGTCTCTGCCTCCTCCTCCTCCTTTGCTGGGCAGCCTGGACTCGCCTCCTCCAGGCAATCATGTAGAGTGCAGCCATTTTGAAAAACCCAGATGCCTTCTGGGTCTGCTTTTGTACTTTGGTTCTGGTTACCACCTGTTTGGAATCAGTGCTAATCTGGGTGTGCAAAATGGGCTTTTTGCGACTATTCGGAATTTGCGACTGCCTTGCACATGCGGTTTGCGACTCGCAAATTGTGATTTCTTATTTGCGAGTCACAGTGAGGAGTCGCACATTTTTGCCATTCGGTAATTGGTCGCATCGCTATTTGGGACTCTGAAATGGCATTGGAACATACCATTTCACTTTTTGCATGGTCACAAATAGCGCTGCAACCAATTTGCGAGTTGCAAAACATACGTACATGTAACCCATAATTCTGTATTCTGACAGTCACAATAATTCAGCAAAATTTGGTGGCGGCTATTTGCAGGATGCACTCACACATACCAACTGAGTGAAATGGTGTCACAACTGCCATTACCAGATCCATGAGTCCATGTCACAATGGGGGAACATTGCGTACATGTGTGATGACATTGCGCCCAATATGTGCACACAACACATGGATCCTGAAGATTTGGGAGTGGTCTTCTGCAGTCCAGCTATACAACTTCCTGCACTGCACAACATCTCTGGGCAGGTGTAGGAAGCTGGCCTGGCTTATAGTGGGTACCTGATGGTACTTACACCTTGTGCCAGGTCCAGTTATCCCTTATTAGTAGATTAGTAGTGTTCTAGCAGCTCAGGCTGATAGAGGTAGCTATAGCAGAGCAGCTTAGGCTGAACTAGGAGACATACAAAGCTCCTACTATACCACTTATATCATACAGCACTATATCATAAGAATCCCAATACTCAGAGTTACTAAAAATAAAGGTACTTTATTTTAGTGACAATGTGACAAAAATATCTCAGAGGATATACTCCCTTAGGAGGTAAGTAAAATACACAAACTATACACACAAACCAAAATCAGGTAAGTAATCAGTTAGAAAAGTAGTACAAAAACTGTAGAATACATTAGGATGCAAAAGGCCTAGGGGGAACAAAAACCATATACAAAGAAAGTGGAATGTGAACCACTTAGGGACCCCAGGACTAGTGTAGTGTGTAGAGGGTAGCTGGGAGTGTAAGAAAACACTAAGGGTGTCCAAGATACCCCACCCCAAGACCCTGAAAAGTAGGAGTAAAGTGACCCTACTTCCCCAGAAACATACTAAAGTTGTGATAGGAGATTCTGCCAAGACCACAACTGACTGCAAAGCACTAAAGACAGATTCCTGGCCCTGAGGACCTGTAAAGGAAGGGGAACAAGTCCAAGAGTCACGAAAGTGTCCCAGAGGGGCAGGAGCCCAAAAAACCCCAGATGAAGGTGCAAAATGGCTGCCTCCAGGTGGAAGAAGCTGAAGATTCTGCAACAACGGAAGATGCCAAGAACTTCTCCTTTGCACAGAAGATGTCCCACGGAATTCTGGAGGACGCAGAGTTATTTTCTTGCAGAAAGACTGCAAACAAGCCTTGCTAGCCGCAAAGGTCGCGGTTGACAAAAATGGGTGCTGCCTGGGCCCAGGAAGGACCAGGAGGTCGTCACTTGAAAGAAGAGACAGAGAGGGCCCTCAGCAACACAGAAAGCCCATGCAGAAGAAGGCAGCACCAGCAGAAGTACTTGAACATGGGTTCAAGAAAACTGAGCATGGCAGTCATCTCAATACTACAAAGGAGGGTCCCACAAAGCCATTGGTCAACTCAGAGAGTTGAGAAATGCAGGACGGAGTGCTTGGGACCTGGGCTATGCCGTGCATGAAGGATTCCTTGCAAAAGTGCACAGAAGCCCTAGCAGCTGCACTTCACGTAGTACACAGGATTACTGTTTGGCGAGGGGAGGCAAGGACTCACCTCTCCAAAATTTGGACAGATGGACCACTGGACTGTCGGGTCACTTGGATCCAGCTCCTGTGTTCCAGGACCACTCTCGGCATGATGAGAGGGGACCCAGAGGACTGGTGAAGCAGAAGTTTGATGCCTGTTTTAGCAGATGGAAGATTCCGTCAACCCACAGGAGATTTCTTCTTGGCTTCCAGTGCAGGGTGAAAGCAGAGCATGCACCACCAGGAAACAGTCGAGAAAGCCGTCAGGATTAGGCGCTACAATGTCGTTGGTAGCCTTCTTGCTACTTTGTTGCAGTTTTGCAGGCGTCCTGGAGCAGTCAGCGGTCGATCCTTGGCAGAAGTCGAAGAGGGAGATGCAGAGGAACTCTGGTGAGCTTGTGCATTTGTTATCTGAAGAGAAGCCTACAGGAGAGACCGTAAATAGCCTGAGATGAGGATTGGCCACCTAGTCAGGTAAGCACCTATCAGGAGGGGCCTCTGACATCACCTGCTGGCACTGGCCACTCAGAGGCCTCCATTGTGCTCTCACACCTATGGATTCAAGATAGCAGAGGTCTGCGATACACTGGAGGAGCTGGAGTGGTCACTCCCCTTTCCTTTTTCCAGTTTTGCGCCAGAGCAGGGATGGGGGATCCCTGAACCGGTATAGACTGGTTTATGTAAGGAGGGTACCATCTGTGCCCTTCAAAGCATTTCCAGAGGCCAGGAGAGGCTACTCCTCTCAGGCCTCTCTCAGAGGAAATCCTTTGTTCTGCCTTCCTTGGACTGGGCTGCCCAGACCCCAGGAGGGCAGAAGCCTGTCTGTGGGTTTGCAGCAGCGGTAGCTGCAGTGAAAACCCCAGAGAGCTGGTTTGGCAGTACCCGGGGTCCATGCTCGAGCCCCGGGGATGCATGGGATTGGCAGCCCAATACCATATTTGGCATGGGGTGACAATTCCATGATCTTAGACATGTTACATGGCCACATTCGGAGTTACCATTGTGAAGCTACATATAGGTACTGACCTATATGTAGTGCACATGTGTAATGGTGTCCCCACACTCACAACGTCTGGGGACATTGCCTGGAACTATGTGGGGGTACCTTGGCTAGTGCCAGGGTGCCCTCACACTTAGTAACTTTGCACCTAACCTTCACTAAGTGAGGGTTAGACATACAGGTGACTTATCAGTTACTTAAGTGCAGTGTAAAATGGCTGTGAAATAACGTGGACGTTATTTCACTCAGGCTGCAGTGGCAGTCCTGTGTAATATTGGTCTGAGCTCCCTATGGAAGGCACAAGAAATGCTGCAGCCCATAGGGATCTCTTGGAACCCCAATACCCTGGGTACCTAGGCGCCATATACTAGGGAATTATAAGGGTGTTCCAGTGTGCCAATTAAAATTGGTGAAAATAGTCACTAGCCTGCAGTGACAATTTTAAAGGTGGTAGTGATCTGTTTGTTTCTTTTAGTTATTTGTTTTAGTCTCATCTCTATGTCTATGAAATGATAGTATTAAGCAAATGCTTATTGGTGGTAATTATCACGTGACCAAGGCTGCTGTGTCAGTCGAAACGCGTTGTGTTTGTGATTAAATGATTTTGCTTTTCCTTGAGCCCTGAGTGTGCGAATAGCATTTTCTTTTTTTTGATTAATTGATTAACAGCTTGCTCATGCCGGTTCTCGCACCACCCCTCATCAGGAGAATCAGGACACCTCCGATGTGCAAAAACCAATTTATTTCAGCAAAACATCCAACGCTTTTCGGCAACAGCCTTTGTCAAGGATAGATTGTTGCAAAATTCAGAAGAAGGACAATGACTTTATTAGATTTATCACAACTTTCAGTGATCAATCTTATACAGTACAGTCTATTTTGAATAAAAGCTGGCACATCTTGCAGACTGATCCAGTTCTGAGTAATTGGATCAATGATGGTCCTCAAATAACTTTTAGGAGAAGTAGATCTCTGAAGGATGATTTGTGTTGTAATGACATAACATCGAAAGGCAATATTTAAAACAATACAGAAGGAGGTTTTTCCTGTTGTATGAAATGTAAAGCTTGTAAAACTAGCAATAACTGTAAGAAGCTGAAAATTCCAGGGAGTACAGAAGGTTTTGTGATTAGAGAAAGTTTTGGCTGCAATACAACATATTGTGTTTATTGCTTGATATGTCCATGTGACAAGCTGTACGTGGGAAGCACGATACACAGTGCAAAGAAGAGAGTTCTTGAACATAGACGAGCTATCAAGAACTATGACAAAAACTATCCGTTACCTAGACACTTCTTCAATCAACATTATGGCAATGAGAACCTGTTGAAGTTTGTAGTTATTGACCAGGCTAAGACAAGTAAAAGGGGTGGTAATAGAGAGCGATTATTGCGCATTATGGAGTCGAAATATATAATAGACTTTGAGACATTAGAACCTGTGGGGTAGAACTCCAGTGAAGAGCTAAGTATCCATTTGGGATAATTGATATTCACTTGTAGTATGATGGGTGATGTATGGTGGCTTTTTTTAGGGGAGTAATCTTTTAGATTAATGAGGACATTACTGTATTTAATATATTTATTTATTTTTGTATCTGCTAAGGGTGGTAGTCAATTATATGACATGGGTCTTTTTATAGTTAGGCTTTTGAATAGTATAGAAGCTTCTTTGTATCTGCCCACTTGGGCGTTATCAATCTTATATGCAATTATGGTAGATAGATTTGTAAAAAACGTTTGAAAAAAATTATAATTTTTTTTTCTGACTCATAGGAGCTTTTTTGAATATACATGCCCACTTGGCCGTTATCAAGTCTGATGAAAATAGGTCAGATATATATGATATATATATATATATATATATATATATATATATATATATATATATATATATACAACTTAATTATATGAAGAGTACTTGTGTATTTTACATTGCATAAGCTTTTAAATCTGACGTTTTATAAGCATTATGATTAATATCAGAGATGAATTTGACTTTAACTCATTGGCAGATGATTAGTATATAAATGATTGGTTATTTATGTTAAAATTGAACATCTTAAGATGGCCGCCATTTTGAAATCTTAATGGTGTGTGAATTGTGGTTTTGTCTATTTTTTATGTCTATGATGGTTTTGGATTATTTATTTGCATCACTATAGCAACAATCTATCCGTGACAAAGGCTGTTGCCGAAACCCGTTGAATGTTTGGCTGAAATAAATTGGTTTTTGCACATCGGAGGTGTCCTGGTTCTCCTGATATTTCAAGGGAGTGGTGAAGGATATTTTGGGCGTCTAGGAGCCCGTCCAGGACCGCTGTGTTGGAGCACCCGCGCTCCAGGGCTTGTTTCTATTATATGATATATATATATATATATATATATATATATATATATATATATCTCCAGAACAAAGGAAATTACGCTGCACTCCACTAGTTTTAGCACTTCCAAATTATTTAATAGTAATATTATTTACATTTCGCCAAACAGTGCCTATGCATTTCTGCTTTTACAGCCTTGTTCACGGTGAATGAGGTTTCATTAAAAAGATATTAGTATGTGCAACCCCAATACTCACTGAGGGGTACTCTGGGATTCGTAGTCCGGTTCCCAGAGTACCCCTCACTGGAGAGTGGGGTGGTACACTTTTTTTGGAAAATTTCGTGAAACAACGCCAAAGGCATACGCAAATAAAAAAACACTTTTTCTATGGAAACATGGTCCTGAATATCTTTCTATCTATCTATCTATCTATCTATCTATCTATCTATCTATCTATCTATCTATCTATCTATCTATCTATCTATCTATCTATCTATCTATCCATCACAATAAAGGGAATGTGGGGTAAAGCACTTGGGGGCTCCACAGGGTAGAACTGAAGCTCAGTAATTTCCTCACGCACAATTGCTGTTACAGATTTTGACTGATAATACCCATATATTGGGCATACATGCAAACGCAGGGTCTATGGAGCTGACACCGATTGTGATGTTATAAAAGTAACTTAAAGAAAATACTTACAGTGTACAAGAAACTACCCCTAGGTTGGCAGCTGGGCCCACTGATCCTGGTTATTAAACAGGAACACACAAGGCGGTAACTGCAAAAGTGTAGAACTAAATACACAACCACGATAGACAAGGAGATTGCAAGGAGGAATGATTAACAGGGAAGAAGGGAAAATAAAGGGCACACTTGTCAGAAGGCAAGAAACAAACATCCAGATAAACTAGAAGCAAGACAGCAGAGAAACAGCAAAATGAGAACTTGAACAATGGAAATTAGAAGAAAGGTAAGTACTGGGAAATGGTAAATACAGAAGGAGAGGCTTCAAGGGAGCATTAGAAGTGCTGGTTCAGCAATCAATGAAACAAGGTAACACCGCATGCAGAAATAGTTTAAAGAATAAGGATTAGCTGAGGCTCAGGAGCCAAAGTAGCATTGCAGGGAGTGCTAGTTCAGGAACAAGGATTTGCAAAGGCTGAGTAGTCAAAGTAGTACTGCAGGGAATGCTGGTTCAGGAACAAGGATCTCCTAAGGCTCACGAGTCAGGGTAGTACTGCAGACAGTGTTAGTTCAAGGAACAAGGAATAGCTAAGGCTCAGGAACAGAAACAAGTAATACATATGACTCAGGAAAAGTAGAATAGCAAAAGCTCTGGAAATAAAGGAGGAATATCTAAGGCTCTGTAATAGGAACAACGAATAACCGTGCCTGAGAAATTCAGAAAAATTAGAATAGCTAAAGCTCTGGAAACAAGGGAGGAATAACTAGGGCTGTGGAACAGCAACAAGGAATAACTATGGCTCAGAAGCCTCAAGAAACAAATGTCAGTTTCACAAGAACACAGCCATAATCACCAACCCTGGACTGAAATGAGTAGGGGCTTAAAGGAGCGGACAGTAATCATGTGCATCAGGCGTGAGCAGACTAGCAACTGCCAGTTACATGTGTGCTGAATTGCTCTACCCATCTTGGCCTGCAGGGGTGGAGGCAAAGCAGTGAGCAGGGTATTATAGGTATTGGAATTCCAAGTGTGAGCAGACTGGCTTCCAGAAAACCTGTCATGGATTGCAAATGGATGGCAATTTACAAAAAGCTGCCAAATGGCTGGAAATCAGGATATGCATTCAGGGGAATGTCATGAAGCTTATTAGAGCATTGGAAAGTTCCCCCTTTGGCCCCCTTTGTGGTGGACATGAGAGCATAGGGAACGAATTGTGATAGTAATCCCCTTCCCACAACCGGCTCCCAGGATCACAGATTGGATTTAGAGTCTTTGCTCCTATGTAATCCATCAAAGGTGTAGCACAAGATATCAGGGGAACAGTTGGAAAAAATTGATGTTCCAGAGGGTAGACTAGTAGGCATTGCATTAGCAGCAATATTAGAGGCAGAACTTTGGAGGAGGAAGCACCCTCGTGTGGGGGACACAATTGAAAGTAGACTTGAAAAGTCCAAGTCCAGTAACGGAGGCTCTGGCTCTATAAGCAGGCTCTTTGGAGGCACTGGCTCTGTAAGTAGGTGATGAGGGCTCAGGCTATGAAAGCAAACAGTCTGGAGGCTTGGGGATGGATGATAGATAGTCCAGAGACTCTGATACAGATGTCAGGCATTCCAGAGACTTGGGGTAAGTTGACAGGCTGTCTAAAGACTCAGGTTTGGATGGCAGGCAGTCCAAGGACTCATGTTCAGATGACAGACAGGCTGCAGGCTTGGATTCAAATGGTAGGCAGGCTGCACTCTCGGGTTCAGATGGAAGACAGGTTGTGGGCTCAGACTCAGATGGCAGACAGGCTGCGGGCTCCGGCTCAGATGGCAGGCAAGCTGCAGGCTCGGGGTCAGAGGGCAGGCACGCTGAAGGTTGAAGTTCAGAAGGCAGGCTGGCTAAGGACTCTGGCTTTGAAGGTGACAGGCCAGCTGTGGACTCTGGCTCTGGATGAGGCTGGCAGGCTGAGGGCTCTGGCTCTGAAGGTGGCTAGCCGGCTGAGGACTCTGACTCTGATGGCAGGCTGGACGAGCTGAGGACTCTGGCTCTCAAGGCGGCTGGCTGGCTGAGTACTCTGGAGACTCTGCAAGAAGACAAGCTGAACATGAAGAGGCAAAAGGCCGATATTCTTTAAACTCTGAGAATGGTAGTAGGTCATGAACAGTACATTTCCTGTTGTCAGTAGTGAAATCTTGACAGTTCCTTGGCACATTACAAGAATAGTGCTTGTCTTAGAGTCTCTGAGGACCAGACTTACTTTACTATAAGGCAGTTCACACCTCCTAGTCAGAGGGAATAAGTCAGAGATTACTTGGTCATGAGAATTACTTTCATTTTCTTCTGTACCACAAGGTGGTAAGGAAGCATCAGAGCATAGAGTACTAATATTTCCAGACTTTTCAATTTGTGGTGTGCTTGAAGGCAAGATTGCAAAAAAGGGGTTAGGATTTTGTTCCTTCTCGGTGAGGAGGTTGACATCAGTCACAGCAGTTAGATCAAGAGTGTGGTCACACTCACAGGATAGAGTAATTTCAGGGATTATATGTGGCACTGGTTCAGGTTTTGTCTGTATGTCAATGGCTAGTATATTTGACACTTCTGGGGTAGAACTGACTTTATCACCAGGAAGAGAAAGCAAAGAGATGTTTAGAGCTTTGTCTGTTTTTTTGGGTTTCCTAAAAGTGTAGGGACTCATCTCAGACATATCGCCTAAATTTAGCACTAGAAGACAAACTTCAGAGGAGGTAAACAATTCAGAATTCAAACAAATGATTTAATTAACTGCACTTTGAGGCAAGGTACCATGGCTATTCTGAGTGGAATCTAGATGGTGAGCCTCATTATTATTCAGGCAACCATTCAACCAGCTCTGAAGGGACTGCAAAGTTTAATTCTCCATTTGTAAGTAATTTAACAGAGATGCAGAAAAGTATTCTTCTACAGGGGTCATAGATTCCCACTTGAACTCTGGGGTATAGTTTTTCATCTGGGTCTTAGACTTCATTATATTGTGTGAAGATTGTACATCTTTCAATACAAGGACAGTAATGGGTTTGGCAACTTCACAACACACAACAGCACTAAACCTTGGATTTTTTTTATACTTGCTACTCAATGCCTGGGTTCTAGTAGGTCTCTTCTCTCTTTTGCTAACCCAATCATTGTTTACCTTAAATGTCGTTTTAAGAATTGTCTCTTTAGTATCAGGGACTGTGATCTTCACTGGGTCGCAAGTCTGGGCTATGTCATTCAAATGGTAAACAGAGGTTGTGAAATGCCTCTGTTCTTTCTTTGGTTGTTGTGTGGTTGAATACTGTATTCTACAACAACTTTCAGCAGACATGCAAAAATCAAAACTCTTGTTCAGCAAACTCCTTTTGCAATGCTGACACAGTCATTGACTCTGGATCAGAGCAGAAGATTAAGGCCCTCATTATAACCCTGGTGGTAAATCCCGGTGACCGGCGTGCCGATGACCACCAACATACTGTGTCCGTGGTGGAAATCCGCAATGGGTATTATGACTCACACTGAGAATACCGCCACTATACAGACACCCACACCAGTCCGCCACACCAAAGGTCAGTGATAAACTGACGATACCAAAACCCACACTGTTACGCCAACAGAAATACGCCCACAGTATCATGACCCACGGATCAACGCAGCGGTCATTTAACCGCGGTAATCCATTGGCGGTACACACTGCTGCGCTCAAAATACACACACACTTAGAAAACACAACCACATTGGACAATTCAAAATACACACACCTGACACACATACACACACCACACCCACGCACTCTCACCACTATAAAACACACACCCACATTACGCACAACCCCTTACACTAAAAAATTTGGATGAAGCAGAGAGACAGAAAAGCAAAGACCACACCATCATCCAGAGGCACACAACACCATCACTCATACACCATCCACCCACATTACACCACACACCCCAACACATCACCCCACACATCACATCAACCATCACCTCACACATAACTCACAGCACATCATGGCACCTCAAAGACACCCCAGGTTTTCTGAGGAGGAGCTCAGGGTCATGGTGGAGGAAATCATCCTGGTAGAGCCACAGCTATTCGGATCACAAGTGCAGCAGACATCCATTGCAAGGAAGATGGAGCTATGGCGGAGAATTGTTGACAGGGTCAACGCAGTGGGATAGCATCCAAGAACAAGGGATGACATCAGGAAGAGGTGAAACGACCTACAGGGGAAGGTGTGTTCCATGGTTTCAAGACACCAGTTTGGTGTACAGAAGACTACCACCTCCCCCACAACTAACAACATGGGAGGAGCAACTCTTGGCAATAATGCATCCCGAGGGCTTCGCAGGAGTAGCAGGAGGACTGGACTCTGGTAAGTCATATCTTTACTATTATATCTCCCCACCCTACCTGCATGCCATCACATACTGCCACCCTCACCCTCACTCCATGACTCCACCATCTCCCACACACCCCACCATCACGCCCCACCACTCCCACAACCAAGCCCTGCAAGCAACAACCTTGCATGGACACCCATCACAGACATGCATGGATTCCCATCACCAAAGCATGTCCAATAGAGAGACTCACCAAGGGCACACAATCACCACTCACACAAGGGCCAAGGCGATAGTGCAAGCACAGTAATAGAGGGAAACAAACTCATTGCACAAGATGGCACACACAGATAAAATACCAATGCATTCACCCCACAGCAGGACCCCTACCCAACGTCACTGGACATGAGGTGCAAGCCATATCCAGTCCCCACACAGAAGAGGCCCACAGTGACGACAGCATCTCTGCATGCCTGGATCAAGATGACCAGCCTGACCTATCAGGGACCTCTGGACAGTCGGTTCCCCAGCCACAGTCCCAGGCCACCACAGAACCTCCCCCCTCAGGAAACACCACCACAGCACCCACCCAGCGGGCCCATGCCACTGTCCCCAGGACACGTCAATCACCAGTGTGTCCACCACTACAGGACCCCAGGCAAACCCACTAATCCAGGACGATCAGGGACCTGGGGGCAGTGGCAGTAGGCACACGGTTCAGGGGATGGAGGCACAGGACAACAGGGAAGCTGGGAGGACTGCTGTGCGACAGGGGGAGGACAGGCCCAGGGAACCGGCCTTCCATGAGGCACTATCAAACATCATGGGAGCATACCACCATTCCCAGGAGACCAAGGGCACGGTACTGGCCAAGTTTCAGGAGACCCAGCGGCTACAGGAGGGACAATACATGGGGATGAGGCAGGACCTCACCAACATCTACAGCATCCTGGTCACCATAGCAGGGGTGCTGGCTGACATAGGCAAGACCATGAGGGAGGCAGTGGCACAACAAAGGGCCCCTGAAACTTGCCAAATCGAGGAACAGCCCTCCACCTCTGACAGCGCTAGTGGACAGGAGGCCCCGCCACAGGAACAACAGCCCACCAGCACTCCACACACCCCCAGAAGGAGAACCACCCCGCATACGGTCCCTGCGATCCAGGCAGAAGACAGAGAACATTGCCAAGGCCCCTGCCAGGAACTAGGACCCTCCTGATTGTCACCCTTCTGTCCCACTATGTCACCCTGTCCACCTTGAACTGCCATTACTCCCCTTCCTATGCCCCATTGGACAATACACCTGTGATACCAAGAGACTGGACTCTACTGTGGAACTTCCTCCACCATCACCCCAGCCCCTTCCACATACCTCTATACACATTAGCCCCTAAATAAAAACCCTTGAATCACAAACCAATCTGGAGTCAGTCTGATCTTTCACAAATGTATTAATACAACATCACCAATAAATATCAATGTAAATGTTAATTTGCTCATACCAATGTATGACAGTTGTTGGGCAGCAGTACATATAGCAGAAGGCAGAATGAGGTACCCAGATCTGAAAAATTTAAAGCCAAAGGGAACTGTCAGTGTCCATAGACAGAGGTTAAGAGGCAGACTTATACAATGTCCTACAATATTCAGAAATGTGAAGAGCAGTTACAGTCTCGTACCTGTGTGTCACTGGAAGTACTGCCTGATGATGTTTGTTCAGTTGTCAATATCTTCTTCCTTTGCCTCCTCTTCCTCACTGTCCACAGCCTCCACTGCTGCCACAAGACCATCATCAGGCCCATCCTCCTGCAGAAAAGGCACCTGGCGTCACAATGCCAGGTTGTGCAACATGCCACGATTATCTGGCACACCTTCTTTGGTGAGTAGTATAGGGAGCCATCTGTTAGATGGAGGCATTGGAATCTGGCCTTCAGGAGGACGAATGTCCTCTCAATAATACGCCTAGTTCACCCATGTGCCTCATTGCAGCGGTCCTCTGCCCTTGTCCTGGCATTCCTCACTGGGGTCAGTAGCTATGACAGGTTGGGGTAACCAGAGTCACTTGCAATTGTTGAGGGATAACTGTTAGACACACACGAACCCTTAGGGACTACCCCATACCCAGACACCTACTCATACTGTGTGGGGACCTTGGGCTCACCGATTAGCCACACCCGGTGCCTCCGGAGTTGGCCCATTACATAAGGGATACTGCTATTCCTCGAAATGTAGGCATCATCCACAGAGCCAGGATACTTGGCATTCACATGGGAGATGTACTGGTCTGCTGTTAGAAATGGGGTTTTTGGTTGGCAGTCAGGTTACCCCCTGTCCAAGCAAAAGCCCTCACTCTAGTCAGGGTAAGTCACACACAATCCAAGATTATCCTGTGCCAACACCCTCTGGTAGCTTGGCACGAGCAGTCAGGCTTAACTTAGAAGGCAATGTGTAAAGTATTTGTGCAATAAATCATACAATACCACCATATAGCACCACAAAAATACACCACACAGTGTTTAGAAAAATATATAATATTTATCAGGATAATAGTAGGTCAAAAAGAATAAAGTTTGCAATGGGAAATTGTAGAGATATCATTGAAAAGTGATATAAAGTGTCTTAAGTCTTTAGAATATAAACAAAGTCTCTTTCAAGCACAAGTACCTGGTTTAGAGTGGAAAAATCTCCTCAGAGGGCCACAAAAGAAGAGGTGCGTGGAAAAAGGGTGTGTGCGTCGATTTCTCCCCAGCACACACGGACTTGCGTTGTTATTTTCCATGCGGGGAAGTCGTGCGTCGTTTTCCAGCGCGCGGACAGTCTCTTTTCGTGGATCGCGGGGATTACCAGATGTCCCAGGTCTGTGCGTGGATTTTCCTGCTTGTTTTCCGGATGCGCGTCGTTCTGCGGGGCTGCGCGTCGAAATTACGATCTCACGGCAGGCGTTGCGTAGATTTTCGTTCGTCCCAAGAGCGTCGCGTCGGTGTGCGGCATTTTTCTTGCCGCGGAACAAGCTGTGCGTCGAAATTTTCGGCGCACGGAGCGTCCAAGTGAAAGAGGGAAGTCTTTTTGGTCCTGAGACTTCAGGGAACAGGAGGAAAGCTCTATCCAAGCCCTTGGAGAGCACTTTCACAGCCAGACAAGAGTTCAGCAAGGCAGCAGGCCAACAGCAAGGCAGCAGTCCTTTGTAGAAAGCAGACAGGTGAGTCCTTTGAGCAGCCAGGCAGTTCTTCTTGGCAGGATGTAGTTTCTGGTTCAGGTTTCTTCTCCAGCAAGTCTGATGAGGTAGGGCAGAGGCCCTGTTTTATACCCAAATGTGCCTTTGAAGTGGGGGAGACTTCAAAGAGTGGCTAAGAAGTGCTCCAGGTCCCCTTTCAGTTCAATCCTGTCTGCCAGGGTCCCAGTAGGGGGTGTGGCAGTCCTTTGTGTGAGAGCAGGCCCTCCACCCTCCCAGCCCAGGAAGACCCATTCAAAATGCAGATGTATGCAAGTGAGGCTGAGTACCCTGTGTTTGGGGTGTGTCTGAGTGAATGCACAAGGAGCTGTCAACCAAGCCCAGCCAGACGTGGATTGTAAGGCACAGAAAGATTTAAGTGCAAAGAAATGCTCACTTTCTAAAAGTGGCATTTCTAGAATAGTAATATTAAATCCGACTTCACCAGTCAGCAGGATTTTGTATTACCATTCTGGCCATACTAAATATGACTTTCCTGCTCCTTTCAGATCAGCAGCTGCCACTTCAACAATGTATAAGGGCAGCCCCAATGTTAGCCTATGAAGGGAGCAGGCCTCACAGTACTGTAGTGTAAAAACGAATTTAGGAGTTTTACACTACCAGGACATATAATTACACAGGTACATGTCCTGCCTTTTACCTACACAGCACCCTGCTCTAGGGGTTACCTAGGGCACACATTAAGGGTGACTTATATGTAGAAATAGGGGAGTTCTAGGCTTGGCAAGTACTTTTAAATGCCAAGTCGAGGTGGCAGTGAAACTGCACACACAGGCCTTGCAATGGCAAGCCTGAGACAAGGTTAAGGGGGCTACTTAAGTGGGTGGCACAACCAGTGCTGCAGGTCCACTAGTAGCATTTAATCTACCAGCCCTATGCACACAGGGTGCACCTTACTAGGGACTTATAAGTAAATTAATAGTCCAATCAGGTATGATTCAAGGTTACCATGTTTTAAGGGAGAGAGCATATGTACTTTAGCACTGGTTAGCAGTGGTAAAGTGTGCAGAGTCTAAAAACCAGCAAAAGTGAGATCAGAAAAAGAAAAGGAGGAAGGCAAAAAGTCTGGGGGTGACCCTGTCAAAAAGCCAGGTCCAACATCTGCCAAACACACCATTTGCACATTTATTGAATGGTAGCTTTTTCTATTTCTGTACATTTGTTCATTTCTGCGGGGGGACAAATGCCACATGTGTCCCATCAATGGCACCAATGATGTAGGGGATATGTCCCAGGGCATAAAAGTCAGCTTTCACTTTGGGCAAATCCTCCACCTGGGGAAACACGATCTAGCTGCACATGTGTTTCAGCAGGGTGGACAGCACTCTGGTCAACACGTTAGAAAACATTGGCTGAGACATCCCTGATGCCATGGCCACTGTTGTTTGAAAGGAGCCACTTGCCAAGAAATGGAGCACTGATAGGACCTGCACTAGACGGGGGATTTCTGTGGGATGGTGGATAGCTGACATCAAGTCTGGCTCCAATTGGGCACACAGGTCTTAGATTGTGGCACGATCAAGTCTGTAGATGATAATGATGTGTCTGTCTTCCATTGTCGACAGGTCCACCAGGGGTCTGTACACCGGAGGATGACTCCATCTCATCATCTGCCCCAGCGGATGTGGCCTATGGAGGAGAATGGTGAGCAGAGGGCCATGTACCACATAGGTTGCACAAGTGTGTTTGCAGTAAGGTGAGTAAATCCTTGTGTGGCCTAGTTTGTACGCATATCTGCCAAATTGTGCTGTGACGGAGTTAGGTGCCATGCCATGTGCCCCCCTGAAATGGCAGCTGCCTGACTTTTGAGGAGGGACAAGGGGAAATGAGGTAACTGTGCTGGCATTGTGCAGCGTCACGATAAGCGGTCGATGACCTCCATTTTCTATCTGTTCACTCACTTGATATCTGACCTTCAACAAGCGATGACCTACACTGCAAGTGCTGCTGTGACCTGAGTCTAGAAGCAACAATGGCTATAGTGTCTGGGGAAAGGGCCCCTGCCTTCACCACGGAGGAGTTGGACAAACTGGTGGATGGGGTCCTTCCCCAGTACACGCAACTCTACGGTCCTCCAGACAAACAGGTGAGTACACTGTGAGCATGATGTGTGGGCAATGCCTGTTTGGAGTGGTGTGGATGGAAGATACATGTGGGGGCTGAGGGCTGCATGTGAGGATGGTGAGTGTATGTGCGTCGGGCATGGGTGGGAACTGGTGAGCAATGAGTCTGACGGTCCGGACGGGTGAGTAATGTCCTTTCCTCCTGTACCTTTCCTCTAGGTCAGCGCCCACCAGAAGAAGGGTATTTGGCATGCCATCACCAAGGAGGTGCGGACCCTGGGGGTCTATCATAGACGGAGCACCCACTGCCACAGGAGATGGGAGGACCTACGTCACTGGAGCAAGTAGCCAGGGGGAGGCCCAGCTGGGGCTGGCCTCCCAATGAGGAAGGGGTGCCTGTCGCACCATGACCCCCCTGATGTTCCGGATCCTGGCAGTGGCATATCCGGAGTTGGACGGGCACTTGAGGCCATCACAGCAGCCACAAGGGGGTGAGTACAGTGTCATTAAGCTGACTCTGCACGCTTTACAAAATGTCTGGGTGGGGGATGTGGGCTTTGGGTTCCCCTAGGCCAGGGCGAACTTGGCAGAGTAGGTCACTTGTTGGGCAGGCTCTGAGGCACTCCAACCCCAATATTTTTAGTGGGCATATTCAACTGGGCAGACTCCTGTGGATTCCAGGTGTGCAGCAAATGGTATTGGACGTAGTACCCCATGGCCTAGTGAATTTCCTACTAACTGCTAGTGCATGGCCTATTGCATAGGGCTGCTCCCTGTGTGTTGTGTCCGCCAACGGTAGTGGTGTTGCTGGCATTGACCATGTGTGTTTTCTGTCTTCCCCCCTTCTTGTTTTGTCACCCTGTCCTTGCATGCATTAGCATCATCTGGAGGAGAAGAGGCACCGGCGACGGAGCAGGAGCTGCATCTCACATGGCCCTGGAGGGTGTATCCATGGAGGTTGAAGGTGCCAGTGGGACGGAGGGCGAGGGGAACTCCATGACGGGTACAGGAGGGGATACCAGCAACAGCGACTCCTCCTCCGATGGAAGCTCCCTGGTGGTGTCGGACACCTCTGTGCCCACCCCAACAACAGGTACAGCTGCCACCCCCACTACCAGCACCTCCCTCCCAGCAGCCCCTCAGTGTGTTTTCCATGCCAGCTCACCGAGGAAGGTGTGCATCTCCTTCGACCCAGGCACCTCAGGCCCTGCCCCAGTCAGCCCTGCTGCCCTCAGTGAGGAGGCTATTGACCTCCTGAGATCCCTCACTGTTGGCAGTCAACCATTCTGAATGCCATCCAGGGTGTCGAGAGGCATTTGCAGCAAACAAATGCATACCTGGAGGGCATTCATTCTGGTGTGATGGCCCAACAGAGAGGATTCCAGGCTCTGGCCTCAGCACTGATGGCAGCCATTGTCCCTGTGTCCAGCCTCCCCCCTCCAAAGTCCACTATCCAGACCCAATTCCCTCTACCTCAGCCTATCCAAAGCACACCATCAGACCAGTATGCACACACATCAACACATAAAAGTGGCTCAGGAAAACATAAGCACCACACATCCCACAGGCACTCACACAAGCACCATACCCATGCACACATATCAACATCCAGTGCCTCCACTGTGTCCCCCTCCTCCACGTCCTCCACGTCCTCCACCTCCCTCCCAGTCTCGTCTCCAATCACACCTGCATGCACTACATCATCAGCCACTGCCTCCATCACCAGCACGCCAATCACTACACACCGCTCACATGCAGTCACCACCCCCACTACCATTCACATGTCCCCTGTGTCCTCTCCCTGTGTGTCTGTAAGCCCTCCTCCCAAAGTACACAAACGTAGGCACAAACCCACTCAACAGCCATCCACCTCACAACAGCCTCACAACCCATGCACCTTCACCCAAACTCAGCAGACGTACACCTCATACAACCACTACCTCTTCCTCCACTCCCATACCACCTCCATCTTACCGTCCCAGTGTGTCTAAAAAACTTTTCCTAGCTAACATTAACCTCTTCCATACAACCCCCGTCCTTCCCCTAGGGCCAGGATGTCTAGATCCCAGCCCAGCACCTCAGCCACCAAATCGGCATCCGCTGTGGTTCCTGCTAGTCCAGTACGTTCTAAGGGGGCACCCGTCAGAGCTGCCAGTGTGCCACCGACAGAAAAGAAGGGCCACCCTATTGCAACCACCTGCAAAGGTAAAACATTTGCCGGCTTCCAGCAGGGGACAGTCACACCACCCACCCTGCAAGGCCTCGTCCAAACACCGAGTGGACAGTGCCAAGGTCCCTGCTACGACTGTCAAGATGGGGAAGGGTCACAAGCCAAAGGGCACTTCACCTCTGGGCACGATGTCTCCTGGTGAGGGGCTGGTGACCACCATATCATCAGGGATAGCAGCTACATGCACCATAGTCACCACCACCACTCTGACCACCACCTGCACCGCCACTTGGACTACCACCTGCACCGCCGCTGCCACAACGTCAGTCTGCAGCATCCTCCCTGAGGATCAGCCATCAGAGGCTGCCAGAGACGGTATGGTGTCTCCATCCACCACAACAGTCCCTTGCACCATGGCCAGCACTTGCAGCATCTCTGCCGCAGCACCATCAGCCGTGGAACCATCAGCACTGCCACGTGCACAGCAGATGCCACTCTGTCGGAAATCAGCCCCATCCCCAGTGTGCAGCTGTCAGAGTCTGCAAGTGATGTCCTGGACCCTGGACACACCACTTGAGACCCCACCTCCAGCACTGACACGAACAAGCAATTGGCAGCCTATATCGCCGCAAGATGGCGTGTGGCTCTGCCTTCATGGAGTATCATGCTACCTGTTCCAGGTACATCATGTGGCTAAGACATCCAGGTGAGACAAAGTCAACTGCCACACCCCAGGTGCAGCATCACTGGGCACAAAGCCACCTCCAGAACCTGTGGAGAAAGGCATCCACTCACCCAGTCCTTGGCAGGTTGAAACACTCTGGGCACAAAGACCCCTCCGGAACCAGTAGAGAAAGGCATCCACTCTCTCAGTCCATGGCAGGATGAAGCACTCTGGGCACAAAGCCCCCTCCAGAACCAGTGGAGAAAGGCATCCATTTGAGAGACTGTGGCCTTGTACTCCCAAGGACCAAGCAGTGGGCAAACCACCCACTTGAGAGACTGTGGTTTTGCACTCCCCAGGACCAAGAAGTGGGCAAACCACCCACTTGAGAGACTGTGGCTTTGCACTCCCCAGGACCAGGCAGTGGGCATGGAGCCCCCTCGAGGAGCAGTGGTGTTGTATCATCATCTGGCTTAGATGCCCCCCTCCCCTTCCCCCTGAGGTGCCTGTTTCATTTTCGACCTGATGCCCCTGCAGCGTTCTTTCCGTTTTGAGGCAGGTGTCATATGTGGGCTTCACCCATGGTTTTTTGGGACCACTGGTCCACGGACATTTCATGGGACAGTGTACGGACTTGTGTACTTGCTATAAATATTACAAGCAAGTTACACTAGTTAAACTCATTTTGTTTTGTCCTTGCATTCTTCCAGGGGGTGACGGGGTGTATCTGTGATGTTATTGGATATGTGTGTGTGTATGTTGTTGTGGGTGTGGGTGTTGCGTGCCGCGTGTGTGCGTCACTCTCTTTTCCCTCCTCCCCTGTGTGCTAGGTGCAGTACTTACCGTTGTCATCGCCGCCGCCGCCTTCTTTCCACTTCTTGGTGTATTAATAGAAACAGCAACATGGGTAGGATCTGCAATTCAGACTCCATGGTGTCCTAGTTCTTCCTTGGGTGTCGAAGGGTGAGTGGTTTCCCTTCTGTGTACTATTTCCGCTGTGCTTTTGATGCCATTGGTACTGTCCTGAAAAGCTGGCGGATTGGTGCCTTGTAATAGTGTAGGCGGCACATTGTCTTCCGCCTGTCTGTTGGCGGTTACCGCCACGGTGTTTGTTGCTACCTCCGTGGCGGTTGGAGTGTTAAAGTGGCTGTCTGTGTTGGCGGTTTCTGCCATGGTCATGATCCCATTTTTTTTACCACCGGCCTGTTGGCGGTATTACTGCCACTTTAACACAGACCGCCAGGGTTGTAATGAGGGCCTAAGTGCCTCATTACTGGCTGACCGACAGGAGCATTGTAATATGTGTTGCCACTGGGCTGACAGGCAGGAACATTGTTAAGATATTGGCCTTAGCTCCCTTAGGGGACAATGCAGACAGTGCGCATTCTGATGGTGCTGGACAGAGGGTCCCCCAAAACTTCCTTTCTACCAGCCTTTTCATGGGGGCTCTCCCACCATGAAAAGGCTAGCATGAGGTGGGTTTGTAATCAGTGAAGCAGTGCTGAGTTCATTGTTGCCATGTCTGATTGCAAGCCCGACCACTGTCATGCCATCTGGAAACATGTTCCCAGCCTGGACGTGGTCCTTTGGCGGTCCAACAGCCAAAGTCGTAATTTGGTGGTTGGACTGCCAAAGCCGCGGTGGTCCGAAAGCGACCACAATGACTGCCAACCTCATAATGAAGCCATGAGTCAGGATCTGGCAAAGAAGTCATTGAGAGCCAATGAGTAAAATATTCAGATCAGAAATCTCTCATATGAAGAGTCTTTGTCGTAGGACTAGGGTTAACATCCTCAAATCTTTAAGTAGACAATTAGGCCCTCAACACAACCCTGGCAGTTGGTGATAAAGTGGCATTAATACTGCCAGCAGGCCGGCAGTAATACATGTGGAATTATGACCACAGCAGAACAGTTCAGACAGACAGTCCCCCCTTACCCCTCAAGTATAATGCAAGGACAACTACTATGGAGTAAAAAGTGTGTAATAGGAGAAAGTAGTAGCAAGACGTGCATCCAAATCAGAGAGTATATACATATTTACAATGCAAGGGACACTGCCCAGTCCTCAATGTACGTGGGCCGCAGGGCCACATCACAAAGTCCAAGGCCCCACCTCACTCCTGCAACAACAAGGAGAGAAAACTGCAGGGGCATCAGGTTGAAAATTGCCACCAGGCACCTCAGGATGACGGGGAACGGGCGGCACCTCAGCTGGAAGATGGTACGATGTCATTGGTCCTGGAGGGGGCAACATGCCCTATGCTTGGTCCTGGGGAGTGCAAAACCACAGTCTCTCGAGTGGGTGTCTTTCCCACTGGTCCAGGAGGGAGCATCATGCCCTGTGATCTTCGTCCTGGGAAGGATGGGGTGAGTGGATGGCATCTCCACTAGTTCTGGAGGGGGCTTCGTGCCCTGTGAGCTTCATCCTCGGGAGGATGGGGTAAGTGGATGGCTTCTCCACTGGTTCTGCAGGGGGCATCGTGCCCTGTGATCTTAATTCTCGGGAGGATGGGGTGAGTGGATAGCAGCTCCACTGGTTCTGGAGGGGGCATCCTGCCCTGTGATGCAGATCTTGTGGAGTGGAAGGTCACAGTCTTTCAGCTGGGTGTCATACCCACAGGATTTGCAGGGGACAGGCCACACAACAGCCCATGGACGCAGAACTACACACTGTCTGCCGGAGGAGACAGCTGCACAGAGGTGGCAGTGGTGGGGGGAGGCTCCAGTCCATCCCCCGCAGCCTGGGACAGCTGCCTACTGGGGCTCCTGCTGCTGGTGGCGGTGCTGGTGGCAGAGCTGGCAGTGGTGGGGGGAGGCTCCAGCCCATCCCCTGCAGCCTCAGACAGCTGCACCACCTTGGTTGGTGGTGTGGGCTCCAACTGAGTCCTAGCACCAGGCCTATAGTCCTTCCTGCCTGCTGGTGCAGGATCCTTGCCCTTCCTGCCAGCAGCTGGGGATGGCTCTTTGCTCCTTTTGGCAGCAGTTGGGGATTGCTCCTTGCCCTTCCTAGCAGCAGCTGGGGGTGGCTCCTTGCCCTTCCTTGCAACAGCTGGCGGTGGCTTCTTGCCCTTACTTGCAGCAGCTGGGGGAGGCTCCTTGCCCTTCCTTGCAGCAGCTGGGGGTGGCTCCATGCCCTTCCTTGCACCAGATGGGGTTGGCTTCTTTCCCTTCCTTGCAGCACTTGGGGCAGGCACCCTTTTCGTGTGGCTGCCTGGTGCCCTGGATCCTTTTCCACCTGGAGTTGCTGTGGACACTAGTGGGCCCGTGGACTGGGTGGCTGAGGTGCTTGCTTGGGTTTTGACGGCCCTGACCTGACATGAAGGATGGGGGGCCTAAGGAAGAGGTCAATGGTGCAGAGGAAAAGCTTCTTAGGTACATTGGGGAGGGAAGAGGGAGAAGGTTAGTGAGTGGAGGAAGAGGAAGTGGTGGTAGGAGGTGTCTGTCTTATGTGTTTGGTTGCAGGTTCATGGGCTGGATGCTGTTATGAGGTGGATGGCTGATGGGTGTCTGAGTGCTTGCGTTTGTGCACTTTGGGAGGAGGGGGCACAGACACAGTGTGACAGGACACAGGGGACGTGTGCATGGATGTGGGGCTGGTGACTGCCAGTGAGGTGTGTGCTCTGATAGGTGTGCTGGTGATGGCGGTAGTGGATGAGGATATAGTGCATGCAGGTGTGAGTGGAGGCGTAACTGGGAGGGAGGTGGAGGAGGATTTTGAGGGGGACCCAGTGGAGGCAGTGGATGTTGGTATGTCTGCATCTGGATGGTGTTTGTGTGAGTGCCTGTGGGATGATGTATGGTGCTTGTGTTTACCATGTCCACTCATGTGTGTTGTCCTGTGTGCATGCTTGTCTGCCTGTGTGCTTGGGAGAGGTTGGGGGGAATGGGATTGGGTGGAGGAATTTGGAGGGGGCGTGGAAACAGGGACAATAGCTGGCATCAGAGAGGAGGCCAGAGCCTGGATTGATCTTTGTTGGGCCGCCAAGCCAGTGTGAATGCCCTCCAGAAATGCATTGGACTGTTGCATTTGGGCTGCCAGCCCCTGGATGGCATTCACAATGGATGACTGCCCAACAGAGATGGATTGCAGGAGGTCAATAGCCTCCTCACTCAGGGCAGCAGGGCTAACTGGGGCAGGGCCTGAGGTGCCTGGGGCGAAGGAGATGCTCACCTTCCTGGGTGAGCAGGCATGGGAAACTCCCTGAAGGGCTGCTGGGAGGGCAGTGCTGGTACGGGGGTGGCAGCTATACCTGTAGCTGGGGTGGGCACAGAGGTGTCCACCACCACCAGGGAGCTTCCACTGGAGGAGGCATCATTGTCCGAACTGTCCCCTCCAGTCTCCGCAGTGGTGTTCCCCTTGCCCTCCATCCCACTGGTGCCCTCACTGTCAGTGGATTCAGCCTCTTGGGTCCTGTGGGATGCAGCTCCCTCCATTGCCGGTGCCTCTGCTCCTCCACCAGATGATGCTAATGCACAGAAGAACAGGGTGACAAAACAAAAGGTGGGGTAAGAAACAAAGGATACACTTGGTCAATGGCAGCACCAACACCACCGTTGGCGTACACAACACACTCACACACAGGAAACATCCCTAAGTATTAGGCAGTACAGTACCAGTCACAATGCTAGTCACCAGCCCATGGATAGGGGCATCTAAAGCAAATTACAGGATACCTGAGACCCACAGTCCCCTGCCCAGTAGTGGATACCTACTAGCTTGGTAGGAGGACTTTCACATAAGAACCCTGCCGAACATGGGACCTACTCTGCAATGTCAGGCCTGGCTTAGGGGCACCCACAAGACCTACATCCCCCACCCGGATACCACCCCACCAGGCATATGTTGTAATGAAGGGTACTGTACTCACCCCCTTGTTGCTGCTGTGATGCCCCCAAGTGCCTAGCCATCTCCGGGTAGGCCACCGCCAGTATGCAGGCCATGAGGGGGGTCAGGGTTCGACACGCACCCCTTCCTCGTTCGTAGGCAATCCCCAGCTGGGCCTCCACCATCTTCCATGCCCAGCGTCTCAGGTCCTCCCACCATTTCCGACAGTGGGTGCTCTGCCTGCTGTAGACCCTCAGATGTTCTGCCAGGGGTTTATCATGAATAAGTCCCAGTCAGAAGGCTCTGTAGCACAAGGGGACCATCAACACATGTGTTGCTCTGTTGCTCCATACTCAGGAGCCTTAGCTTCACTGTACATGACGTCATTCTCCCAAATATGAAGTGCTCTCCAGAGGTGTCATAACCTGACCTGGTCCTCAGCATTTCCACTCAAGCCCTTTATGGTTGTGCACTCTTTCTGTGCCTTATAGAACTCCTTCCTGGTGGGCCTATCATAAACCTACCTTCCATCAAGCTCAGGCAGATCTCCCAGGGCAGCAATGTCCTCCCCCGTAGGCTCCAGAGTGGCCTCTTCTGGCGCCCTATCAACCTGAACTGCAGGGGTTTTAGGGGTTGGTTTCTCTGCCCTTACCTTCCTTGGCAGCCTTCTGGGTCCTTTTTCCAGGTTCCACGCTTCTTTGACTCCCCTCTTGTACAGCCATGGACTGTGTGGTCCTGCAAACCTACTTAGGCAACCCTAACATCTCCAGGCATCGCTGAGCTCCACGTCCTCACAGATACTACAGATAGTGTGCCCTAGTCCATTGCCTGACAGAAAATCCACAGACAAGGTAAAGCTCACAACTACCTTAAGAGAGCCTAAGAGCCCCCACCCCTCAACACTCAAAAGGAATAAGAGCCACTGGGTAGTGAATCCTACAGTTGTCTGGTACTGCAACCTGGTGCAATGTATTAGGCACCACCTGCTCTGGATACACCAGATGACACCTTACAGTAGTCATTCCAGCTCTTGGGTCCCTCAGAGCCTCCACCCTCTGCCCATTTATGGTGAACCACTGCCTAGACTTAGAAGTATTCAAAGGCATGTGGGCTTTGGGCACCCTCTGCTTCTCTCCCAGGGAAACTAGGGTAACCTCTGCTGTACCCCCATACTAACTGGTACCAACTCCTCCCCAAGCTCTACATTGGCCGACCTTTAAGTGTGCCACTGATGGGGGGGCTATGCCCTCTTTGGGCACTTTGGATCCCCGTTTTTGTGCCTATCCGTGTCACATTCACAGCACTTGGGGGCAAACGTTCCAGTGTTCTTATCCTCAAATTATTTTCCCTTGGGTAGGATTGAATCTTTTTCCCTTTCCACTGTGAACTATTTTGGGGCTGAGAGAACTCCTTATTTTCTCTATTCCCTCTTTCTATCAGTGGGAATCCTAACCACCTTTTGGAAGTCCCCTCAGATCAGTCAATCAAACATGATTCATAGAGCGTGGCTAATAACCTGCAAGGGTATCCAGAAGTAGACAACATCGCTGCTAAGGGGTTCTGTTGAACAGCCAGATTTTGAGTCCTTTTCTGAATTGCAGAAGAAGATGAGGTCCATAGGTTAAAGGGGGGGTGCACGATTGTGCTGTGAGGTAGGAGAAGGAGCTTCTTCCACTGTTGCTTTGACATACGAGGGGGGTGTGTGCGATTGAGAGGGAAGTGGAGCACAGGTGTCTAGAGGAATGGTGGAAGTTCCGGCAGTGATTAATTAATGCTGGTCCTTGATTGTGAAGGACCTTGTAGGTGTGGATCAGCATCTTAAATTGACATTTCTTCTGAATGCGAAGCCAGTGGAGCTTCTTGAGGTGGGGAGTATTGTGCGTCCATTTGTGGTGGTGGAGGATAAGTCTGACTGCTGAATTCCATAAGGTCTGTAGTCATGAGGTGTCTGTTGATTCCTATAAGGGGGCATTGTTGTAGTCTGGGCAGGTGGTGACTGGAACTTGAGTGATGCTTCATCTCATTTTGACAAGGAGCCATTTAATGATTTTATAGAGCATGTGAAGAGTGAGGAAGAAGGGGGAAGAAACTTTGTTCATCTGGTTTTTCATGGTGAGCTTGCCATCCAGGATGATACCACGTTTGCCAGCATGGTCTGTTTGAGTGAGTTCTGGTCCTAGTTTGGTAAGCCACCAGTAGTCATTTCACAAGGAGGTATTGTTCCCTTAGATTTGTACTTCAGTTTTGCCTGTGTTGAGTTTTAGTCAGTTGTTACTCATCCAGTCTGTGATTCCCATCATGCACCTGTGGAAGTTGGCTTTGATGATGGAGGGGTCTTCTGATAGTGAGAGGATGAGCTGGTGTCATCTGCATAGGATATGATTTTCATTCCTTGGGTTCTGATGGTGTTGGCCAAGGGGGTCATGTAGATCTTGACCAGTGTAGGGCTGAGAGACGAGCCCTGAGGCATGCATCAGATGATGTTCTTGTGTTCTCAGGTGAAAGGCAGTAGGCAGATTCTCTGGGTTCTTCTGGTGAAGAAGGATGCAATCCATTTGATGGCATCTCCTTATATTCTGATGTGGGATATGGTGTTGAATGCAGTGAGAGCTCGAGGAGGATCAAGGCAGTCTTTTTTCCGGTCAAGGAGGATTCTGATGTCATCAGTGGCAGCACTCAGGGTGGTTGCGGTGCTGTGGTTAGTGCAAAATCCAGATTGGGAGGGGGTCCAGAAGATTGTTGATCCCCAGGTGTTCTGTGAGTTGGCGGTTGATGGCCTTTTCAAGGACTTTGAGGGAAATGGGACAAAGAGATGGGACGGTAATTCTTGAGTTTGCTGGGGTTGGCAGAAGGTTTCTTGAAAAGGGTTTAGCCTTCTGTGTGTTTCCATACTTCCTAAAAGGTGGCCGTGGTTATTGATGAATCAAAGATGGCAGTGATCATCTTGATCCCAAAGTTGAAAATGTGGTGGGGACAGCGGTCCTTGGGTGCTCCTGAGTGGACAGCGTTCATGATATCTGTGGTATTTTGTGTGCTGAGCTGGTACCAGGCAATATAGCAAGGGGGTTTGCATCCATGGGCAGCAGGAGGCTGAGGGTTGTAGTGTGTTGAGGTTTGAGGTTTTTGTAGATGGTGGAGCTCTTGTTGTAGAAGAAGACCACCAGGATGTCGAAGAGTTCCTGAGAAGGGTTGATGATATTTTTTTCAGCTGAAGGGGTTGGAGAACTCTGGCAATGTTGAAGAGCTCTTTGCTGTGTTTAGATTTGCCTTGGATGTGGCTGGCCAGGGCATACCTCTTCGTCTCTTTCAGTAGTTGTGGTAATGGTTGATGGACAACATGAAGATGACTCAGTCTGTGGGCTCCTTAGTAGTGCGCCATCTCCTTTCTTCTCACTTGCAGTTGTGTTTCATGGTTCTCATTTCTGTGGTGTATTAACAACCCTATTTGGTGGATCTCTTGACTTTGATGGGGTTGACAGGGATGACTCTGACTGCACAACCGGTAATCCAGACAGGAAGGCTCTTGACAGCCTGTTCAAGGGTGTTTGTAGTGTCAGGGTAGGAGGTTTTGAGGGTGTCGGTCCACTGTCTCTCTGAAACTCGGTTCCATCTGAGCTGTGAGGTGCTGGAAGACTTGATGGTGGTACTGGGAGATCCTGTGATATTAAAGTGGACAATGGTGTGGTCTTTACAACTGAGCTCAGTGACATGGCTGTATTTGACTCTGTTGTTAGCCATGGAAATGGGGTCAAGTGTGTGTCCTTCATAGTGTGGGGGGTTAGTGAGTAGTTGGGTGAGCCCAATGTTGTTCATTCTGTTGAGGGGGTTGGTAGTGTTGGTGTTTGTTGAGTCCATCAAGGTGAAAATGTAGGTCTCTGAGGAAGATGTAGTATTTCAAGTCAATGGTGAGTGGGGTGAGACATGTGGGATGGGAAACCAGAAACTGGAGCGTTGTAGTGGGGTCTGTAGGCGAGGGTGTTTCTATTGTTCTTGGCATTAATGTGAAGTTGGAAATTGAAGTGTTCCAAGATCGAAGTGGTGTCATCTGTGGTGGCAGTGCAGTGGATGGTTTGTTTGTAGATGATGGTGATTCAACCTCTGTGTTTGTTGATGCAGTCAGGGTGTGGTTTCTTGTAGCTGTCTGGAGTTGCTGAGGTGAGTTTGGGAGAGGATGTGGAGTTGACCGAGGTCTCACTGATGAAGATGAGGCTGGGGGTGAGGAGGTGATGTTGTCACATACCTTGGAGGCATGCTTGCAGAGTATTTTTGTGTTGAGCAGAAGGCAGTGGAGCTGTCTGAAGCTGTTGTGGTTGGCATGATGGTGGTTGTTGTGCGTGTTGGTGTCCCAGTGTTGCAGGAGAAGACACAGTGTAAAAGGTCCTACCATTGATTGTGGAGAAGTGTGGCAGCAGTTCATGTGGTGAAGTTTAGGGTCAAGGGCTGAAAGATCAGCTTGCTTGGCCTCGGGTCCAGATCTATCATGTGCTTCTCACAAGCCAGTTTCTTTGTCTCTAGGGGCAGCTCATTTTCACACATTTGAAGCTTGCCCATCTGCAGATTGAATGCTCTCTCAGCCTTTCTTTCCCTCACTTCCTCAGGGGCAGGATTGAGGAGAACACACTACTCCCTGGTTTTCCAAGAGCTCTATTTCTGAGGCCAAGTGGTTCACCACCTCTTCAGGCTGCTGCAGTTCAAGGTCTACTAGCGGAGCCTTCAACTCCTCTTCTAAGTCCTCTTCCTCCTTTACAAGGTTGGCATCTTGCGGCTCCTCTGGTGTAGACTGCATTCTCCTGACCTCCTCATAGGCAGGAGAGCTATCTAAAGGTCTGCCTTTTGACCTTCTTTCCTGCATTCACCTTTCTGTCCTTGTAGAGCTTCTGCAAATCAGCCTTGCTGAGGTCTTCAATCTTGAAGAGCTCCATCTCGATGCAGCAAAAACAATGTGGAGAAAATTTAAATTTAGAAAAGAAAGCAAAATTGCCAATTAAATCCTAAGGAAAATTTGAAAAGAGGTCAAATTATATAACTGGGATTTTAGTGTCACACTAATTACAATATGGTAGTGCACTAACATAAGTGCTTGATCTCATGTCTAAGCAATAATGTGAAAAAATTGGGTTGTTGTTTTGTGGGGGAGGTAAGCTCCATGCAAGCAACATATTCAGAGAAAAAAACACAAACCCAGTAACCAGGGGGCCTGGGTATGTAAATATATAACAGCAAAGGTGGTCCCAATGAGGGAAGTGTAGCCCTTGACTTCCTCAGCAGTAGTCATACACAAAAAACTTTCTCATGGATAAAGTTTGTTATGTAGTCTATATATTTTATTTTTATCTGATAATCAAAAACTTGGTTTCTTTACTCACGGTAACTATGTCTTTTAACACAATCTTTTCAAAAGCGAAAGTCTAACGTGGCATAGTATGTGATGTTGGTGAGAAAGCGGACAGTGGTATAAATATGCCTGTGAGTCACCCCCAAAGAATCTTTGATTCTCCAGTTTTACTTCAAAGACATTAGTGCAGTCATTAGATGTAGGAGGCTGGCTCTCTATGTAGTGTGCAAACCAGGCACACTGTGCAGAGAATCCAGGAAACCAGAAATTGGTTAATGTAATGATAAAACTAGACCATCTAATGTTCTAATTTTTATGGTAGCTTGGTTGACCAGTAAGACCAATCTTGGAGAAGTGCGAAGCATGTGTTGTACTCGCAGTATCAATAAAGCAAGACACACACTCAAAGGAATAACTTGAGACCAATTTACAAAAATACTTCACATTTTTATAACATTTTCAAGACCCTGGGCATCAAAATCAGGTAAGTACTTTTTATGTTATGATTTTTCAAAGTTTAGCCAAGCAGTCTTCTTGTGCGAAATTACGACCATAGGAATCAAAGGGAGAATACTTCAAAATTGCATATAAAATCAGGCAATGCATTTCCCAGTGTGTCCTTTTGACTTTAGGTTGAGGTAATCAAGAAGTCCTGTGAGCCATCCAGAGGCGTTCAGGCAGTTGCAGGTTTTGATGGGAAGAGCTGCTGAAAAGTCCTTGCAGCTGGCGCAGGACCACTGCGGGGGACCACTTAGAAAAGCAATGCACAGGTGGACTTCAAGGTGAGTCCAATGGGCCCAGGAAGGCAAGGTGCAGAGTAAATAGATGAGCCCAAAGTTGTGCGCAAAGGTGCCCTTGGAAGTAGGAGGGTGGTCACTTTGAGGGTCACTTGCAGGTCAGCAGGGCCACTCGGGTGGGTGGTCCTGGTGGTTTCTGCAGTCCCTTGACTAGGACTTCTTCCTGGTCCTTTTGGAGTACAGTTTGAAATTTTCTTCTTGGTGTCTGATGTTGAGTGACCAGTACCCCAGGCTTTTGCACCGTTCAGCCACTGGAGGGCACCGTACCACCAAAGGGAAGTGAACCAGGAGAGCAAGGGCTCTCACCCCAGGGTCCCAGAATCTTGTCTGGTGGTGGCAGGTTGGTTGTGACCGGCAGGCAACCATGCAAGGGTTAGATAGCTTTTGAAGGGGGCACCTCGAAGGTGACCGTTGGGTACATTTTGCAATAAATCCAATACTGGTACCAGTTTGGACTAATCATTCAGAGTTGTTTGAAACCAAACAATCCAGGGTGGCCATCATGTGATTGTGAAACTTGTACTGACCAATGTCCAGCACATGCATGCAAAATGGTTGTTATCTTCACTTACTATGCCCCAGGTTCAGCAGGGAGACAGTAGGGGCAGATTGCTCATGCATCCATGTTGACACATGCAATATATTGCACCCTGCCTTAGGGCTGGAAGGCCTCCCAGAGGGGCGACCTATCTATATTGCATGCAGTGTGTAGTGGACAGGGCACACAGGCTGTGTGCCATGTCAGTTTTGCACTTTAGGGTTGCACCAGGACACTCAGCCTGCAATGGTAGTGTTGGGTATACTTGGATGCATGGTCCCTGAGGGTGGCATAATCTGTGCTGCTGCCCTCAGGGGCCTACCCTTAGTACCCCATGCCCTGGGTACCTAAGTACCATTTACGTAGGATTTATAGTGACAGCTAAAGCTGTTGCCAATTTTGACAATATTTTACCCATTTTAGGGAAAGAACACCAGCACTGGGGACCTGGGTAACAGATCCCTATTCAACTCCAGTCCAAGGTGCATTTAGAAACCTGGAAAAAAGTGGAGGAGGGACTGCAACAAGGGTCCAGTTTCCCACAGTGGGAACAAATGAAAGTCCACTGCTGAGGACTGATATTTTGTCAGGTGAATGTCTGTGTCTGGACAAATTGAAAATGGAAGCCATATTATAAGTAGTGGTATTGGTCTCTTAGACAGAGGTTGTCATAGAAGTACTCTGTCCTACCAAGAATACTATTGCTGTGTGGTCTGAGTCTCCTGAAAGTAGCTAAGGCCACTGCCCCAGATTCTGCCTCTTCTGCTCCTCTGGGGTCCCTCCTCTCAGCCTCTGGACCTACAAGTCATGACTTGTGCTTATAATATTGGGGTGCTTTCGATACAATCATCTTGTCCTGATGATGACCCGTTTCTAAGTCATCTTGCCTTTGGGTCGAAAAATCAACAAAATTGAATGTGGACTGTTTTTAAGTTGTTAGTGGAATTCCAACGCTCACAATATGGGTGTTAAGCAAAAGATCATAGGATCCTATCACTCGCATATGTATATATTGTCTTGTAAATGTCACTGGTGCACTTCTATGTTCACTTTACTCATCTACTCTGTGCCGTCACTAATTAGGGAACACCTAATATATTCGGAACTTTTGCACATTTATGTTCAACAGAAACAATTCATAACAAACTTTATCTGCGAGGAGGTCTTTTGTCTGATTACTTCAGAGAAATTCAAGGACCACTCAAGCAAGAGCCACAATCCTTGTCAGAGTGAAACACAAAAGTCACTAATTTAATCTGTGCTTATTACTCTGGTAGCTTGCCACAAACAGTCAAAGATAAGTTAGAAACTATGGCCCTCATTACAACACTGGTCGGTCAGTGATAAAGCGGCGGTAATGCTGCCAAACAGGCCGGCGGTAAAAAAAATGCAATTATGACCACGGCAGACACCGCCCTCACATACAGCCACTTAAACACATCGACTGCCACGGCGGTAGCAACAAGCACCGCAGCGGTAACCGCCAACAGCTAGGAAGAAGACAATGTACTGCCCAAAGTATTACAACAGGCCTATCCGCCACCTTTTCCGGGGTGGTAGCAATGACATCAAAAGCACGGCGGAAACAGTACACAGAAGGTAAACGACTCACCTCTGGAGACTCAGGGAAGAACTCGCCACCATGGAGCCCAAACTGCAGGTGTTCCCCATGCTGGTCTACCTCCTCCTACACCAGGAATACCAACGCCGGCGACGATGACTACGGTGAGTACTGGCGCCTAGCACACAGGGGAGGAGGGAGCAAAGAGAGAGTGACAGACACACGCAACACGCAACACCCCCAACACCATACACACAAACAGATGCAATAACATTACACATTCACCCCGTAACCCTCAGGAATAATGCAAGGACAAAAGGAAGTGATTGAAGTGAGTGTAATAAGATAAAAAACTATAAATATGTCCTCAAAAATCAAAACAGTATTTACATATATACAAATGGAGGGGCACTGCCTAGTCCATAATATCCGTGGGCCACAGGCCACATCACATAGGCCAAGGCTCCACCTTACTCCTGTATCAACACGGAGAGAACACAGCTGGGGCATCAGGTCCAAAGTACACAAGCACCTCAGGGGACAGGGAACGGGGGGCACCTCAGCTGGAAAATGGTACAACACCACTTGTCCTGCAGGGGGCTACATGCCCTGTGGCTGGTCCTGGGGAGTGCAAAGCCACATTCTCTCAAGTGGGTAGTTTTCCCACTGCTTTGTCCTGGGGAGTGCAATGCTGCAGTCTCTCTATTGGGTGGGTTGCCCACTGCTTGGTCCTGGGGAGTGAAAAGCCACAGTCTCTCAAGTGGGTGGGTTGCCCACTGCTTGGTCCTGGGGAGTGCAAAGCTACAGTCTCTCTAGTGGGTGGGTTGCCCACTGCTTGGTCCTGGGGAGTGCAAAGCCCAAGTCTCTCTAGTGGATGCCTTCTTCCACTGGCTCTGGAGGGGGCTTTGTGCCCAGTGTGCTTCATCCTGGCAAGGATGAGGTGAACGGATGCCTTCTTCAACTGGTTCTAGAAGGGGGCTGTGCCCAGTGTGCTTCATCCTGGCAAGGATGGGTTGAGGTGGATGCCTTCTTCCACTGGTTATGGAGAGGGCTTTGTGCCCAGTGTGCTTCATCCTGGCAAGGAGGGGGCGAGTGGATGCATTCTCTCACTGGTTCTGGAGGGGGTATAGTGCCCTGTGATGCAGATATTGAAGAGTGCAAGGTCACAGTCACTCAGCTGGGTGTTTCACCCACATGATTTGCAGTGGCCAGGATGCATCACAGTCCATGGAGGCAGGACCACACACTGCCTGCCGGCGGTGATGGCTGCTCAGTGGTGGCAGTGCTGGTGCTGTTGTTGGAGCTGGCAGTGGCGGGGGTAGGCTCCAGCCCTTCCCTTGCATTCTCGGACGGCTGCCCACTGGGACTGCTGCCCATTGGGACTGCTACTGCTGGTGGCGGTGCTGGTGGCAGTGGTGGGGAGGCTCCAACCCTTCCCCTGCAGCCTCGGACAGCTGCCCACTGGAGCTGCTGCTGCTGGCAGCGGTGCTGGTGGCGGTGCTGGCAGCGATGCTGGTGGCAGTGCTGGCAGTGGTGGGGAAGGCTCCAGACCCTCCACTGCAGCCTTGGATGGCTGAAGCGCCATGGTTGGTGTTGGGGGTTCAGATTCAGTCCCAGCACCAGGCCTCCTGTCCTTCCTGCCTGTAGGGGTAGGCCCTTTGCCCTTGCCGTCTGGTGGTGCCTCCTTGCCCTTGCCATGTGGTGGTGCCTCCTAGCCTTTCCCATGTGGTGCTACCGCCTTGCCATGTGGTGGTGTCACCCTGCCATTTGGTGGTGCTGCCTTGCCGTTTGCCTTGGCATGTGCTGGTGCTTCCTTGCCCTTGCAATCTGGTGGTGCCTCCTTCCCCTTGGCAGGTGGAGGTATATTTTTGCCCTTCCCCTTGGCAGCTAGTGCAGACACACTGGCAGTGCTGATGGGTGTTTCCTTGGAGCCTCTCACACCCGCAGTAGCTGCCGAAACAACTGTAGCCGTAGACTGGTTGGCTGAGGTGCTAGCCTGGGTTCTGATCACCCTGGTTGGACGTGAAGGACAGGGCGTGGGGTAGGGAAGAGGTCAACAGCAGAGAGGAAAAGCTTTTTAGGGACACAGGGAAGGGAAGAGGGGGAAGGCTTGGGAGTGGAGGAAGAGAAGGTGGTTGTAGGAGGTGTCTGTCTGCTGTGTTTGGGTGCAGGTGCATGGGCTGGATGCTGTTGTGAGGTGGATGGCTGTTAGGTGTCTGAGTGCTTGCGTTTGTGTACTTTGGGAGGAGGGAGTACAGACACAGTGGGAGAGGACACATGGGACGTGTGCATGGATGTGGGGGTGGTGACTGCCAGTGAGGGGTCTGTAGTGATAGGAGTGCTGGAGATGGAGGTAGTGGATGTGGATGTAGTACATGCAGGTGTGAGTGGAGATACTACTGGGAGGGTGGTGGAGGAGGAGGAGGAGGGGGACACAGTGGAGGCAGTGGATGTTGGTGTGTCTGCATCCTATGTGTTGTCTTGGGTGAATGCTGTTCTGAATATGTGCTTGGGATAGGTTGGGTTCAGGGGAATGGGACTGGGCAGAGGAAGTTGGAGGGGCAGAGGCTAGAGGCAGGAACAATGGCTGCCATCAGGGAGGAGGCCAGAGCCTGGATTGATCTCTGTTTGGCCGCCATGCCAAAGTGAATGCCCTCCAGGATTGTATTTGTTTGTTGCAAATGCCCTGCCAGCCCTTGGATGGCATTCACTCTGGTTGACTGCCCAAAAGAGATGGATCTCAGGAGGTCAATAGCCTACTCACTCAGGGCGGCAGGGCTAACTGGGGCGGGGCCTGAGGGGCCTGGGGCGAAGGAGATGCCAACCCTCATGGGTGAGCGGGCAGGGTAAACTGACTGAGGGGCTGCTGGGAGGGCGGTGCTGGTACGGGGGTGGCAGCTGTACCTGTAGTTGGCGTGGCCACAGAGCTGTCCACCACTACTAGGGAGCTTCCATCGGAGGAGGTATCACTTTCAGAACTGTCCGCTCCTGTGTCCGCCATGGTGCTCCCCTCGCCCTCTGTCCCACTGGTGCCCTCACTATTGATGGATTCGGCCTCATGGGCCACATAGAATGCAGCTCCCTCCGTGGCCGGTGCCTCTGCTCCTCCGCCAGATGATGCTAATGCGCATAAGGACAGGATGACAAAACACAAAGGGGCGAAGAGACAGAGGATACACTTGGTCAATGGCAGCAACAACAACACCGTTGGTGTACAAAACACACTCACACACCGGGAACAGCCCTTCACACTAGACAAAGCACTACCAGTCACAATGCTAGTCACCAGCCCATGGACAGGAAAACCTAATGCCAATTGCAGCATACCTGAGATCCACAGAGCCCTGCCAGTAGTGGATGCCCACTAGCATGGTTGGAGGTGGAGTTCATCAGCCCCTGCCCAACATGGAACCTACCTTGCAATGTCCGGTCTGGCCTAGGGACACCAACAGTCCCACATCCCCCACCTGGATACCACCCCACCATGCACAAGTAGTAAATTGGGAAACTGTACTTACCCCCTAGTGGTTGCTGTGATGCCCTCAAGCACCCATCCAGCTCTGGATAGGCCACCGCCAGAATGCAGAACATTAGGGGGGTCAGGGTTCGAAGGGCACCACTTCCTCGTTGGGAGGCCACCTCCAGCTGGGCTTCCACCGTCTTCCGTGCCCAGCATCTCAGGTCCTCCCACCGTTTGCGACAGTGGATCCTCCACCTGCCACAGACCCCAGGGTCTGCACAACCTTGGCGATGGCATGCCATTTACCCTTTTTTGATGAGTGCTGACCTGCAGAAGAAATATACATAGAAAAGTGTATAAGTCATAGTGTCGGGCCTGTTATACTAATGGCCCACAATATCCCTCCCATCCCCTTACGCACATACATTGCCCAACATACATGCAGCATGCTGCCCAGGACCCCTCAACTCCCCCATTACAAGAGGCCCTCACATACAGCACTCCATGCATTCATGCCATGTGCATCGTGCCCACAGTATACTCACCTGTTGGTCTGGAGGCCCATACAGCATTCGCTACTGGGGTAGGACCCCATCCACCAGTCTCTACAGCAGTGAAGGCAGGGGCCCTTTCCCAAGAGACTCGAGCCATGGTTGGTTCCAGACACAGGTCACAGCAGCACTAGGTAGGTCCTGTCGTGTTGAAGGTCAAGTAGCAAGTGAGAGAACAAATAGAAAATGGCGGTCACGTCCACAGCGGTGTGTATCATCACCCCCGGCGTACATCACCATTGGCGGCTGTAACCCATAGGGCCTGTAGGAAGTTGGCTCTGTATGCACTATTTCAAAGTAAGGAATAGTATGCACAGAATCCAGGGGTTCCTCTTAGAGGTAAGATAGTGGCAAAAAGAGATAATACTAATGCTCTATTTTGTGGTAGTGTGGTCGAGCAGTAGGCTTATCAAAGGAGTAGTGTTAAGAATTTGTTGTACATACACACAGGCAATAAATGAGGAACACACACTCAGAGACAATTCCAGGCCAATAGGTTTTGTTATAGAAAAATATATTTTCTTAGTTTATTTTAAGAACCACATTTTCAAATTCTACATGTAATATCTCATTTGAAAGGTATTGCAGGTAAGTACTTTAGGAACTTTGAATAATCACAATAGCATATATACTTTTTACATAAAACACATAAAGCTATTTTAAAAGTGGACACCGTGCAATTTTCACAGTTCCTGGGGGAGGTAAAGTAATGTTAGTTCTTGCAGGTAAGTCCACCACCTACGGGGTTCAAATTGGGGTCCAAGGTAGCCCACTGTTGGGGGTTCAGAGCAACCCCAAAGTTACCACACCAGCAGCTCGGGGCCGGTCAGGTGCAGAGCTCAAAGTGGGCCCAAAACGCATAGGCTTCAATGGAGAAGGGGGTGCCCCGGTTCCAGTCTGCCAGCAGGTAAGTACCCGCGTCTTCGGAGGGCAGACCAGGGGGGTTTTGTAGGGCACCGGGGGGGACACAAGCCAGCACAAAAAGTACTCCCTCAGCGGCACTGGGGCGGCCAGGTGCAGTGTGCAAACACGCGTCGGGTTTTCAATAGGTTTCAATGGGAGACCAAGGGGTCTCTTCAGCGATGCAGGCAGGCAAAGGGGGGCTCCTCGAGGTAGCCACCACCTGGACAAGGGAGAGGGCCTCCTGGGGGTCACTCCTGCACTGGAGTTCCGATCCTTCAGGTCCTGGGGGCTGCGGGTGCAGGGTCTTTTCCAGGCGTCGGGATTTTAGAGTCAGGCAGTCGCGGTCAGGGGGAGCCTCGGGATTCCCTCTGTAGGCGTCGCTGTGGGGGCTCAGGGGGGACAACTCTGGTTACTCACAGTCTCGGAGTCGCCGGGTGGTCCCTGTAGCGTTGTTTCTCCACCAGTCGAGTCGGGGTCGCCGGGTGCAGTGTTGCAAGTCTCACGCTTCTTGCGGGGATTGCAGGGGTCTTTAAATCTGCTCCTCTGGAAACAAAGTTGCAGTCTTTGTTGAACAGGGCCGCTGTTCTCTGGAGTTTCTTGGTCTTTTGGAAGCAGGGCAGTCCTCTGAGGATTCAGAGGTCGCTGGTCCTGGGGAAAGCGTCGCTGGAGCAGTTTTCTTCTGAAGGAGGGAGACAGGCCGGTAGGGCTGGGGCCAAAGCAGTTGGGCCCATATTTATACTTTTTGACGCTAAACTGCGCTAACGCAGTTTAGCGTCAAAAAGTTTTGCGCCGTCTAACGCCATTCTGAAGCGCCATGCGGGCGCCGTATTTATGGAATGGCGTTAGACGGCGCAATCAGACCGGCGCTGCCTGGTTTGCGTGGGAAAAAACCACGTAGACCAGACAGCGCCGGCGTAGGGGGAAAATGGCGCATGGGCGTCTTAAAATGGGGCAAGTCAGGTTACGTCGAAAAAATCGTCTTAACCCGACTTGCGCCATTTTTTAACGACGCCCATCCCCCATCAACATGACTCCTATCATTGTAAAGATAGGAGTCATGCCCCCTTGCCCAATGGCCATGCCCAGGGGACTTCTGTCCCCTGGGCATGGTCATTGGGCATAGTGGCATGTAGGGGGGCACAAATCAGGCCCCCCTATGCCACAAAATATTATTAAAAAAAAAAAAAAAAAAACTTACCTGAACTTACCTGAATGTCCCTGGGGTGGGTCCCTCCAGCCTTGGGTGTCCTCCTGGGGTGGGCAAGGGTGGCAGGGGGGGGTCCCTGGGGGCAGGGGAGGGCACTCTGGGCTCATTTTGAGCCCACTTGTCCCTTAACGCCATGCCTGACCCAGGCGTTAAAAAGCGGCGCAAATGCGCCGTTTTTAGCCACGCCCACTCCCGGGCGTCACTTTTGCCCGGGAGTATAAATACCACGTAAAGGCCTGGGAGTCATTTTTTAGACGGGAACGCCTCCCTTGCATATCATTAACGCAAGGAAGGGGTTCACGCTAAAAAATGACGCACATTCCGGGAACTTTGGCGCTATTCGCCTCTAACGCCATAGTATAAATATGGCGTTAGTTGGCGTTAGTTTTGCGTCGAAATTGCGTCAAAAAAAACGACGCAATTTCGGCGCAAACGGAGTATAAATATGCCCCTTGGTGTCTCCGTCTTCTCTGCAGGGGTTTTTCAGCTCAGCTGTCCTCTTCTTCGTAAGTTGCAGGAATATGCTTTCCTAGGTTCAGGGGAGCCCCTAAATACAAGATTTAGGGGTGTGTTTAGGTCAGGGAGGGCAGTAGCCAATGGCTACTAGCCCTGAGGGTGGCTACACCCTCTTTGTGCCTCCTCCCAAGGGGAGGGGGTCACATTCCTATCCCTATTGGGGGGGATCCTCCATCTGCAAGATGGATGATTCCTAAAAGTCAGAGTCACTTCAGCTCAGGTTGCCTTAGGGGCCGTCCTGACTGGCCAGTGATTCCTCCTTGTTTTTCTCATTATCTCCTCCGGCCTTGCCGCCAAAAGTGGGGCTGTGGCCGGAGGGGGTGGGCAACTCCACTAGCTGGAATGCCCTGTGGCGCTGGAACAAAGGGGGTGAGCCTTTGAGGTCAGGTGTTACAGCTCCTGCAAGGGGGAGGTGATAGCATCTCCACCCAGTGCAGGCTTTGTTACTAGCCACAGAGTGACAAAGGCACTCTCCCCATGTGGCCAGCGACATGTCTCGAGTGTGGCAGGCTGCTAAAACCAGTCAGCCTACACAGGTAGTTGGTTAAGGTTTCAGGGGGCACCTCTAAGGTGCCCTCTGGGGTGTATTTCACAATAAAATGTACACTGGCATCAGTGTGCATTTATTGTGCTGAGAAGTTTGATACCAAACTTCCCAATTTTCAGTGCAGCCATTATGGTGCTGTGGAGTTCGTGTTTGACAGACTCCCAGACCATATACTCTTATGGCTACCCTGCACTTACAATGTCTAAGGTTTGGCTTAGACACTGTAGGGGCACAGTGCTAATGCACTGGTGCCCTCACCTATGGTATAGTGCACCCTGCCTTAGGGCTGTAAGGCCTGCTAGAGGGGTGACTTATCTATACTGCATAGGCAGTGTGAGGTTGGCATGGCACCCTAATGGGAGTGCCATGTCGACTTACTCGTTTTGTCCTCACCAGCACACACAAGCTGGCAAGCAGTGTGTCTGCGCTGAGTGAGAGGTCCCCAGGGTGGCATAAGATATGCTGCAGCCCTTAGAGACCTTCCCTGGCATCAGGGCCCTTGGTACCAGGGGTACCAGTTACAAGGGACTTACCTGGATGCCAGGGTGTGCCAATTGTGTGAACAAAAGTACAGGTTAGGGAAAGAACACTGGTGCTGGGGCCTGGTTAGCAGGCCTCAGCACACTTTCAATTCAAAACATAGCATCAGCAAAGGCAAAAAGTCAGGGGGTAACCATGCCAAGGAGGCATTTACTTACAGGGCCCAATGATAACCAATGAGGAGTTGCACGGCGGTACTCGAGCGCACAATGTCAGCGGCATTACCTCATTTCCACAGGACAGGCGGGTGCCATTTCAGGTGGGGGCAGGCCATGGAACCTAATTGCGTCACAGCACACATAAGCACCATTTTTCCCTATACAACAACATGCTGTTTCTGTCACTACTTTCAATGCACTGTACATTTAGGAAATGTTGACTACTGACCAAATGTTCATCGTTGTGCCCTCTAGATTACAACTGCTACAGATGAATAGGAGATTGAGACTTACCCCATGTACAGACCCCTGGTGAACTTGGCAACAATGGAGGACAGTCACATTATCCTCACCTAGAGACTTGACAGGGCCACAATCCTAGAGCTGCATGCCCAATTGGAGCCTGACCTGATCTCTGCTATCCATCACCCCACTGGGATCCCCCCTCTTGTGCAAGTCCTATCAGTGCTCCATTTCTTAGCAACTGGCTCCTTGCAAGTGACAGTGGGCTTGGCAGCAGGAATGTCTCAGCCAATGTTCTCAATAGTTTTGACCAGAGTGTTGTCTGCCTTGATGAAACACATGCACAGCTACATTGTTTTCCCCCAGGTGAAGGATTTGGCCACAGTGAAAGCTGACTTCTATGCAATGGGACATATCCCCAACATCATTGGGGCAATAGATGGTACACAAATGAACAGGTGTTTTCAGAAATTGAAAGAGATTTCACTTGATGAATGTGCAGATAGTGTGCCTGCAGGCCAGTACATCTCCATGTCAATGCAAAGTATCCTGGGTCTGTGCATGATGCCTTTATCCTGCGGAATAGCAGAATCCCATATTTAATGGATCAACTCCAGAGGTACAGGGTGTGGCTAATAGGTGAGTCCATGGTCCCAACCCAGTATATGTTGGTGTATGGGTATGGTGTGGCCCTAAGGGTTATTGTGTGGCTAACAGTTGTCACTCAGTATTTGCAGGTGACTTTGGTTACCCCAACCTCTCATGGCTACTGACCTCAGTGAGGAATTCCAGGACAAGGGCAATGGAATGTTACAATGAAGCACATGGGCAAACAAGAAACATTATAGAGCGAACATTCGGCCTCCTGAAGGCCAGCTTTTGGTGCCTCCATCTAACAGGTGGTTCACTGTGCTACTCACCCAAGAAGGTGTGCCAGATCATCGTGGCATGTTGTATGTTGCACAACCTTGCCTTACGTCACCAGGTGCCTTTTCTGCAGGAGGATGAGACTGGAGATGGGCATGTGGCAGCGGTTGAGCCTGTAGACAGTGACGAACATGAGGCAGAGGATGAGGATGTGGACAATAGACCAGCAATCATTCGACAGTACTTCCAGTGACACACAGGTAAGACACTGTAACTTCACCTTTAATTGCATTTCTGTGCTGTAAATTTTCACTGGCAGGATGATATTCCCACTACTACGGCCACTTACTGTAACCTTTAGCATGTCTATTAAAAGATGTCTGTGCCCCACTCTGGCTCCTGGTGTATTGACTGCAGCAGAACACAGGTCATACCTATGTATACATTACTGTACAGTTGAATTGTAATGTCTACAGACTGTTAAACAAATACATAGTTCAATCACATGACAGACTCAATGCTTGTATTTTTTACAAGGAAGTTTATTTATGTGGTAATAAGTGGTTGGGGTATTGCTATTGGGTGGGGTGGTGGTGAAGGAGAGTCCAGTTAAGATTTCCAGTCTATTTGTATCACAGGTGCATTGTCCAAGGGGGCATAGGAAAGGGAGCAATGGTAGTTCAAGGTGGACAGGGTGACAGAGTGGGACACAAGGGTGACAATCAGGAGAGACTTATTTCCTGGTGGGATCTTGGCAATGTTCTCTGGCTTCGGTCTCGATCGCAGGGCCCGTTTGTGGGGTGATTCTCCTTCTGCAAGGTGTGGGGTGCTGGTGACCTGTTGTTCCTGTGGCAGGGCCTCCTGTCCACTAGCATCAGCGGAGGTGAAGGGATGTTCATCGGTGTGGCTAGTGTCAGGGGCCCGTTGATGTGCCACTGTTTCCCTCATGGTGTTGGCCATGTCTGCCAGTACCCCTGCAATGGTGACCAGGGTGGTGTGGATGTCCCTCAGGTCCTCCCTAATCCCCAGTTACTGTCCCTCCTGCTGCCGCTGGGTCTCCTGCAACTGGGCCAGTATCTGGCCCATCGTCTCTTGGGAATGGTGGTATGCTCCCTTTGATGTTGGTGAGTGCCTCCTGGAGGATTGGTTCCCTAGGCCGGTCCTCCACTTGTCGCACAGCAGTCCTCCCAGCTTCCCTGTTGTCCTGTGTCTCTGTGCCCTGAACCGTGTGCCTACTGCCACTGACCTCAGGTGCCTGATCGTCCTGTGCTTGTGGGGTTGCCTGGGGTCCCTGTAGTGGTAGACACACTGCTGATTGACGTGTCCTGTGGATAGAGGGATGGGCCCGCTGGGTGGGTGCTGTGGTGTTGTTTCCTGAGCGGGGAAGCTCTGTGGTGGTATGGGACTGTGGCTGGGTAACCGACTGTCCAGAGGTCCCTGACGGGCCAGATTGGTCATCCTGATCCAGGCATGCAGATTTGCTGTCATAACTGTGGGCCTCTTCTGTAGGGGGACTGGATGTTGCTGGCACCTCCTCTCCGGTAACGTTGTGTGGGGGACATATGGGGATGTAAATGCAGTGTTATAATTTCTACATGTAACTTATTGTACATGGGTGTGTTGCCCTGTTAGGTTGTAATTGTCCTGGCAGCTTAGACTTGTGTGTGTGGTGATTTGGTTGACTAGGTGATTGTCTCAAGTGTGCATGCTTTGGTGATGGGTGTCTATGCAGGTCTGTGATGGGTGTCCACGCATTGGTGTTGCATGCAGGGCTTGGTATTCGGAGGGGTGGGTTGTGATGGGGGGGTGTATGTGAGGTGGTGGAATGATGCGAGTGAGGGTGGGGGTATGTGCTGGCATGCAGGTAGGGTTGATAGTAATAGAGATTTGGCTTACCAAGGTCCAGTCCTCCGGCTACTCCTGCCAGGCCCTCAGGATGCAGTATTGCCAAGACTTGCTCCTCCCATGTTGTTAGTTGTGGGGGTCTACCTCCAGTCCTCTGTACTGCTATCTGCTTTTTTGCAACCACGGAACACACCATCCCCCGTAGGTCATTCCACCTCTTCCTGATGTCATCCCTTAATCTGGGGTGCTGTCCCACGGCGTTGACCCTGTCCACAATCCTCCACCATAGATTCATCTTCCTAGCAATTGATGTGTGCTCCACCTGGGATCCAAATAGCTGAGGCTCTACCCGGATGATTTCCTCCACCATGACTCTTAGCTCCTCCTCTGAGAACCTGGGGTGTCTATGTGGTGTCATGGGTGTAGTGTGAGTGGTGTGTGTGAGGGTGTGTGTTGGGGGTCTGTGCTGTGAGGTGCATGGATGGTGTATGGGTGATGGTGTTATGTGGCTCTAGTTTTGTGGGTGCTCTTTGCCTATCTCTCTCAGTTGGCAATTTTGTTTTAGTCATCAAGGGTTGTGGGTAGTGTGGGTGTGTGTTTTATAGTGGTGTGGATTTGGTGTGTGTATGGGTGTCAGGTGTGTGTAGTTTGAATTGTGCAATGTGGTGTTTTTTCTGTGTGTATCTATTGTGAGCGCAGTGGTATGTACCACCAATGGTTTACCGCGGTTGAATGTCCGCCGCGGTGATTTGTGGGTCATAATGCTGTGGGCGTAATCCTGTTGGCATAACGGTGTGGGTTTTGGTACTGCCATTTTATCTCTGACCTTTGGGCTGGCAGACAGACTTATGTGTGTGTCTGTATAGTAATGGATTGCTATGTGTGTGTCATAATATGGATAGCGGTAAACCGCGGCGACGGCAGTATGTTGGAGGCAGTCACCATGAAGGTAAGCAGGACTTACTGCCAATGTCATAATGAGAGCCTATGTGTAAAGTATCTAAGCAGTAAACAATAATACAGTGAAAACACATCACAAGAAAAATTCCCAACTGATTTAGAAGAACTGAGTAACTTTAATAAATTGTTTAATCTGCTAAGAGCGCCAGGCAACTGGCATTCAGTCTCTATGGGACCTCAATCTAACCCTCTGGGAGGCTAAGTTGTCCATGCACCACACTGAAGGCTTTGTAGTAATTGCAGATAGAGTGAAAATTGGCAAAAGAAACACAAGCTCATTCACACTAACAATGCCACCCTCTCCTTACTCTGGCACTCCTCAGCCCTAACAGAAATCTCTGTACTAATGACAACCTATTCACACAAGTATGCTGTCTTATATCTGTCACAACTCACTATGCTCCCTAGATAAGCAAAATCTACCATTTCTGCAAACATTCTCCCTAACACAGCTCAAACTAAAAAATACAATTAATCAGGTTTGATCTTACATTTGGACCTCAAATTGACCTCAAGACATGCCTTATTTACTGACAACATCTGTCAAGTTACTCATCCTGCTGCACACTACACACAGTACCTCCATGGAGACATTATAATGCCACATTAGAAAGCAAGTAGTACAAGTCTGAACAGATGAATTCATGTCACCAGAATAAAATTGTTCCAGTTCTGGAAATTGTTTGTATACTGCAAGTATGGAAAACTATTGTCATGGTGACAATGATCCATCTTGTCAACTAAATAACACACTATTGTGAGAAACTTTATTCTCACCCATATCACGGGCAAGGTAGACCATGAAAATGCTTGTACTACCCAGTGATACTTTAAAAAAACAATACACAACCCTTGCCTCATTAATATTGAAATGAAAATGGAGTGATATCGATAAGTCACTCAAGAGCACTGCAAAGTGGCCTGTGTATGCTAATCATAGTGGTTTATCTGCCTCACTCAATTGTGGCACAACAAACCTCTGTTTACAGCAGATTGTAAGTGGCACAACATTGCGTGCTGATGCCTAGATATTGTTTGATAGTCTGTATGAAAAATACTGTCATGGATAGTATGTAAGAATGGAAGGGTAGTGTTGCACCTGTACTGTTTAGTTTGATTATAGACCCAACTCTACAAAAGAGGATGGGTTGAGTTACAGAGAATCATCAAACATGTGTTTCTGCCTCACACATTCATATATAGCCCATCAGAAAATTAGTGCATTTTTCATGATTTTTAATGATTAGAGTTCAAAACATTTACTTTTGTTTTTCATCAGAATGAATAAACTGCTAAAGTCATAATCTTGCTTGGTCCAGTCAAAGGTTTCAGTAATATAAAGCTGAGTTTAATCCCTGATAACTGTGGTACAGAGCAGACAGGCCCACATTAGAGAAAATGCCAAAGCACTTGGTAGTACCAACAGAGCTAAGAATTCAAAAACACACCTAAAATTATAATCTTACTCTTATTCAGAAAAATAGAGTACATTTCATTAAACAAATGACAGCAAATAGTTAAAAAAATCAATACCAGAATATATGAATTTTAAAATATTTAAATAAAAATAAAATCATAATGTGCAAAAAGCCAATGGTTTTCGATGATCGCAGAAGACAGGGGCTTAGACTCAATATAAGCGTGCTCGCAATAGAGTTCGAAACGGATACAGCAACTAGGTTTGCCCCCCTAGGACCTAGGAGTAGGGACATTGGAAAAAAAATTCTAAGTCCTAATCTGAAAAGGACTTTGTTGCTCTTCCTACTAAAAGATCAAGGTAGAAATCCAGTCTAACACTGTGAAACTGCTAGTCGCATACTTTTAGAGCGCCAGTCCATTTAAAGCTCTGCTTCAAACGTTTTGAAAAGTTCTCAATCTTCTTTGGTGTCCAGACAACCCCAGTAGTATAATTCCAAGGCCCCGGGACTTCAAGGGGAGCACTTACAAACTCTCAGGGTGTCAGGCATGGGGCAATAGAAAAGTCCAGTCCATGTCCATTTACCACTGGTAATACACAAGAAAGTACGGGTTTCTCTTAACGAGGGTGTTGCGGATATCAGCGTAGCCCTGGGTTGTATGTGTTCCTATTTGGAAGGGTAATGTCAGTGAAATGTCAGAAGGTAACTGCAGAGTGCATGCGCGGGGAGGAACAGCGGGGGGAGGAAATTCCTTTTACGGACTAGGTGGTCTCACACACTATATAGTGTCATGCTTCATCATTTGACCACCTAGACCCACCCAGGTAGGACAGTGCCACCTGGGCGGACTCAACCTCACTGTTAAAGGAACAGGAGGGAGTGCGTAAATAAACTTGTTTCTGGAAAGATCGGGATCCAGCTAATCTACTGAAAAAATTAAAAACACCTAAGCAGACACCTGTAAGGAGTAACAAATTTAATAGTGGTATCTGACTGGTGTAGTTAAAAAGGGGGTTGGGACACCTCTGTGAGGACAAGGACTCACAGGGTCACCTAACTAATAGCCAACATGTTTCTGCCCTCAGAAGTGAGCCAATGAAGGTCTCAGGGCATTCGTCAGGGCCTAGGATCCCTACGTCTCACGTTGGAGGAGATTACTCTATGTGAAAGTCAAAGAGTGTGAAATAAAAGGTCTACCTTACCCAAGGAATTACCTTGAGGCGGCCTATGGGGGATAAACAAACAATTAGAACACTAGTGGCACACGGCACTGCAAAACCAACCAACTGCACACGTGTCAAGGGGATGCATTCATGCACGTAACACATATGTTCATAATAGACAAAATACATGCGTGGAGTGACCAAGTGGGTATATTTATCTATACAAGTGGACAGTCCTACCACAGCAGGGAATTACAATTCTTACCCTTTTCATAGAGGCTGCTAGCCTCTGGTATCCAGGAGGGGGAGTGTCCCCTTATAGTCAAACACTAAGGGAAAACATAGAAAGAGACGGACAAGTGAGGAAGGGGAGGGAACAGGAGTAGCCAGGATAGATACAGGGGGGCACTAGGGGGGGTGGGTTCCCACTAGGAACCCACTATCATTGCTAAAATGAAGAGATACTGCTTAATAGAAAAAGTAGTAACCCGAATAGGCCGAATTTCCTCCCCCCGCTGTTCCTCCCCGCGCATGCACTCTGCAGTTACCTACTGACATTTCACTGACATTACCCTTCCAAATAGGAACACATACAACCCAGGGCTACGCTGATATCCGCGACGCCCTCGTTAAGAGAACCCCGTACTTTCTTGTGTATTTTGAGTTATAGAGAGCTAAGTACGGTGTGTTCCTCCACATTTGTCCCTCCTTCTCCCTCCTCCTCTCTCCATGTGTAATGATCATTTACCACTGGTCACTGGAATACATCACAGGAATGTTCTGTACAGCCTTTTAATATTCCTGGAGCCACCTAGGAGATCAGCCTTATGATTTTTGGAAATCTTTCTGTCCATGGATTTCAAGTGGAAGGGGCTTAATCTCCTCAGGTCCTTCTCAAGGGTCATAGATACGAAGTGTAGTAGAATCACTCCACCTAGTGTCCTTTTGCAAGTCCATCAGTGTTCTGAGGAAGGCCAGATTCTAGGTTTGCTGTGGTCACTATCTTTTGGGTGAGAGAACACCCTAAGTCACTTCCATTTCCTTTCTAACCCAAGGAGTAGAGGTTCCTAGGCCTGACCTATCTATGTTTACAGTAGTTTCTGTTTTCTTTACAGGAAACAGGCCTAAAATGCAATGTGTTAGGGCATTTTCAAGATGGCAAATGTTTCTGAGTACAAGAAACATGGACTCTGAGGGCTGGGTGTCTGTATGAGGTAGGGTACTATGGTAGACCTTGTGTCCTCCCAGATCAAACACCTAAATTCCAGTTTGAAGGAGGTACTGTACACATAACAAACCCAATGTCAGAAGTCTGATAGGACAAAAGTAGGATTGTTTAGCAACCAGGCAGGTGACATACAAGAATTTTCTTAGCATTCTCTTTGTTTCCTTTGAAGGGCGCAAAACCTTTACATATGCTTAAAACAGAAATGTTGTGTAGGATTAGACACTGATGTGTCAGCAGGATGGGCACAGCCCCCACCTTGCATATTTGACTGAGGTCAGAGTAATCGCCCCTGCCGATTTAGTTAAGCCTGTTGTATATTGGGAGGAATTTCACATCTCATTCATTCCTCAGCACTGGCAGATATTAGCTTGAAAGCAATTAGCTGAGAGCTCAGACATTTACATCCAATATCATCATTGAATAGTGTTTTTAATACCTATTAATAATATTGCTTTAATGTTGTTGTAATGTGTCCCTTTCCAGAGTTAGCAGCTTTATGAACCTTATAACTGTAAAGATGTGTTAAAATTAATTTTCTACAAGTCCCACTTTTAAATACCAAGTACCCTACTACAAAGCCCATGTAAAGGTGACTTACTAATACTTACAAAGGAGCTTTTTAACTGTCAAAATGGTGATTGTAACTGGTTACACTGCAGATTTAAAGTGCAGCTTTCAAATTACAGAGGTAGGGCTGAAAAAATGTTTTCCTTGTGATACCAGTGGATGGAACAACATACGCTGCTGTCGACAAGGGACTTTTATCTTCCCATGCTTGGGTGCAATTTCTACAACTTATACCATAGTCCTAAAGGAAAACTAAATTTGCCAATCAAGATTAGCTAATTTCTATGTAAAGTAGGGGTCAGGGCACATACACTGGGAATTTGACAGCTATGCCACAGTGTACTCAGTCTAGAATCCAGGAATTAAATTCAGTAAATATTTTGGAGTGAGCCAATCAACCAAAGATTCCACGATTATGACCCACCTGGCCAGT